>NC_065593.1:16561413-16877663 GCF_024542745.1 Macaca thibetana thibetana
TGGCTGGGCGCAGTGGTTCATGCCTGTAATCCCAGCATTTTGGGAGGCAGAGGCGGGCAGATCACGAGGTCAGGAGATTGAGACCATCCTGGCTAACACAGTGAAAACCCATGTCTACTAAAAAAAAAATACTTCATTAAAATTAAAAACTTCTACTGGGCATGGTGCCTAACGCCTGTAATCCCAACACTTTGGGAGGCCAAGGCAGAGGGATCGCTTGAGCCCAGGAGTTCAAGACCAGCCTTGGCAAAATAGTGAGACCCTGTGTCTACAAAAAATTTTAAAAATTAGCCAGGTGGGGGGTGTGGGCTTCTGGTCTCAGCTACTCGGGAAGCTGGGGTGGGAGGATCACTTGAGCCTGGGAGGTTGAGGCTGCAGTGAGCTGTGATTGTACCACTGCACTGCACCACGGGCGACAAAGCAGATCTTGTCTCAAAAATAAATAGATTAAAAACTTCTTCTCTGCGAAGACACTATCAAGAGAATGAGAAGACAAGCCACAGAGTGTGAGAAAATATTTGCAAAAGAGAAACCTGCTAAAGAACTATTATCCAAAACATACAAATAAGTTTTTTTTTTTTTTTTTTTGAGATGGAGTCTTGCTCTGTCACCCAGGCTGGAGTGCATTGGTGCGATCTTGGTTCACTGCAACCTCCGCCTCCCGGGTTCAAGAGATTCTCCTGTCTCAGCCTCCCAAGTAGCTGGGATTATAGGCACCCACCACCATGCCCAGCTAATTTTTTGTATTTTTAGTAGAGATGGGGTTTCTCCATATTGGTCAGGCTGGTCTCCAACTTCCAACCTCAGGTGATCCACCTGCCTCAGCCTCCCAAAGTGCTGGAATTACAGATATGAGCCACCATGCTCAGCCTCGTTTTTTTTTTTTTTTTAGACAGAGTCTCTGTCTGTCACCCAGGCTGGAATGCAGTGGTGTAATCTCAGCTCACTGCAACCTCCGCCTCCCAGGTTAAATTGATTCTCCTGCCTCAGCCTCCCGAGTAGCTGGGATTACAGGCGCCTGCCACTACGCTCTGCTAATTTTTTTGTATTTTTAGTAGAGACAGAGTTTTGCCATGTTGTGCAGGCTGGTCTCGAACACCTGACCTCAGGCAATCCACCCGCCTCGGCCTCCCAAAGTGCTGGGATTACAGGCATGAGCCACTGTGCCTGGCCTAAAACTCTCAAAACAATGAGTTGTTGAAAACAAATGACCCAATTAACAAACGGGCAAAAGACCGGAAGAGGCATCTCTCCAAAGGAGATATACAGATGGCAAATGAGTATATGTCATCCACATCATATGTCATTAGGGAACTGCAAATTAAAACAACAGTGAGATACCACTATACACCTATCAGAATCGTCAAAATCCAAAACATGACAACATTGAAGCTGGCAAGGATGTAAGGCAACAGGAACTCTCATTCATTGCTGGTGACAAAGCAAAATGGTACCACCACTTTGGAAGAAAGTTTAGCAGTTTCCTTCCTCTTCTTCTTCTTTTTTTTTTTTTTTTGATGGGGTTTCATCATGTTGCCCAGGCTGATCTTGAATTCCTGACCTCAGGTGATCCACCTGCCTCAGCCTCCCAAAGTGCTGGGATTGCAGGTGTGAGCCACTGCACCCGGAAGACAGTTTCTTACAAAACTAAATGCACGATAACCATAGGATCCAGCAATCCCATTCTTTGGTGTTTATAACCAAATGACTTGAAAACTTATGTTCACACAAAAACCTGCACACAGGTGTTTACAAAAACTTTACTCATATTGCTAAAACTTGGGAACAATCAAGATGTCCTTCAGTAGGTGAATGGATAAACTGTGGTACATCCAGATAATGGAACATTACCCAGTGCTAAGAAGAAATGAACTCTCAAGCCTTGAAGAGACATGGAAGAAACGTATATACATATTACTAAGTGAAAGGAGCCGATCTGAGGCCGGGCGCGGTGGCTCACGCCTGTAATCCCAGCACTTTGGGAGTCCGAGGTGGGCGGATCACAAGGTCAGGAGATCAAGACCATCTTGGCTAACACGGTGAAACCCCATCTCCAGTAAAAATAAAAAAATTAGCCGGGTGAGGTGGAGGGCGCCTGTAGTCCCAGCTACTGGGGAGGCTGAGGCAGGAGAATGGCGAGAACCCGGGAGGCAGAGCTTGCCGTGAGCAGGGACCGTGTGCCACTGCACTCCAGCCTGGGTGACTGAGCGAGACTCCGTCTCAAAAAAAAAAAAAAAGTGAAAGAAAATCCGTCTCAAGGGAGAAAAAAAAAAAGCTGATCTGAAAAGGCTACAAATATATGACTTTCTGAAAAAAAAAAAGAACTCTGAAGACAGTAAAAAGGTCAGCAGCAGCCAGGGGTTGTCAGGGAGGGGAAGGAGGAATAAACAGAGCACAGAGGATTTTAGGGCAGAGAAACTTCTTTGTATGATATCATGATGGTGCGTCATTATATATTTGTCTAAACCCATGGAACGTGCAACACCAAGAACGAATACTAATGTAAACTGTGCTATGGACTTTGGCTGATAATGACATGTCAATGCAGTTCACTGGTTGGAACAAATCTATCACTCTGGTGCCAGATGTTGACAGTGGGGGAGGCTGTGCATACGTGGGGGTAGGAGTATAAGAAAACCCTGTACTTGGCCAGGCGCGGTGGCTCACGCCTGTAATCCCAGCACTTTGGGAGGCCGAGGCAGGCAGATCACGAGGTCAGAAGATCGAGACCATCCTGGCTAACACGGTGAAACCCCGTCTCTACTAAAAATACAAAAAATTAGCCGGGCCAGGTGGAGGGCGCCTGTAGTCCCAGCTACTCGGGAGGCTGAGGCAGGAGAATGGCTTGAACCTGGGAGGCAGAGCTTGCAGTGAGATTGCGCCACTGCACTCCAGCCTGGGCGACAGAGACTCTGTCTAAAAAAAGGCCGGGCGGGGTGGCTCAAGCCTGTAATCCCAGCACTTTGGGAGGCCGAGGCGGGTGGATCACAAGGTCAGGAGATCGAGACCACCTGCCTAACATGGTGAAATCCCGTCTCTACTAAAAAATACAAAAAACTAGCCGGGTGCAGTGGCGGGCGCCTGTAGTCCCAGCTACTCGGGAGGCTGAAGCAGAAGAATGGCGTAAACTCGGGAGGCGGAGCTTGCAGTGAGCTGAGATCCGGCCACTGCACTCCAGCCTGGACGACAGAGCGAGACTCTGTCTCAAAAAAAAAAAAAAAAAAAAAAAAGAAGAAGAAGAAAAGAAAACCCTGTACTTTCTGCTCAATTTTGCTGTGAACCTAAACCTGCTTTAAAGAGGCTGAGGTGGGCAGATTACTTGAGGTCAAGAGTTTGAGACCAGCCTGCAAAACATGGCAAAACCTCATCTCTACTAAAAATACAAAAATTAGCCAGGTGTGGTGACGTATACCTGTGATCACGGCTACTCGGGAGGCTGAGGCAGGAGAATCACTTGAACCCAGGAGGCGGAGGATACAATGAGCCGAGATCACAACACTGCACTCCAGGCTGGGTGACAGAGCAAGGCTGTCTCTAAATAAATAAATAAATAAAGGCTATTAAGAAAAAAACACTTCAGAAAGATAACATGCTTTAAAACGGAAATCAAAAGGAACTGATGTATTAAGCATAGAAACAAAGTAGTGAAGCAAAAATTTGTTAGTGAAGACATCAATTTTGTTGACACTGTTTGGTAAAACAAGAATGTGTCAGCAGCTTAGAAGAAAATCTCGGAGACAGTAGTGGAGCACTTTTTAAATAAATTCTGCTTCTCCAATGCCCTCGACAGTACAGAGGACAGTAACACAGACATTGATAGAAAGTGATTCAGAAGAGTCAGGCTTTAAAGATGTTTTTGGAATATTTTAATCATATTATTTTTGTTTTTGTGTATGCACCAGAATTAGATTTTTTTAATGGTCTGAAAGAACTTTCAATTAGCATAAAATAAAACTCGAAGTGTTAAGAAAGCATTGTATCATAGTTTGGCCAGGCACTGTGGCTCATGCCTGTAATCCCAGCACTTTGGGAGGCTGAGGCAGATGGATCACTAGAGGTCAGAAGTTTGAGACCAGCCTGGCCAACAATGGTGAAATGTCCTCTCTTCTAAAAACACAAAAATTAGCCAGGCATGGTGGCGCACACCTGTAGTCCCACCTACTTGGGAGGCTGAGGCAGAAGGATAACATGAACCTAGGAGACAGAGGCTGTAGTGAGCCAAGATGATGCCACTGCACTCCAGCGTGGGCAACAGAGCGAGACTGTCTCAAAAAAAAAAAAAAAAAAAAAAAAAAAAAAAGCTTGTATTATAGCTTAACTGTTTGCATTTTTTCTTAGTGGCACATAAAATAATGATGTGTAACAATTGAAGGTATTTAATTCAGTGAAATGCAATATCGAGTATCCTCTGTGTAACATGCCTAGTTGTGGACCCAGTGGATACAGCACTAAACTTGACAGATGAGGTACCTCTTTGTAGTTTATATTATAGTTTGGGGAGACAGGCAGTAAACTAGAAATTAGAGGTTATGCTAAATTATATGAAGGAAATAGGGTGATGTGAGAGAGTGACTGGGAGGCAGCTACTCAAGATTTGCCGGTCAGGGAATCAGAACTACCCTTAGACATGGGCAGGAGGGGCTCTTACTTGGCTGTCTGCTTAGTTCAGTACTTCTCAAACCGTGGCTTCATACAGATTTCCTGAAGATGGTGTTAAAAGCAGATTCTGGGCCCGGCGCGGTGGCTCATGCCTGTAATCCCAGCACTTTGGAAAGCCGAGTGGGGGCGAATCACCTGAGGTCAGGAGTTTGGGACTAGCCTGGCCAACATGCTGAAACCCCATCTCTACTAAAAATACAAAAATTGGCCGGGCGCGGTGGCTCAAGCCTGTAATCCCAGCACTTTGGGAGGCCGAGACGGGCGGATCACGAGGTCAGGAGATCGAGACCATCCTGGCTAACACGGTGAAACCCCGTCTCTACTAAAAAATACAAAAAACTAGCCAGGCGCGGTGGCGGGCACCTGTAGTCCCAGCTACTCGGGAGGCTGAGGCAGGAGAATGGCGTGAACCCGGGAGGCGGAGCTTGCAGTGAGCTGAGATCTGGCCACTGCACTCCAGCCTGGGCAACAGAGCAAGACTCCGTCTCAAAAAACAACAACAACAACAAAAAAAAAAACCCAAAAATTAGCCGGGTGTGGTGGTGGGCGCCTGTAATCCCAGTTACTTGGGAGGCAAAGGCAGGAGAATCGCTTGAACCCAGGGGGCAGAGGTTGCAGTGAGCCGAGGTGGCACCACCACACACTGCACTCCAGCCTGGGCAACAAGAGTGAAGCTCCACCTCAAAAAAAAAAAAAAAAAAAAAAAAAAAAAAAAAAAGCAGATTCTGATTGAGTAGGTCTTGGGTGAGAGGAGGTACTGAGCATCGCTAACAAGCTCCCAGGCAATGCTGCCTGGTACCTTGAGTACCAGGATGCAGAGGGCCCTGCATATCACAAGTACCGCAACACCCCCCCACCATTTTTGGTTTGGAGAAAGGTTTTTGAAAATTCAGTAACCGACTGCGCAAATGGGAATTGTGGAAGAGAAATGCGTGAGTTGAAGCGGATGCGAAGCAGAGAGTCTGCAGGTGTGAGGGTGGATGAGTTTTGTCAACCACGCGGAGCCTGGGCGCAGAGCAGCTTCTGCCCCCGCTGCCCCAGCCGCGCTGCGCTAACCCTTAGTCTTGCTGGGAGCGGCCCCGCTCCAGGGAAGGGTTTGGTTGCTTTAACGTCTGGATTGTGAGGACGGTCCCAGGGGAGCAGACTAAGGGTGTGAATCGGGGCTGGGGCTTGGGCATGACTTGTTTTATACATTGAAGTAGTGAGACTTCTGACATGTACACCTGTATTTGAGCTGCTGTCCTGGGCCCTACAAATATTAGCAGTGGCCAGCAGAATATGATCATAATAATAATGGGCCGGGCGCAGTGGCTCACTCCTGTAATCCCAGCACTTTGGGAGGCTGAGGTGGGCGGATCACGAGGTCAGGAGTTCAAGACCAGCCTGGCCAATATGGTGAAACCCTATCTCTGCTAAAAATACACAAAATTAGCAGGGCATGGTGGCGCACGCCTGTAGTCCCAGCTACTCAGGAGGCTGAGGCAGGAGGATCACTCAAACCCGGGAGGTGGAGGTTGCAATGAGCCGAGATCACGCCACTGCACTCCAGCCTGAGTGACAGAGAGAGACTCTGTCTCAAAAAAAGGAACATAATAATGGTTAACCTATATGCCAGACTCTATGCTAACTCCCATTTTAGATATATATGCACATACATACGCACACACAAATATACACACACATATATATAAATTTAACTCCCATATATGTATGTGTGCATATGTGTATATATGTGTATATGTGTGTGTGTGTGTGTGATTTTTTTTTCTTTGAGGCAGGGTCTTGCTTTGTTGCCCAGCTGGAGTGCAGTAGTGCCATCAGAGAGCTATGATGGTGCTCCGATAGCCTCCACCTCTCAGACTCCCGAGTAACTGGGACCACAGGTCCACACCACCATGTGAGGCTAAATTTTTTTCAAATTTTTTGTAGAGACAGAGTCTCCCTATGTTGCCCAGGCTGGTCTCAACCTCCTGGGCTCAAGCAGTCGCCCACCTCTGCCTCCCAAAGTGTTAGCATTGTAGGCGTAAGCCACCATGCCCAATTTTATTTATTAAAAAAAAAAAAACGGCTGGGCACGGTGGCTCATGCCTGTAATCACAGCACTTTGGGAAGCCTAGGTGGGCAGATCACGTGAGGTCAGGAGTTTGAGACCAGCCTGACCAACATGGTGAAACCCCATCTCTACTAAAAATACAAAAAATTAGCCAGGTGTGGTGGTGTGCGCCTGTAATCTCAGCTACTCGGGAGGCTGAGGCAGGAGAATCACTTGAACCTGGGAGGCGGAGGTTGCAGTGAGCCGAGATCATGCCATTGCACTCCAACCTGGGCAACAAGAGCAAAACTCTGTCTCAAAACACCACCACCACCACCACCACCACCACCACCATGACCACCACCACCAACAACAAAACCAACCCAATTTGGTAGTGTCTGGAGAAGGGATTGTAGAGGAGAGGAGTGGAGGGAGGGAGACCAGTGGTGAGAAAGCTATCACAGTAGTTCAGGGGAGAAACGATGTAGGTGTGGACCAGGGGATATGACCACTGGGGTCACTGATGGGTTAAATATAGAGATAGTGGAGAGAAAGAAGGAAGTCAAAGATGGTTTCTAAATTGGGAGCTTGAGCAACCAAATAGATAGTGGTTTTGTTTCTTGAAGTGGGGAAGTTAAAACCATGGAAGAGGGTGGGCGCGGTGGCTCACACCTGTAATCCTAGCACTTTGAGAGGCCAAGGTGGGTGGATCACGAGGCCAGGAGATCGAGACCATCCTGGCTAACACGGTGAAACCCCGTCTCCACTAAAAATACAAAAAGTAGCCAGGCATGGTGGCAAGTGCCTGTAGTCCCAGCTACTCGGGAGGCTGAGGCAGGAGAATGGCGTGAACCTGGGAGACAGAGGTTGCAGTGTGCCAAGATCGCGCCACTGCACTCTAGCCTGGGCAACAGAACAAGACTCCGTCTCAAAAAAACATAAATAAATAAAATAAAAAATAAAAAATAAAAAACCATGGAAGTGGGCCAGGTGCAGTGGCTCACCCTGTAATCCCAACACTTTGGGAGGCCAAGGCAGGCGGATCACCTGAGGTTAGGAGTTTGAGACCAGCCTCACCAACACGGAGAAACCCCATCTCTACAAAACACAAAAAACAAAATTAGCTGGGCGTGGTGGTACATGCCTGTAATCCCAGCTACTTGGGAGGCTGGGGCAGGAGAATCGCTTGAACCCAGGAGTCGGAGGTTGCGGTGAACCGAGATCACGCCATTGCACTCTAGCCTGGGCAGCAAGAGCGAAACTCTGTCTCAAAAACAAACAAACAAACCCCAAAGAACCATGGAAGTGAAGGTTGTGAATGAAGACCCAGGAATGAGAGTGATGCTTTTCCAAGGACCCATGAATTGCCACTGAAGGTGTTTGGCAATGTGACCTGGGTAGGAGTGGGGGTTGAATGCTCTCTGAGCAAGGCAAGGCCAGAGTTATCAGCTCCTGAGAACTAAGATCGAAGTGAGGACCAGATGGAGTCATTAGAAGGGAAACCATCTCAGATGGTAAAGATTGTTTGAAATCAGATTTTTCCATAGAAACCCTGCAAATATAGCCCTTTGACATTTCTCTCTTCTTCCTTCTCCTAGCTCAGACTCCTGGAGAGCACGAGACCAGAACTTGTTCGCCCTCCTCTGTATATCTGCGGTGAGCAGACACTGACATGCCAGAAAACAAGAAAAATGCATTTGGCTGTAATATTTGCAAGACCCAAGAAGATACTGGCAATAAATTTATTTCCATAGAGGAAGGGGTTGATGTTTTATGAGAGAGGGCACTCAGTCTCAAAAAAAAGAAAGAAAGAAAAAAAGAAACTAAATAGTTAGAAATACCCAGGGAAACTGTCAGAAATATAATTGTAGTGGGAAACTGTAATATAATTCTCTTCTGCAAAGTAAGAAAAATATACAAAGTATGAAGGAATAGAGAATCTTAATGATAAAGTTGATTGATTAGTTAGCCTCTCTTTCAACAAATATTTACTAAATGATGTGTGCCAGGCTCCTTGCTGGATACCAGGAAGATACCAGCCATAAATACATCATCAGTCAACATCCTGAGCCTCCATCCTCTTGGAGCATGTACTTAAGTGATATTTATTTAACTTAGTATCTCATGAATGGCGAATCTATCTTTTTTTTTTTTTTTTTTTTTTTTTTTTTTTTGAGACGGAGTCTCGCTCTGTCGCCCAGGCTGGAGTGCAGTGGCGCGATCTCGGCTCACTGCAAGCTCCGCCTCCCGGGTTCACGCCATTCTCCTGTCTCAGCCTCCCGAGTAGCTGGGACTACAGGCACCCACAACCGCGCCCGGCTAATTTTTTTTTGTATTTTTAGTACAGACGGGGTTTCACCGTGGTCTCGATCTCCTGACCTTGTGATCTGCCCGCCTCGGCCTCCCAAAGTGCTGGGATTACAGGCGTGAGCCACCGCGCCCGGCGAATCTATCTTTTTCGATGCCAATAAAACATTTACAAATCTTGGTCAAATATTAGGCCGTGAAGGAGATACGAAATTCCCCAATCTTGAAATTGTACTGGACACATACTCATAATGCAATAAACCAGAAATTTCTAATGTTTAAGTGACAGAAATCAACCTCTTAAAAAATCCCAAAACAGTTCTAAATAATTCTTTGATCAGTGAGAAAATTCAAATTGCAAATACAGATGATTATAAACAGACAATGAGGCGAGGCTTGGTGGCTGATGCCTGTAATCCCAGAATTTTGGGAGGCCAAGGCAGGAGGGTTGTTTGAGGCCAGGAGTTCAAGACCAGCCTAGGCAACATAGTGAGACCCCTGTCTCTCCAAAAAAAAAATTTCTTTAAATTAACCTGGCCTGGTGACATGCACCTGTAGTCCAGCTGCTCAGGAGGCTGAGGCAGGAGGATTGCTTGAGCCCAGGAGGTTGAGGCTGCAGTGAGCCAAGGTCACACTATGGGGCACAAATAACAATAGATTGTTAAGAGCGTGTTGTTGTTGTTGTTTAAGAGACAGCATCTCACTATGTTGCCCAGGCTGATCTTGAACACCTGGCCTCAAGGAATCCTCCTGGCATGGCCTCCCAACATGCTGGGTTTACAGGCATGAGCCACAGCTTTATAATTATTATTATAAAAATAATAATTATTATTATTTTATAACGAACTAAGCTTGGTGTTAGGGGCTTCTCATACTTGTTTTATATAATCCTCACAACCAACCTAGGGTAGCACCCTGTTGCTGAGGAGGTACTCAGTAAATATTGTTGAATGAGTGGATGTGGCTCAGAGTTGAAGTAAGTTGCCTGGCCAGGTGTGGTGACTCGCACCTGTAATCTCAGCACTTTGGGAGGCGGAGATGGGGAGGATCCGTTGAGCTAAGGAGTTCAAGACCAGCCTGGGCAACGTAGGGAGACCCCTGTCTGTATTTTTTTTTTAAGAGACAAAAAAAGTCCGCCGTACCCGGCCTTTTTTTTTTTTTTTTTTAAATAAAGTGACTTGCCTAAGACTACACAGCAGAAATTAATCAAGCTGGGGCTTGCACTGAGGAGGCCTGCTTAGTTCTGTGGTTGTAACTGCCATGCGACTGGATCAATGTGGTTGTCGAAACATGCAGATAGGAAGAGCTAATGATTTAAGATGGCTTTAACCAAAACCTTTTTTTGTTTTGAGACGGAGTTTCTCTCTTGTTGCCCAGGCTGGAGTGCAATGGTGTGATCTCGGCTCACTGCAGGCTCTGCCTCCCCGGTTCAAGTGATTCTCCTGCCTCAGTCTCCTGAGTAGCTGAGATTACAGGCATGCACCACCATGCCTGGCTAATTTTGTATTTTTAATAGAGATGGGGTTTCTGCATGTTGGTCAGGCTGGTCTCGAACTCCTGACCTCAGGAGATCCGCCCGCCTCGGCCTCCCAAAGTGCTAGGATTACAGGCGTGAGCCACCTCGTCCGGCCACCAAAACCATTTTTTCTGAGGCTTTTTGCTTACTTGCTTGTTACTTCTTTCTCTCTTCCCTCTCTCCTTTTCTTTCTTTCACACCAGAAAGAAAGTACTCACTTTATACCAGGCGTTGTTCCACATTCTGGGGATTCAGGTGGGAGAGGTAGGCAATAAACAAGTAAACCAGCTGGGCACAGTGGCTCACGCCTGGAATCCCAGCACTTTGGGAGGCCGAGGCAGGTGCATCACCTTAGCTCAGGAGTTCAAGACCAGCCTGGACAACATGGTGAAACCTCGTCTCTACTAAAAATACAAAAATTAGCCAGGCACAGTGACATGTGCCTTAGTCTCAGCTGTTCGACCTTGCCTCAAAAAAACAAAACAAACAAAAAAGCTGAGGGAGGGGAGATGTGACAAGAAGAAGAAGGTGATGGACAGTGGAAATGTGGAATGGTACATGGACTACAGAGCCTGAGAGGTGAAGGATTGTCAGAGTGAGGGTACCAGAGAAGTGGATGAAAAGGTGGATACTGGTGGGATGTCTGTCCTCAGGAGGTTGGAATGGGCTGTTACTGACCACCACAGGGTCCAGGGTTTGACCGTGGGAGTGCGTGGCTGAGGTGGGGTGGAGGAAAATATTGTACCGAAGTGCAGAGGACAAGGAACTGAGTGGGGGTGGCGGTGTTGGTTGGATTGCCTAGGTGGATGTCTGAGTCCACACAAATAGAAACGTGATTAATGGTGGAGACGTAAATTTAAGCCAAATGCTTAAGCCTTTGATGAAGCTGGTAGATGTTGGAAGATGATTGCAACAAGGAGGGTCAATGGATGGTACAATCTGTTGGCATGTGCTTTAAAGATGCTTTGGCACAGAAAGACAAATATCACACTGGCGCGGTGGCTCACGCCTGTAATCCCAGCACTTTGGCAGGTTGAGGCAGGCGGATCATTTGAGGTCAGGAGTTTGAGACCAGCCTGATCGGCATGGTGAAATCCCCTCTCAACTAAAATATGAAAATTAGCTGCATGTGGTAGGGGGCACCTGCAGTCTCAGCTACTCGAGAGACTGAGGGAGGAGAATTCTTGAACCCAGGAGGTGGTGGTTGCAGTGAGCCGAAATCAGCCACTGCACTCCAGCCTGGGCAACAGAGTGAGACTCCCTCTAAAAAAAATAAATTAAAATTAAAAAAAAAAAGACCAGGTGTGGTGGCTCACACCTGTAATCCCAGCACTTTGGGAGGCCGAGGCGAGTGGATCACGAGGTCAGGAGATTGAGACCATCCTGGCTAACACGGTGAAACCCCGTCTCTACTAAAAATACAAAAAAATTAGCCGGGTGTGGTGGCGGGCGCCTGTAGTCCCAGCTACTCAGAGAGGCTGAGGCAGGAGAATGGTGTGAACCCGGGAGGCAGAGCTTGCAGTGAGCCGAGATCGCACCACTGCACTCCAGCCTGGGCGACTGAGTGAGACTCCGTCTCAAAAAAAAAAGAAAAAAGAAAAAAGAAAAAGACAAACATCACATGTTCTCACTTGTTTGTGGGATCTAAAAATCAAAACAATTGAACCCACGGAGATAGGGAGTAGAATCATGGTTACCAGAGGCTGGGAAGGGTAGTGTGTGTGGGGGGTGGGGATTGGGGGCAGGGAGGAGAGGAGGGTTGTGGGGGCGGTAGGGATGGTTAATGAGTACAAAAAATAGTTTGAATAAGGTCTACTATTTGATAGCACAACAGGGTGACTGTAGTCAATAATAATTTAATTGTATATTTAAAAATAACACAAAGAGCATAATTGGATTGTTTGTAGCACAGAGGATAAATGCTTAAGGGGGTGGATATGGCATCTTTTATGATGTGATTATTACACATTACATTCTTGTGTCGAAATGTCTCTTGTACCCCATAAATATATATACCTACTATGAACCCAGAAAACTTTTTTTTTTTTTTTTTTTTTTTTTTTTTTTAGACGGAGTCTCGCTCTGTCGCCGGGGCTGGAGCGCAGTGGCTGGATCTCAGCTCACTGCAAGCTCCGCCTCCCGGGTTTACGCCATTCTCCTGCCTCAGCCTCCTGTGTAGCTGGGACTACAGGCGCCCGCCACCTCGCCCGGCTAGTTTTTTGTATTTTTTTAGTAGAGACGGGGTTTCACCGTGTTCGCCAGGATGGTCTCGATCTCCTGACCTCGTGATCCGCCCGTCTCGGCCTCCCAAAGTGCTGGGATTACAGGCTTGAGCCACCGCGCCCGGCCCCCAGAAAACTTAAAAATAAAAAAATTTAAAACAACAGATGCCTTTGCTTTGTTCTGGAGAGAGGAGAAATGTTTTGGAAGGGGCAGCTGCCTCACCTGCAGGTATGTGGAGGCTGGGAGAAAAAGGAAATAGCTGCTTCTTTGGAGCGTTGAAAGGGAGCAATGTCTTTGGGGAAAGAGCCAGGTTCCTGTAAGAGCAAGAAGGCAAACAAACCCGAGAGAAGAGCTTGATGATTGGGGGATTTTGTTTTGCAAACATACTTTAGGCTTCCAAGGCTGCAATGAAAGGATGTGGGGCAGGGTGGGGAGGAGAAAGGAGAGTGAACCCAAATGGAGATGAACGGAGTCCTTTGGGGTAAGTCCAGGTGATGATGCCTGCCCTGGCCGCTGTGGGCTTCTGGGGTGCCTGCAACCAACAGGGAGGTAAGAAACGACGTTCTCTTTGCGGAAGGTGGGAAATAGTTGTAGTTGCGTCCATGGCTTGGGATTGACCTCTTATTTTGCAATAATAATAACAAAACAACTTAAACCATTTTTATTTAGTTGTATTTATTTATTTTTTGAGATGGAGTCTGGCTCTGTCACCCACTCTGGGGCACAGGGGTGCGAGCTCGGCTCGCTGCAAGCTCCGCCTCCCAGGTTCACACCATTCTCCTGCCTCAGTCTCCTGAGTAGCTGGGACTACTGGTGCCCGTCATCTCGCCCGGCTAATTTTTTCTATTTTTAGTAGAGACGGGATTTCACCATGTTGGCCAGGATGGTCTCGATCTCCTTACCTTGTGATCCACCCGCTTCGGTCTCCCAAACTGCTGGAATTACAGGCATGAGCCACCACGCCCAGCCTATACCATTTATTAAATACTTACCATGCTGAGAACTCTTCTAAGAATTTGCATTTATTAATTGCCTTTGTCCTCACAAGTTCTGTGGAATAAGTACAGTTAATACCGCATTTTACAGGTAAGGAGACAGACACGGAGAGGTTGAGTCACTTATCCAGCATATGAAGTTAAGTTGGGAGCCTTGATTTAAACTCAGGTGATGTGGACCCCTAAGCCTCAAATTTTATCTTTTTGTTTTTTTTTTGAGATGGAGTTTCACTCTGTCGCCCAGGCTGGAATGCAGTGACAGGATCTCGGCTCACTGAAACCTCCACCTCCCAGGTTCAAGCGATTCTCCTGCCTCATCAGCCTCCTGAGTAGCTGGGATTACAGGCATGTGCCACCATGTCCAGCTAATTTTTGTATTTTTAGTAGAGACAGGGTTTCACCATATGGGTCACGCTGGTCTCGAACTCCTGACCTCAGAGATCCACCCGCCTTGGCCTCCCAAAGTGCTGGGATTGCAGGTGTAAGCCTCCGTGCCCGGCAAACTTTAACATGTTCGATTCCATCTCCCATTGTAGTGGTGAAGTGGGCAGTAGAGATCTTACCTGAAGCTCTTGGAGCCCTGTGGGTCTCCCTTAAGTTCCTTAATATATTTCAAAGAAAACTTGACAGAGTGTTTCTGATTTTTTGCATGGCCAATCATCAATGCCTGCTATAAGAGAGAATGGTTCCAGCTGGGCGAGGAGGCTGGTGCCTACAATCACAGCACATTGGGAGGCTGAGGCAGGAGGACTGCTTGAGGCCAGGAGTTTGAGACCAGCCTGAGCAACATAGCAAAAACCCTGTCTCTACTAAAAATACAAAAAATTAGCCGGGTGTGGTGTTGTGCACCTGTAGTCCCAGCTACTCGGGAGGCTGAGATGGAGAATCACCTGAGTCTGGGAGGTTGGGGCTGCAGTGAGCCAGGACCACATCACTGCACTGCAGCCTGGGCAACAGAGTGAGACCCTGTCTCAAAGAGAGAGAGAGGCCAGGCGCAGTGGCTCACGCCCATAATCCTGCTTTGGGAGGCCGAGGCAAGCAGATCCCCTGAGGTCAGCAGTTCAAGACCAGCCTGGACAACATGGTGAAACCCCATCTCTACTAAAAATATGAAAATTAGCCTGGTGCGGTGGTGTGTGCCTGTAGTCCCAGTTACTTGGGAGGCTGAGGCACGAGAATCTCTTGAACCTGGGAGGTGGAGGTTGCAATGAGCTGAGATACCACCACTGTACTCCAGCCTGGGTGACAGAGCAAGAGTATGTCTCAAAAAGGAAAAAAAAAAAAAAAGAGAGAGAGAGGGCGAGACAGAGACAGGCCTCTGGGAAGGAAAGGCTTCCATAGCAAACATTTGTTAACTATCCTAGGAAATTGCCTCATTTTCCCAGAAGTGGTATGGCGAAGGGGTTAAAAGTGCATATTCTAGAGCCAGATTGCCTGTATTTGTTCACAACCTACTTGTTACATTATATTCACCTCCCGGTGCCTCAGTTTTCTCATCTGTAAAATGGGGGGTAATATAATAACATCTGACTTAAGTTTGTTGTGTGAGGAATAGACTGATAAATGCCAAGTGATTAGAACACAGTCTGGCACAGAGTAAGCACTATATGAATGTTTGCTACTTGTAATTTCCATGTCAGACCAGTAACATTTGGATCTCAGAAGAGTTTCTCCAGACTTTAATTCTAAATCTGCTCATGACCACTCAGTTAGTAACCAGATGAGTCCAGGTTCAAACCAGGTTTGTTTAAATTCATAGTTCATGGTTCACCTGTCAGCAATTGATTGAACAACTAGACAAAAACCAGTAAGGAGACAGAAGAACTCAACAACATCATAAACAGGATGCAGTAAATGCTTATAGATCATTCCACGCAATGACTGGAGAATACCTATTCAAGTACTCATGCAACAGATACCAAGAGAGTGCATGTATCCCGGCCATCAAACCAACCCCAATATATTTTAAAAAATTGAAATTGGCCAGGCACAGTGTCTCACGCCTTAATCTCAGCACTTTCGGAGGCCAAGAAGGGTGGATCCCCTGGGGTCAGGAGTTCGAGACCAGCCTGGGCAACACGCTGAAACCCTTTCTGTATTAAAAATACAAAATTAGCCGGGTGTGGTGACACATGCCTGTAATCCCAGCTACAATGGAGGCTGAGGCAGGAGAATCGCTTGAACCTGAGAGGCGGAGGTTGCAGTGAGCTGAGATTGCACCATTGCACTCCAGCCTAGGCAACAAGAGCGAAACTCTGTCTCAAAAAAAAAAAAAAAAAAAGGGCCGGGCGCGGTGGCTCCAGCCTGTAATCCCAGCACTTTGGGAGGCCGAGACGGGCGGATCACGAGGTTAGGAGATCGAGACCATCCTGGCGAACACGGTGAAACCCCGTCTCTACTAAAAAAAATACAAAAAACTAGCCGGGCGTGGTGGCGGCGCCTGTAGTCCCAGCTACTCGGGAGGCTGAGTCAGGAGAATGGCGGGAACCCGGGGGGCGGAGCTTGCAGTGAGCTGAGATCCGGCCACTGCACTCCAGCCCGGGCGACAGAGCCAGACTCCGTCTCAAAAAAAAAAAAAAAAAAAAAAAAGAAAAGAAAAAAATAAAAAGAAAAAAGAAAAAATATTGAAATCATATAGAGCCACAATTTGGGGTTCCTTGGGATTCTCAATGCCTCTCAAAACCACACTGACACTGTGTCCCCTGAGAAACAGGGGATCCCCCTCCTCATGTGACACTGATTCCAGGGATTCAGGTGCTGTGCTGTGTTTGTGCCCTGCTGACCTTCCAGAGGCTCTATACAGCGACGACTCCTTCAGCCTCTGCCTGTGGTTCCTCTTGTAGGGCTCAGAGGCGGGGTTGAGACTAGCTTCCCAAACAGATCCATGCTGCCCTTCCCATCCCACCACACTTCTTTTTTTTTTGAGATGGAGTCTTGCTCTGTTGCCTAGGCTGGAATGCAGTGGTGCAATCTTGGCTCACTGCAACCTCTGCCTCCCAGGTTCATGCCATTCTCTGCCTCAGCCTCCCGAGTAGCCGGCATTACAGGCATCTGCTACCACGCCCAGATAATTTTTGTATTTTTAGTAGAGACAGGGTTTCACCATCTTGGCCAAGCTGATCTTGAACTCCTGACCTCGAGATCCACCCACCTCAGCCTCGAAAAGTGCTGGGATTACAGGTGCGCCCGGTGGCTCCTCTCTTCTTTACCTGTCTAACTCCTGCGTGTCCTTCAGGTCACTGGTTGGATGTCATTTCCTCCTGGTAGCCTTTGCTGACAGCTGTGAGGCTGTCTTAAGTGCCTCTGATATACCCCTAAGAGTCTGTAACTCATTATTGTACCAATTACACTGTACCGTTATTTTATGGTTACTTCTCTGTTTATTCCAGGCTTCCCTCTAAGCCAGACACTTTCAGATTTCTTTTTTTTTTAAGTAGAGATGAAGTCTCAATATGTTGCCCAGGCTGGTCTTGAACTCCTGACCTCAAGTGATCCTACAACCTCAGCCTCCCAAAGTGCTGGATTTACAGGCCACTGCACCCAGCCTTTCAGATGTTTTGAACATGGTCCACAGTAAGAAATACATTTTACATCAGAATGCAGCACATACACATATAAGCATATATTGTATGTATAAGTAAAACAAATGTTTCACAAAAGTTATTAATTGTACATGTGATACATATTTTTATCTATTCTATTTCATTAAAAAGAGATGCTGCTTGAGGCTCACTAAATTGACTTCATGACCCACACAACATTGTATAAACCTGCATTTTGGAAATCTTGTCCTGGGCTAGGGGTTGGCAGACTTTCTGCAAAGGGCCTGTTCATAAATATTTCAGACTTTGTAGGTCATGTAGTGTTTCTGCTGCAACTGCAGCACTCAAACCCTGCCATTTGCATCCTGAAAGTAACCACAGACAGTACATAAAGAGATGGCTGTGGCTCTGCTTCAATGTAAATTTATAGACACTGCAATTCGAATTTGGAATAATTTTCTCATGAAATCTTTTTTTTTTTTTTTTTTTTGAGACGGAGTCTCGCTCTGTTGCCCAGGCTGGAGTGCAGTGGTGCAATCTCGGCTCACTGCAAGCTCCGCCTCCCGGGTTCACGCCATTCTCTCGCCTCAGCCTCCTGAGTAGCTGGGACTACAGGCGCCCGCCACCGCGCCCGGCTAATTTTTTATTTTTGTATTTTTAGTAGAGACGGGGTTTCGCCACGTTAGCCAGGATGGTCTCGATCTACTGACCTCATGATCCGCCCACCTTGGCCTCCCAAAGTGCTGGAATTACAGGCATCAGCCACCGCGCCCGGCCGTGAAATCTCTTTTTTTTTTTTTTTTTTTTTGAGACGGAGTCTAGCTCTGTAGCCCAGGCTGGAGTGCAGTGGCCGGATCTCAGCTCACTGCAAGCCCCGCCTCCCGGGTTCACGCCATTCTCCTGCCTCAGCCTCCCGAGTAGCTGGGAGTACAGGCGCCCGCCACCTCGCCCGGCTAATTTTTTTTGTATTTTAGTAGAGACGGGGTTTCACCGTGTTAGCCAGGATGGTCTCGATCTCCTGAACTCGTGATCCGCCCGTCTCGGCCTCCCAAAGTGCTGGGATTACAGGCATCAGCCACCGCGTCCGGCCGTGAAATCTTCTTATTAGCTTACGGGCCATGCAAAAACAAAAGGTGGGCTACATTTTGTTTACTGTATCCTGGAAGTAAATGCTGGAAGCCGTAGTTTACTGATCCCTGCCCTAAACTGTAAGCTTTATGGGGGCAGAGACCATATATGTCTTTTTCCCTCATTGCATCGCTAAGGTTCAGCACAAAGCCTCGTGCATTCAATCAATAGTTGGTAAGTGAATTATTAAAGAGCAATTTGTATATTAAGCATTTTTATTACAAAAGTACTTGTGTTCGTGGAAGAAAAATGAGCAGTCCAGTGAAACAAAATGAATAAACAAATCCTTATTAACCCCACCGCTGGGAGATAACCACATCCTTTCCTATTGTTGTGTAATAGATGTCAGGAATTACGAAAAGATTATTTTTTGGCCAAGGGAGTGGTGAAAAGTTCTATTTTTCATCAGTCCACCAGAGACCCAGACTTCCCCTTTCCGGCTGTAGGAGGTGAAGCTGAGAGAAAAGATGAGGAGGGAGGGTGGAAAGTATGGGGGAAAAGCAATCTGATAAGCACTTAATGAGCTCCTACTGTATGCTGCCATATGCCTGGCCAGGCTAGACCCTGGGGGATAGAGGTAGCACCCATCCCCTCTGGGTTGACAGTTGAAAGGGTAGACAAGAAATTATAAGTGTGATAAAGGTCATGAAAGGGGATATGCAAGGTGCTATAAGGGCTTAATAGGGAGAGGGGTGTCTAACCTCATATGGGGTCAGGAAATTCTTCCTTTCTTAAGGAAGTGACATTTAGGCTGCCACCTAGGCTAAGAATTAGTTGAGCAAGAACATGGGAAGTTCTGGCCAGCAGCAGTGGCTCATACCTGTAATCCCAGCACTTTGGGAGGCCGAGGCAGGCAGATCACCTGAGGTCAAGAGTTCGAGACCTGCCTGGCCAAGATGGTGAAACCCCATATATAAAAAAAATTAGCTGGGCGTGGTGGCGGGCACCTGTAATCCCAGCTACTGGGGAGGCTGAGGCAGGAGAATCACTTGAACCCGGGAGGCAGAGGTTGCAGTGAGCCAAGATTGTACCACTGCACTCCAGCCTGGGCAATAAGAGCGAAACTCCGTCTCAAAAACACAACAAAACAAAAAGCACATGGGAAGTTCCACAGTGAGAGAGCGCATCCTTATTTAGAAGCATCTGGCTGCAGAGTTGACAGGGGAAGGAAATGGCATGAGATCAGCCTGCAGAGATTGGCAGGGACCACATCAGCAGAGCCTTGTCATCTCCATCTTCTAACTACCCGTTGACAGGAGCTGAAGAAGATAAGTGAACACATTAAAAACACCCTGAGGAAGTAGTCAGCCAGCTCCAGAGTGAGGAACATTCTACGAGACAAATGATTCTGCGTCTTGCCAAATCAGTGTCATGAAATAAAAAATAAAAGTCAAGGAGGTATGTTATAAAATGAAAGAGACTTAAGAGTAACATCAACAGGACTTAATTGTTCACCTTAGTCCCTTCTTTAAGGTGGTATCTCCCGGATTTGTCCTCTGTCTTTCCCTTTCTATACTTAGTGACTGAAATCGTTAAGGCAGCCCACACTGTAAGAGCTAAGGGAAGTCACTGAAGGGACTGAAGCAAGGGAGAAATGAGGTCAGATGTCTTTTTTTTTTTTTTTTTTTTTTTTTTTTTTTGAGACAGAGTCTCACTCTGTAGCCCAGGCTGGAGTGCAGTGGATCTCGGCTGCAACCTCCACCTCCCAGGTTGAAGTGATTCTCCTGCTTCGACCACCTGAATAGCTGGGATTACACGCACGTGCTACCACACCTGGGTAAATTTTTTTTTTTTTTTTTTTTTTTTTTTTCTTTTTGAGACGAGTCTTGCTCTGTTACCCAGGCTGGAGTGCAATGGCACGATCTTGGCTCACCGCAACCTCCGCCTCCCAGGTTCAAATGATTCTCCTGCCTGAGCTTCCTGAGTAGTTGGGATTACAGGCATGTGCCACCACGCCCGGCTAATTTTGTATTTTTATTTTTATTTTTATTTTTTTTTTTTTGAGACGGAGTCTCGCTGTGTCTCCTCCTGGAGTGCAGTGGCGTGATCTCGGCTCACTGCAAGCTCCGCCTCCCAAAGTTCATGCCATTACAGGTGTGAGCCTCAGCCCCTCCCAATGTCTTTTTTTTTACAGGCGGCCACCACGCCTACTTTTTTTGTATTTGTAGTAGAGATGGTGGGTTTCAGCGGGAATGTTAGCCAGGATGTCTCGACTCCTGACCTTGTGATTCCACCCGAACAGCCTCCCAAAGTTGATTATTGGATTACAGGCTTGAGAAACCGCGGGCCTTGTATTTTTGGGTAGAGACGGGATTTTCTCTGATGTTAGCCAGGCTGGTCTCGCATGGTCCCGACTTCAGGTGATCTGCCCCTGCCCCCAAAGTGTTGGGATTACAGGTGTGCTGCCATGGCGCCCCATCCTTTTTTTTTTTTTTTTTGAGAGGAGGAATACTGTTGGGCTGGAGTGCAGTGGGCGATGAGATATGCAAGCTTTGCAGCGGGAATGGACATCCTGCCTCAGACTTGAGTGATTTCAGGAGAACAGCTCAGCAGGAGTTGATTATTGGATATGATGTGGTGAGAAAAGGTGGAGTTGGGTGGCTGGGGCCTTTCGCTGAATCCAAACCAAGGGTCTGCATGGTCCCAGGAGGTTGTTTGTTTCCCCTGCCCCCAGGAAGAAGCCACTTCCTGCTGCTTGGTCTTTCCTTGCCTTGGTGCTGGTCCCTGAGGGTGACCGGGGCTGGAAAGCGACTGGCCAATACATAATTAGGAGAGCCATGGGATTACCAAGGAGGGTCACAATCCCTGACTCTGAGTTAAAGAAATGACAGCCGTCGAGGGGACTAAAAGGGGCTGGGGGAAAGTAAGTCATCCCTAACTCCTTTTCCGATGCGGGAGGATCACCAGAGGTCACGAGTTCGAGACCAGCCTGGCCAATATGGGGAAACCCTGTCTCTACCAAAAATACAAAAATTAGCCGGGTGTGGTGGCGCATGCATGTAATCCCAGCTCCAGAGGCTGAGGCAGGAGAATCGCTTGAACCTGGGAGGCAGAGGTTGCAGTGAGCCGAGATCGCATCCCCTGCACTCCAGCCTGGGCGACAAGAGGGAAACTCCGTCTCAAAAAACAAACAAACAAACAAACAAAAACTTTCTCTTCCTTCCCAGTTTAATGGCCCAATTATGAGCGTGTAATCAAAAGGTCAATGACTCAGTGGTTTCAAACAAGTAATTTTATTTACCTTTTCGTGTTTTACCAACCTGTCCTCCCCCTCGACCTTGAGTGTTTTCACGTTTTCCTCTCAGTGTTTGGGAGGGGGTCTACTATAGTATCAGCATTCATCTCCGCCGGCGGGCCCCCCGCCCAGGTTTCTTTTCTCCTCGGCGCCTTCGGGTAAGGGCAGGAGGAGCGGAGGGAGTTGGGGACGGGGGTGGGGGGCCGGGCGCCGGGCGGGTCCCGCTCCCTTGCGCAGGCTTGTAAACCAGGTGGAAGATGAAGGCATTGCAGTACCTGCGGGGGCGCAGGGCGCAGTCAGGGACTAGGGGGCGGGGCTCCAGGGGCGGGGCTCCAGGGGCGGGGCTTGCCCCTCTGAGTTCCAGGGCGTGGGGCTAGACTCAGGGTTGGGTCTGTTGGAGGGTCGCGGGGTCTTTTGTGGGTTGCGGAGATTCCGTGAGCTACATCTAAAGAGGGGTGTGCTGGGGGATGTCGAGACCTACCATGGGGGCGACGAGTAGTGGGGGCAGAGAAGGCAGGTTGCTGGGCTGGGGGCAGGAGGGTCCCAGGACTGCAGGGACCAGGGCAGAGGTGGGTCTTTGTGGATGTGGAGCCAGAGAGTAAGAGAAGTGAAGGGTCAGGAAGGACATAGGGTCGCAGGCCCTTACCAGGGCATGCAGTTGTCGGCCGCTCTGAGACGAAAGGGGGAGCGGAAGGGGTTGGGCTGGGGAGGGCTGGTGCCCCCTCCAGTGGCCACCGCCATGGTCTGGTCGTCCATCACACAGCCGTACTCGCTGCTCTCGGTGAAGAAGGCTGGCACTCGGAGGGACTGGGGTGGAGCGAGACTCGCTCTGAGAGGCCCCTCCCCAGATCCGTCCCAGCAGCCAGAATGACAGACAGGGCTGAAAGCCCCGGGACAGACCGGGCAGAAGGGAGGAGGGGGAGGACCGCGACAGACACAGAGAGAGGCAGGGGGACCCGTGGGCGCTCCCCAGATTCGTGGAGCGGGTGATGGTGAAGAGGAGAGCCCAGAGACTTTCAGAAAAGGAGATGGGGAGGGGCCAGGCAGGAGGGGAGAGAAGTTCCCTTTTGCCCCCATTGCCCACCTGTAACCGTGGCAGAGAGCTTAGCCACGTATCCTTGAGACCAAACCCGGAGTTAAATCCTGCAGACAGAGAGGAGGGAGAAGCTGGCTTCCATGGTGGGCTTCTCTCCCACCTTCCCCACATGCCTACCCCGAGACCTAGGCTCTTACCAATAACCAGGTCGGGCTTGGGCCCCTGGAGCAGGTGGTAGGGCCTTGCTGACACCTTGATCTGCAGGTCCCTGCGGGCTCCCTTCTCCTTAGTGCCAGAGCTGGGCCGTGCTGATATGCCAGAACCAGGACGGACAGACACCTCGGGGCCGTCCTGAGGGGCCAGGAGTGGGGTGCAAAAGCCACTGGAAGTCAGGGAACTGGAGGATGCACCAGGCAAGATGGGGAGTGGGAGGCAGAAGGGCAGGGCCCGACCAGGAGGTCACTGGAGGGGTCAGGGCTGAAAAGCAGGGCCCCCTCAGCCCTTACCCTCTGCAGGGTAAAATGCTGCTGGTCGCTTTCGGGGGGCAGGCCATCACCTACAAACTGCAGCTCCAGGGCCACATGGGGGAGCAGGACCAAGAGCTCCTGAAGGACAGAAAGAAGGACAGATCTGGGTTCTACCCTGTGCCCACCCCCATACGAAGATACCCAACCTTCGGGCCTGGGGTGACTTACCCAAAACACCATGACAAGATCAAACTCCTTCCCGGCCTCCACCACGTGGATCTTCAGTGATTGTTTGTTTTGGATGTTGAGCTCAGGGACTGGGTGAGAAGCCAGTGCATTAAGGATGTGGGCCATTCTCACTCCCCCATCTTCCCCCCACCCCCCACTCCGCTCTCCTTACAGGACTGGGGCACCAGGTGGGTGATGACGTAGTACACGGTCAGCGGGTAGGTGAGAAGCACAGCTGTGGGGGAGTCCAAGCTGAGGCCACGCCATGTGTAGTAATCCTGCCATGAGCCTGGGAGGAGGGGGTTACGAGAGGACCTGTCCGGGGGCTCCACCTCCTCTAGTCTAATAGGCCGCTTCTTCACAGCCACCCAGGCTCTGGTTCTCCAGTCCCTGGCCCTACGCCTACCTCCCACAGGGCCCCTCCAGCTCACCAAAAAGAGCCCGGGGTGGATCTGGGGGCACAGGAGGCATCAGGGCAGGCCCGTCCCCCTGGAGAAGCTGGTAGGGGTCTCCTGAGAGGATGAAAGAAAGAGGGGCCTGGGGTCAGGGAGACCCCCACCTGACCCATCTCCTTCTTTCTTCCAAGGGAGCTGTATTCCCTGAGAGAGCCATAGTAAGAGGAATGGGGGTTTGCATACGGACGGGGCCTGTGGGTGGAGTCGGTAGGGGTGATTCCATTGCGGGCTGGGAAAGGCCTGAAATGGCCCTGGTGCTGTTGGTAGGGGTCAGTGTGTATGTGGAGGGATTATCTGGGACCCAGACAACTTCTTCCCAGTCCTTTCCTCTATGCCGAGGGGCCCAAGCCTGAAGAGAGACCCCACGCACCACCGCGAAGGCTGAGGGATGGCATGTGGCCTCGGGGGTGCCTGGAGGAGCCGGGGCCTGGAATCAGCATACTGAGCTGGGTCCAGTAGCCACGAGTGAGGCCCCGAGAGGCCAGGAAGGCCTCCTTGTTGAAGGTTTCACTGGTCACCTCTGGAGAAGGAGAAGGGGAGGAGTTGAGGTGCTGGGCTAGAACCCCAGACTTTTTTTTTTTGAGTCTTGCTCTGTCACCCAAGCTAGAGTGCAGTGGCGTGATCACGGATCACTGCAGTCTCGACCTCTTGGCCTCAAACGATTCTCCCACCTCAGCCTCCCGAGAATTGTGACCACAAGCGTGTGCACCATGCCTGGCTAATTTTTTCTATTTTTTGTAGAGAAAGAGTCTATGTTGCCCAGGTTGATCTCAAACTCCTGGGCTTAGGTTGGCCTCCCAAAGTGCTGGGATTACAGGTGTGAACCATTGCCTGGTCTACAACCCCAGACTTGAACTCTCCCCAGCCTCCCGCAAGGACTCTGGTTCTAAGTCTGGTTCCAGTCAGGCAGGGAACTACCATTGCTGAGTGTCTCCAGTATATCAAGCCAAGATAATCCTTGTAACAATTCCATGGGCCTTTACGTGTATGTTCATATCCCTCTTTTATAGATGAGGACACGGAGGCTTCAGGAAGCAAAGTGGTTTGTTTAAGGTCACACTGCCAGTTAGTGGTGGAGTCGGGAAGCAAGTAAGTGTTTGGATCTCTGTCCCCCAATCCCTGCACTCTCTCAGGGACCTAGACACTCAGTCCTTGGCCTCACAGACCCTGTCTCCAGCCCCAAACACCCAGCCCCTGCCCTTGTTCCAGGGATCTAGGCTCTAGCCCCAGACTCTCAGCCTTCAACTCCAGGACCCTGTTCCCAGACATCTAATTCCCAGTCTCAAAGACCTGGGCCCAGTTTCCCCCAACCATTCTGACCTCCTTATGGTACCTGCGGTGTAGGTAAAAGGCAGGGCTGCCAGTTCTCCTGCCCGATCCATGAAGGTTGCAAGCCTTGGGCACCAAAATCGGTGGCTCACATCATCTGGGCACCGCCGCCAGTCAGCCCGGAGACAAGCCTCGCCACAATACAAGACAGCACTACACTGGGGGCTGAGGACACAGTGGGTGGTGGGCACCTAGTGTTAACCTCTGTGGGCCCTGTCTGCTGTCCATCTGCCCAGCAGCTGCCCATATGTCCCTCGGTCTGTTTGTCTTACACCCTCTAACTGCCTGTAATAGCCTGTATTGTTTCATCTGCATCTTCTCATGTCCCTGCCCCTCCTTCTGTCTGCTAGGCGCCCCCACCACCCTGCTTTCTTTCTATTTGCCTGACTGTTGGGATCTTCCTCTCCCCGCAGCTTTTGGGCTGCTCACCAGGGTGTCAACTTCACTTCAAAGCTGTGCCTGTGACACACGTGGCAGGTTCGAGCGCGAAGGGAAGCAAAGGTGAAGCCTGGCCGGGGACCCCATGTCCGCATTGGGGTCTTGGCTAACTTCACACCTAGCCTTGGGACCAAGCTCTCCAGCTCTCTAAATAGGGGGGAAGACGGAATCAGGCTGGCGGGGGTGCTTGGGAATCCAGGGCCCCAGCCCTCCCCAGCCTCAGATACCAGATTTCTATACCGATGCAGCCGGGCATCTCCCACAGTAAGCTGTTGGGGCTTTCGGGGGTCCCCAGAGCCCATGGGACAGGCCATGCTGTGACAGAGGAGAGCATAGGCCCGAGGAGCCAGGTTCTCAGTCCCTGAGCCCCAGCTGGCAGTTCCCTGGGCTCCATCCACTAGCAGATCAATGCCCAAGATGGTGCCATGCTCATCCGTCACAAGCAAGAGACAGGAAAGGTGCAGGGGGGCAGCCTCTGGGGAAAGAGGGAAAAGTTGAGGTGGTAGGGGACAGCGAGAGACATGTGGTCAGGGTCAGGAGTAGCAAACTCAGATACCTACAGGGGCTAGGCAAGTAACCTCACCGAGTAAAGGGCACTGGGTAGAGAGCGCACACTCCTTCTAAAGGGGACAGCTGCTACAGAGGACCAGAACGCGCTGCCATGCACAAATGTAGGCCCCCTGTCAGAGCTTGAGATTTTTCTTGGGAATGTGTAAATCCAGACTTCTGGATATTTTTTTTCTTGTAATGTTTAAACATTAAATTAAAAAAAAAACAAAACCCACTGTGGGTCAATAAAAACACCTTTTCAGGCCAGATTGGCCTGAAGGCCAGCACTCAGAACTAGTGGCAGGGGAGGGCTTCTGAAGGGAGGATGGCTGGGCAAGAGGTAGGGCAGGGCCAGCCCTGGGTTCTTACCACTCCTCTGTCCCTTGGTCTTCTGGGGTCTTGTTTCATTCTCCACCCTGTCCTCTCGGCAGCCATCTTTGCCACCTCCTGCCTCCCGGTCAGCCTCCTCTGACTCTCCTAGAGGGTTTGTTTCCTGCGGGGACTCCCTGCTGCTAGGAGCTAGCTCCCGGTCCTCCTCTGGTTCCACCTTCTCTGTGCCTGCACCCCCTTCCTCTCTCTTCTCTTCTTCTTCATCTTCCTCCTCTTCCTCCTCCCCTTCCTCCCCGTCCTCTAGGCTGACAAAGCTGACGTAGGGGCTCAGGTCTCGCAGGTGGAGTGGAGGGTCATCTCCCAGGAGCCGGGCAGACCCCAGGCCTGGTCCAGGACCTGGCTCTGCCCCTTGCCCCAGGCTGATGCCCACACTACGGTTGGGCAGGACATGGAGCACCCAAAGCGCAGGGTCCTGGGGCAGCCTTCTGATCTGGGCCTCCAGCTGCCACCAGCGGCCCTCAAGGCTAGTCCCTACAGCTCCACGCTCTGCCACAAACTTTCGGAACCAGCCGAAGAGAAGGGCAGCGAAATCAAGGAACTCATCCCGGTATCCAGACACAAACTCCATGTCTTCAGGCGCACAGGGCCCCGGCCCAGACTGAGCAAAAGAAGGGATATATGGTGAGGGACAGGAGAGCAACGATGGAGTTTGGGGCTAGGTCACAAATTTGGGCGAGAGGGTAGGTTTGAGAGTCACTTAGGATTGGATCCACGAATATGCTAGGAGCTGAGAAGAGGGTTTTCAGGGCTGAGGATGGGAGTTCAGGGAGGAAAATGGGGGCTGGACTTGAAAGTGGGTGACCAGGGTTGGAGAAGACTACTCAGGGATGAGATGGTATTTGGGGCTTAACATTGGAGAGTTCAGACCCTCAAAAGCAGAGTTTAAATTAAGGCTAGAGAGGAGAGAGGGCTAATCCTATCGGGAAGGGTTTGGTGGGGAGGGAAGCATTTTGGACGTGTCCGTCGGGTATGGGAGTGGGAGCGAGGGTGTTCCCTGCGCTCGGATCGGCGTGACGGGCAGCCCCGGTAGACCTAGCCCCTCCCGACCACCCCAATCCTCCGGTACCTGCAGCCGCCACCACTTTTCGAAGGTAAATACCTCGGGGTGGAGGGTGCGCGGGTGCGGTCGTGACGTCAGGGCTGCCCGAGCCCTCGCCGGCTGAGCGGGCGGCCACGCCCCCGGGCTCGGTGCGTCCGCGGGTGGTGGCCCCGCAGGTGCGCGCGGCCGGGGCTGGCGGCGACTCCCTCCACCGGGCCGCCCGGGAGGCTCATATAGCGCGGCTGGGTCCCGCGGCGCCGGGAGCGGGGAAGTGAAAGTGCCTTGGAGGACGAGGGCCGGTCCGGCCGTGCGGCCGCCTCACAGGTCCGCGGGCGCTCGGGGCGGGCGAGGCGGGTGGCCTCCTGAACCGAACCGAATCGGCTCCTCGGGACGCCGTCCTCCCGCCCCTCCTCGCCCGCCGCCCGAGTTTTCTTTCGGTTTCTTCCAAGATTCCTGGCCGTCCATCCACGGAGCTCGGGCCCAGTGCGGGGGCGCAGGGCGCGGGAGCTCCTCCTCCCGAGTTTTCCCTGTGGCCAGAGGCTGGCACGGCGCGGGCCGGGTACTGAGCGCACGATCGGGGCGCAGCGGGGTCGGGGGCTGCAGCTGGCTCGCGCCTCCTCTCCGGCCGCGACCTGGCGTCGACGGCCGCCGTCTCCTCCAGTCCTTGGCGAAAGCCATTGAGAAACCAGCTGGACGTCATGCGCCGGAGCCTGTCTGGGAGTAAGAGCGCGGCGGCTCCATCCCCGCAGACTCCGCGGAGCCCGGACATGGGACAGGCCTTGGTGCCCGGGGCCCGCGCGCTCCTGCTCCTGCTCCTGCTGGCGTGCCTGCCTCCGCCAGGTTAGCCGGGGGCGGGACAGGGGACCCAGATTCCCCAGTCATGGGAAGGGGGTGATTTGGGGAGGGGACATGAGGCCCACGGAGTTGAGTTGATGAAGGCAGCGGGGACAAGAGGAAAGCCAGCCAGCCGCTTGGGGTTGGGGACAGAGGCCCCGGGACACCTGGCTCCGGGCGGGATTATGGATGTTGTGGGGGTCGTGATAATGTGTGGGGTGAGCCTGGCGCTCTGACCCTGGGTCCACGGGAGAGGCTGTCATGGAGCTGTGGATTGGAGGCCAGGGAACAGCGGAGTGGGGACCCTAGGCCTGGGAACGCGTGCTGACCACCTCTGTCCTGCTCAGGCAATGGCAACGAGGGCACCGTCACTGGAAGCTGTCATTGTAGTAAAAGAATTTCTTCTGACTCCCCGCCATCGGCTCAGTTCATGAATCGTCTCCGGAAACACCTGAGAGCTTACCATCACTGTCTACACTACATCAGGTAATTTCACCTGCCTCTGCGAGCGCCTGCGCGGCCCCTCCTTGCCAGGTGCGTCCAGGACCCTCTCTGGTCAAACCTGAACTCCTTCCCGGCGCACCTAGCCCGATCTCCGGGTTCTGTTTGCTCCCATTCCCCGAAATTTCATGACTCCGTCGCACCTACCGGGGAATTTCCCAGTCCCAGCAGAAAGGGCTCTTGGTAGCGACTTAACGCCTTTGGAATGAGGAAGGAAAGGAGGAGCCGCAGCTGAGCCCAGGTCTCTCCTCCGCAGGTTCCAGTTGCCTTCCTGGAGCGTGTGTGGGGGCAGTAAGGACCCATGGGTTCGGGAATTGATGAGCTGTCTTGATCTCAAAGGTGAGACTTCCCCACTGCTCTTCAGGCTCTGCCTCCAGGGCTTAGCGGGTTCCACCTGACCGTCTTCTTTACCTGAGGCTTTTCCCCTGGGGCCGCACATTCCCAGAACCTTCTTCTGATCCTGTCCAAAGTACTTAGACTCAGTCCCCATTTGCCAGCGGGTTGATCATTCACCATCACCTTCATGATTTTTGCCAATTCATTCTACCACGTGTGCTATTGTCTACTTATTAATATTTTTCTTGAAATCAAAGTACTATTTTATTTTATTTTATTGAGATGGAGTCTCGCCCTGTCGTCCAGGCTGGAGTGCAGTGGCACGATCTCGGCTTGCTGCAACCTCTACCTCCCAGGTTCAAGCGATTCTCCTGCCTCAGCCTCCTGAGTAGCTGGGATTACAGGCGCGCACCACCAAGCCTGGCTAATTTTTGTATTTTTAGTAGAGACGGGGTTTCACCATGTTGGCCAGGCTGGTCTTGAACTCCTGGCCTTGTGATCCGCCCGCCTCGGCCTCCAAAAGTGCTAGGATTACAGGCGTGAGCCACCACACCTGGCCTATTTTTCTTTTCCAATATTTTATTATGAAAATTTACACATATACAAAAGTTGAAAGAATGGCACACTGAATATCCAATGCCTCCACCTAGATTCGACAATTTTATTTATGTATATTTTACATATTTACATAAACATATATTTTACACTATCAATTTTACAGCACTTACACGATATTTGCTTTATTAAGTATAATCTATTCATCCTTCTATCCATCATCCATCACCTTATTTCTCGATGCATTTTTTTTTTTTTAATGGAGTCTTACTCTGTCACCCAGGCTGTAGTGCAATGGTGTGCTCAGCTCCCTGCAGCCTCCGCCTCCCAGGTTCAAGCAATTCTCCTGCCTCAGCCTCCCAAGTAGCTGGGATTACAGGCGCCCGCCACCGTGCCCGGCTAATTTTTGTATTTTTTTTAGTAGAGACGAGGTTTCTCCATGTTGGTCAGGCTGGTCTCAAACTCCTGACCTCAGGTGATCCACCCGCCTCAGCCTCCCAGAGTGCTGGGATTACAGGCGTGAGCCACCGCGCCCGGCCTCTTGGTGCATTTCAAGGCAGGTTGCGGACATCGTTGTACTTCATCCCAAGACATTTCAGCATGTATATTAAGTAGAGTTCAATATTTTAATGCTTTCTTCTCTTTTGAGTTCAAATTTACGTACAATGAAATGAATTACTTTTAAGTGTGCACAAACTAGTTTTGAAAACTTAAGTAGAGGCCCCCAGATCTTCCTCCAAATCTCAACTCGCGAGGCTGGAGAGGTCGGGCGCGGTGGCTCACGCCTGTAATCCCAGCACTCTGGGAGGCTGAGGCGGGCGGATCACCTGAGGTCAGGAGTTTGAGACCAGCCTGACCAACATGGTAAAATCCCATCTCTCCTAAAAATACAAAATTAGCCAGGCATGGTGGCAGGTGCCTGTAATCCCAGCTACTTGGGAGGCTGAGGCAGGAGAATCGCTTGAACCTGGGGGCGGAGTGCAGTGAGCCAAGATCACGCCATTGCACTCCAGCCTGGGCAACCAAAAAAAAAAAAAAAGAAAGAAAGAAAACTTAAATAGTAAATTATCCTAAGCAATAACATCTGTGAAGTCACAAGTTTGATGCACTGGTTGTATTTTTCTCTTAAAATAAATATACAACCTTTAAAATACAAAAGGTTCTTCCATGTCCTAGCTAAAGTTTTGTATGATCTGTGTCATCCATACTGCCTTTAAGTCTGCCTAGACCCATATGATTTCCTTTCATCCTCCCAGTTACCCTGGCCCTTGGTACTACAATTATCCTCATGTTACAGCTGGAAGAAATCACTTCCGGAGAGGTTAGGGACAAGGGGTGAGGTTACACAGCTACTTGAGGTTACACAGCTACTTTACAGCAGAGCCTGGATTCCAACCCTGGTCTTCTGATTTCCCAGTTCATGACACCCACTTGTCTCGTGGTTTGCTCACTTCCTTGTCCCCTATCTTTTCCGTCTGTCACTGCCTTCCTCTTCTGGCCTTTAGCTTGATATCCTCCCTGACCCGCTCTTCCCTCTGTTGGAGCTCTACATGACACTCCAAAACATGGCACTTTGGTCATTAAGAAAACAGCAGAAGTAGCTCAGTCTGCTGTTTCCGTTTTTCTGTGACAGCTAGCCATAAAGGAATTCTCTAACTTCATCTGGAAGTAGGTCATAGGCCTCGTTTCAGAGGGGTCCTGCCCTATACTTGGAGGCCAAGAAGAATCTGGACAGGCCTTTCTGGTCCCCCCGTTCCCCATGTATTACCATTAGATCATACCCTTTTTGTCCAATCATACTTTTTTTTTTTCTTTTGAGACGGAGTTTTGCTCTTGTTGCCCAGGCTGGAGTGCAATGGTATGATCTCGGCTCACTGCAACCTCTGCCTCCCGGGTTCAAGCGATTCTCCTGCCTCAGCCTCCCATATAGCTGGGATTACAGGCATGTGCCACCACGCCTGGCTAATTTTGTATTTTTAGTAGAGACTGGGTTTCTTCATGTTGGTCAGGCTGGTCTCGAACTCCCGACCTCAGGTGATCTGCCCGCCTCCGCCTCCCAAAGTGCTGGGATTCCAGGCATGAGCCACCATGCCCAGCCAATCCAATCATACTTCTATACAACTGTCTATTCTTCACAGCAAGCCTAAGCATAAAAATACACTTTTCCTTGGGTCTTTGGGTCTTCATTTCTGAAGTTTCCTATGTCATGTAAAACTGTGATTAAATAAATGTTAGGCTTTTCTCTTGTTAATGTTTTTTATTTATAGGGGTATCAGCCTTGACCCTTGGGATGGGTGAGGAAAAGATATTACTTTTTCTTCCCTACACGTCTATCTGCTTTTTCACCTTTTCTCCTGATAGTCCTGATTCCTCATTTTTTTCCTTTCCAGAATGTGGACATGCCTACTTGGGGAGTGTGGCCCACCAGGAGCATTTACCTCCTACCAGCACCCCCATTTCTCAGGCCTCAGAGGGGGCATCTTCAGACATCCGCACCCCTACCCAGATGCTCCTGTCCATCTTGCAGTCAACCCAGTGCCCCACCCCCCCAGCAGGATCACTGTCCTTGGACAAAGAGCTCACTCGTCCCAGTGAAACCACCATTCCCACTGCGGGCCACAGTCTGGGAGTTGGGCTTGAGGCTGGGGAGAACCAGAAGCAGCTGAAAAACAATGCTGGTCCCACAGCCGGGACATCAGCCACAGTGCCGGTCCTGTCCCTCCTGGCCATCGTCTTCATCCTCACCGCACTCCTTTCCTATGTGCTGTGCAAGAGGAGGGGGCAGTCACCGCAGTCCTCTCCAGGTAAACTGGACCTCTGAACCCTTCCCCCAGGGACCCAGAGCCTTCCTGACAGGGATCCTGACCCAGTGGCTCTCAGGTGGCTGGAAACCTGGCCTCTGCATACAAGTATCAAGGTTGTCTGCACAAGGTTGACTCTGGGCCCTCTGAGGACAGTCAGCCAGGGACTGTAGAGAGTGGAGAGGGAAGGAAGCCACCATGGGCACAAGGACTAGTGCTTGCAGCAACATCATAGAGAAGATAGCTAGAGCAAGCTAGTGGGAGATGAAGCTGCAGAGGGAGGTGAGGGCAAGTCATTCAATTAACAAATTTTCACTGAGCACCTACTGTGGGCCAGGTCATAGGGTTAATGTCTTGATCTGATTCCCTAGTTCAAGCCTCATCCCCCCATCACTCTCCTTGATCTCAGAGCTCATCTCTCAATTTCTTCATCTTTTCCAGATTTGCAGCTTCATTATATACCTGTGGCGTCTGACTCTAATACCTGAGCCAAGAATGGAACCTTGTGAGTGTAAATGGTGGTTTATTTTTACACAAGGTATAATAAAGGAGATCAACCCGACAACGTGGCAGGCACTGTATACTTGTTTTGTTTTTCGTTTTTCAGGTATGGGCTGTACGTTGCCCAGGCTGTTATGGAACTCCTGAGTCAAGTGATCCTCCCACCTTGGCCTCCGAAAGTGTGTGGATTAGAAGAAGCGTGACCTACCATATTCAGCCTACACGTATTTGTTAATATCTAACATAGGACTAACCAGCCACTGCCCTCTCTTAGGCCCCTCATTTAAAAATGGTTATACTATAAAATGTGCTTTTCATACTGGGTGATAATAACTTGGACAAATTCTATGTGTATTTTTTGTTTTGTTTTGCTTTGAGACGGAGTCTCGCTCTGTCATCCAGGCTGGAGTGCAGTGGCACGATCTCTGCTCACTGCAACCTCCACCTCCCAGGTTCAAGTGATTCTCCTGCCTCAGCCTCCCGAGTGGGATTACAGGCATGTGCCACCACGCCTGGCTAATTTTTGTATTTTCAGAAGAGATAGGGTTTCACCATGTTGGCCAGGCTGGTCTCAAACTCCTGACTGCAAGTGATCCGCCTGCCTTGGCCTTCTGAAGTGCTGAGATTACAGGTGTGAGCCACCGTGCCTGGCCCTATGTGTGTTTAACTACTAAAAATTATCTTTATAATGATGGACTCTTTTTTTTTTTGAGACTGAGTCTTACTCTGTTGCCCAGGCTGGAGTGGAATGGTGTGATCTTGGCTCACTGCAACCTCCGCCTCGCGGGTTCAAGCGATTCTCCTGCCTCAGCCTCCTGAGTAGCTGGGATTACAGGCGCTCACCACCACACCTGGCTAATTCTTGTATTTTTAGTAGAGACAGGGTTTCACCATGTTGGCCAGACTGGTCTCGAACTCCTGATCTGGTGATCCGCCCACCTCGGCACCCTAAAGTGCTGGGATTAAAGCTGTGAGCCACTGTACCTGGCCCTATGTGTGTTTTTTTTTTTTTTTTTTTTTTTGAGACGGAGTCTCGCGCCGTGTCACCCAGGCTGGAGTGCAGTGGCGCGATCTCGGCTCACTGCAAGCTCCGCCTCCCAGGTTCACGCCATTCTCCTGCCTCAGCCTCCGAGTAGCTGGGACTACAGGCGCCCGCCGCCACGCCCGGCTAGTTTTTTGTATTTTTAGTAGAGACGGGGTTTCACCATGTTAGCCAGGATGGTCTCGATCTCCTGACCTCGTGATCCACCCGCCTCGGCCTCCCAAAGTGCTGGGATTACAGGCTAGAGCCACCGTGCCCGGCCTATGTGTGTTTTTTAACTACTAAAAATTATTTTTATAATGATGGAGTCTTCTTTATGGAAACAACTGGCCTCAGGCCCTTGCACCCTTACCATGATTCCTGGCTTGTTTGTTCTGCTCATGGTTCCCCCTCGTCCCAAATCTCCCCCAGTACACCAGTTGTTCCTCCCCACCTCAGCCCTCTCCTGCGTCCTCCTGTCCCCGCAACGGAGGCCTGGGCTTTCCCACCCTCCCTCCTTAGCAGGCGCTGTGCTGGGACACCACATGGGCTGGTTTCACTTCCTCAGTCTCTTGCCTACCCCAGTGAGAGTCTGATCTTGTTTTTATTGTTATTGCTTTTATTATTATTGAGACTCTAGTTCTTGTTTTGTCTCTCTGAATGAAGAAGAATGTGTCTTCGTTAGGCCAAGTCTGCGGGAAGCCTGGGGCAGCAGCATGAAGTGTTAGAGGAAGTGGGTTGGGTATGGGAGTTTCCATCTCCTCTCTGAGCCTGTCAGGGTGTTTGTGGAGAGCAGAGCAGGAGCACCCTGTTGGAGAGGCCAGGGCATAGCTGTGGGCAGGCTTGGGCTTCAGTTTTTCTGTGCCCACCATTTGCCCCTTTGTCCTAGGGTACTCTGACCAGCAGGGCATGTTGGTGCCCATACTCCCCACCCTACATGTTCTCAGGTTCTGTCCCATGGCGCAGGTGATGGTCTCCCTCTGAGCTCCGGGTCCACCTCCCTGGCCTAGTTCTCCAGCATCTGCTCACAGGTTCGAGCCACATCACTGAGCTTGAGGCGGGCATAGTCCACTCGCTTCAGAGCCATCTGACAGTCCTTCCTCGAAGAGTAGCTGGAGCCCTCATGGGGCTGCCCTGTGGCCACCTACAAGACAGACTATCAATGGAGCACCATCTCCTTTACCCTTACTCCAAGCAGGCATCAGGTCTCTTGTCTCATTTCCTACCTGAGTTTGAATTTGTTAGGCCACCTGGTAGCTGGATAAATAAATCATTTAACTTATGTTAATCTTGTCTGTAAAATGGGAGTGACAATAACTACTTCCTAGAGTTGTTGAGGATTAGATAAAATAATGCAGAGTATCTGGCACACCGTAAAAATTAGTAATGGTAGCGGTCCCTGCGACAAGTTCAGAATCTTCTCAATCCTGCCCCTCTTCTCAGGATATAAGGATCTGGGACCTCGTGGCCTTGAAGTCAGGCCAAGTTTCCAGTGACAAAGTTCTGTAGTTCTAGCATAATTTACACATCTTCTCCCAGGCACATGTGATGTTACCCAGTGAGGTTATTATTTATTATTTTTATTTTTTGAGACAGAGTTTTTGCTCTGTTGCCCAGGCTGGAGTGCAATGGCATGATCTCGGCTAAGTACACCTCCTGGGTTCAAGCGATTTTCCTGCCTCAGCCTCCCTAGTAGCTGGGATTACAGGTGGTCACTACCATGCCCAGCTAGTTTTTGTATATTTAGTAGAGACGGAGTTTCACCATGTTGGCCAGGCTGGTCTCGAATTCCTGACCTCAGATGATCCACCCGTCTCGGCCTCCCAAGGTGCTGGGATTACAGGAGTGAGCCACCGCGCCCAGCCTAATTTTTATATTTTTGTTAGAGACCAGGTTTCACCGTGTAGGCCAGGCTGGTCTCGAACTCTGCCAAGCCACTGCGCCCGGCCCATTCTTTCCTTTTAGAGGAAGAAACCGGCTCTGGACGGCCGGCTGGGGAGGTCTGGGCCTGCCCAGTTAATGCTCCACCCGGGATCACCCAAGGCTGAGGCTTTGACCCAGAGCTGGGGTCCGCTCGCAGCACCCTCCAGACACACCGACCTGGGTGAGGTAGCGGATCTGAGCCGACAGCTCCGCCTCCACGTGTAGCACTGAAGCGGTGAAGGCCGCCGCCTGCCGGTCTAGAAGCCGCTCGTTGGTTTTTTCCTTGGACAGTTCTAGGATGACAGTACCTGCCAGGGCGGAGAGAGGGAGGGGACACACGGAGACTGCCAGTGTAGCCCCGCCCTAGGGCCAGCCCCTCTCAATCCCGCCCTTTCGCTGCGCACGCACGTAGGAGTTCCTCCCCAACCCCGCTCCAAGTGCCGGGTCAGCCTGTGCGTGCAGCCCGGCCACGCGTTCTCTCCCCGCCGTCCGGGTTGTCGCATCCCGAACCTGCATTCTGAAGGATGGCGCCGATTTCCCGTTCAATGTCTTCCAGGGCGCGTAGTCTCTCGTTCGCCAGACTATAGGTAGCCATCGTCACTCTGGGAATTCTCACCTAGAGTTTCTCCTGAGAAACGCGACGCTTGTTCCGGAAGTGGCTCTCGGTGTGCGCCTGCGCAAAGGGTACCGTGTAGGGAGCACTACAATTCCCAGGATGCTCAGCGCAGCCGCGCCTCCACTCGGTCCACCTGGTGAACTACAACTCCCAGGGTCTGCGGCGCCTCAGCCACAGGACCACCTGTAGTCAGAGGCGACAGTGGAATATCTCCTTGCCCAAGGCCATTCAGACCTGTCCGCCTTCTTGACACCGTCTGTGGCCTCTATTTAGTTTATTATACATGAGTTTATTTATCAGAGTCTCACTCTGTCGCCCTGGTTGGAGTGTAGTGGTAAGATCTCTCTCACTGCAACCTCCACCTCCCAGGTTCAACCGATTCTCCTGCCTCAGCCTCCTGAGTACCTGGGACTACAGGCACCCGCCACCACGCCCGGCTAATTTTTGTATTTTCAGTAGAGACGGGGGTTTCACCATGTTGGCCAAGCTGGTCTCGAACTCCTGACCTCAAGTAATCCACCTGCTCCGACCTCCCAAAGTGCTGGGATTACAGGTGTGAGTTCAATCTTAAAGGTGAGCTACGTGGATGAGAGCTTGTAGTGGAAAAGGCAGACATCATAGGCAAGAGCATGGTGCTGTGACGGGCTCAGCGCATGTGGAGTCAAGCAAGGGATTCTGTCTGCCTGGAGTGAATGGAGTGTGGTGGGGGTTAGGTATGACAATGGTGAGGCTGGAGAGAGGAGCGGAATCAGGAAAAGTCTTGGAAGCTAAGTACTTTGGACTCGAGTTTGAAGGCATTTGCGCCTTTAAAGTGTTTTTAAGAAGTGTGTTATGACCAGAATTACCTTTTTTGGAAAGATCTCTTGTAACAGTTTATAGAAGATTATCAAAAATGAAACCAGTTTGCCGAAGGTTAGCAAATGAAGGTTATACTCAGTTAAACTGAATGATCTAGCCTGGGGAATGTAGTGAGATACTATCTTTATAAAAAAAATTGGGGGGCTGGGCATGTTGGCTCATTCCTGTAATTTCAGCTCTTTGAGAGGCTGAGGCGGGAGGATCACTTGAACTAAGGACTTTGAGACCAGCCTGGGCAATATAGTGAGACCCTGTCTCCTATATTTAAAAAAATAAAGGCCAGGTGCGGTGGCTCACGCCTATAATCCCAGCCCTTTGGGAGGCCGAGGTGGGTGAATCACCTGAGGTCAGGAGTTCAAGACCAGCCTGACCAACATGGAGAAATTCCCGTCTCTACTAAAAATGCAAAATTAGCTGGGCATAGTGGCGCATGCCTGTAATCCCAGCTACTTGGAAGGCCGAGGCAGGAGAATCGCTTGAGCCTGGGAGGCAGAGGTTGCAGTGAGCTGAGACTGTGCCATTGTACTCCAGCCTGGGCTACAAGAGTGAAACTCCGTTTCAAATAAATAAATAATAATAATAATATATAAATATAAATATTTAAACATTAAAAAAAAATAGCCAGGCTTGGTGGCTGACACCTGTCTTCCCAGCTTCTTGGGAGGCTGAGATGGGAGGATTTCTTGAGCTTGAGAGGTCGAGGCTGCAGTAAGCCATGGATTGTGCCACTGCACTCCAGCCTGGATGACAGAGCGAGACCCTGTCTCAAAAACAAAACACTTGATGGGTCTGGCATTTGACTTAATCCTTCCCTAAAAGCTAATCAAATGACAGTAAAGTGGCTTTTTTAAAAAAAAATGTATTTTTCGAGACAAGGTCTTACTCTGCTGCCCAGGCTGGAATGCAGTGGCTCAGTCATGGCTCACTGCAGCCTCAAACTCCCAAGCTCAAGTGATCCTCCCACTTCAGCCTTCTGAATAGTCAGGACCATAGGTGTGTGCCACCACATGTGGCTAATTTTTAATTTTTTTTTTTTGTAGAGACAGGGTCTCATTGTGTTGCCTTTGCTGGTCTTGAACTCCTGAACTCAAAGGGTCCTCCTGCCTTGGCCTCCCAAAGTGCCAGGATTATGGGTGTGAGTGTACTGTGCCTGGCCTAAAGTGTTTTTAAAAGGAGTCAAAGGGAGAGGAGTTAATAGCAAAACTTTAGACGGATATTGGAAAACAGACTGATTTTGTAGTCAAGTGGTAACTAAGCCAGCAGCAAAGAAAGCTTACAAGCAACCTGATTTACCATGAAATTAGTGGCATCGTGTACAACTGGGGTGAAAGTGGTACTAAAATTAGGAGGATTATTTGAAGTTAGACCTCCAGATCTCTTTATTGACTCTATATATCTTGGCAACTGATCTTCCCCAACCCATCAGAATACTGGAGGTTTCTTTGTTGGAAATGGAAAAGAGGTTTTTAGCTTAGAGAGCACCTGAGTACAGTTGAGGGCAAGACCACTGCGTTGAAAACAGAGATTAGGCCGGGTGCAGTGGCTCACGCTCGTAATCCCAGCACTTTGGGAGGCCGAGGCGGGAGGATCACCTGAGGTCAGGAGTTCGAGACCAACCTGGGCAACATGGTGAAACACCATCTCTACAAAAATTAGCCGGGCGTGGTGGCAGGCCCCTGTAATTCCAGCTAGTTGGGAGGCTGAGGCAAGAGAATTGCTTGAACCTGGAAGGTGGAGGCTGCAGTGAGCCGAGACTGTGCCACTGCACTCCAGCCTAGAAGACAGAGCAAGACTCCATCTCAAAAAAAAGAAAACAAAAGCAAGTTTAGGGCCAGATGAGTTGGCTCATGCCTGTCATTCTAGCACTTTTGGAGGCCAAGGCGGGAGGATCACTTGAGCCCAGGAGTTTGAGACCCGCCTGGGCAACATAGTGGGATCCTAACTCTACAAAAAATACAAAACTAGTCCCAGCTACTTGGAGGGGCTGAGATGGGAGGATTGCTTGAGCCTGGGAGTTTAGACTGCGGTGAGTCCTGATCACACCACTGCTTTCCAGCCTGGGTGACAGAGTGAGACCCTGTATCAAAAACAAACAAACAACCCCCCCCCCCCCACCGAAAGTTTATACAGTGAGTGGTAGTTTCCAGAACTCCATCAGCAAGGCTTATACTTTCCAGGTAAGAGACTGGAAGACTCTTCTCTGGGGAATTTGATAAATGAGAAAAGACCTCAGGATATGAACATCAGGGGCTCTCCAACCAGTCAGTTGGCCAGATGACCTCATAGTGAAACTCACAGTTGGTAAGTCCCAACTGTGTACATGGAAATTCTAGTCAACTTCTTAGCACCTCACTCTTTTTTTTTTATTTTTTTATTTCTTGATATAGGGCCTCTGTCTGTCACCCAGGCTGGAGTGCAGTGGCACAATCATAGTTCATTGTAGTCCTGAACTCCTGGGCTCATGTGATCGTCCTGTCTCAGCCTCCTGAGTAGCTGGGACTACAGATGTGAGCCACCATGTCACGCTAAGCACCCGCTCTCAAATGTGAGCAGAAAGCAAAGATTCTAGGTATTTAAAGAAACTTTCTAACACGAAAGAGAGAAACCAAAATAAAAAGGGGGAGGTGGGAACAACTATTCAAGTTCTTAGGTAAGAGATAGTATAATACATGATTGAATCCAAAAAAGCAACCTTGGCTGGGCGTGGTGGCTTACGCCTGTAATCGCAGCACTTTTGGAGGCCAAGGCGGGGGGATCACTTGAGGTCAGGAGCTGAAGGCCAGGGTCAGTATAGAGCTTTTCGTTCCTGAGTCAGGATCTCAAGGTAATTGGCAGAGAGCAATGCCAACATTTTATTGAAAGTAGATGTTGTTGCTATTGTTTATGTGTCCAATAGAGTTGGTCCTGAGGGAATTTAAATGATGGTGCCACATTTCTTGATCCCTTCCTCCAAGAACATTATTTTCAGAAGACTGGAAGGTATCAGTAACACTGCAATTTGGAGCAAGACTCCGTCTCGAAAACAAAACGAACAAAAACACCCTAGAAAAATCAAACCATGAGGGAAGTCATGAAAAAAATCTATCACACGAGCCAGGTGTAGTGGCTCACACCTGTAATCCCAGCACTTTGGGAGGCCAGGGCTGGTGGATCACTTGAGGTCGGGAGTTTGAGACCAGCCTGGCCAACATGGTGAAACCCCATCTCTACTAAAAATACAAAAATTAGCCAGGTGTGGTGGCGCACGTCTGTAGTCCCAGGTACTCAGGAGGCTGAGGCAGGAGAATCGCTTGAACCTGGGAGGCGGAGGTTGCAGTGAGCCGAGATTATGCCATTGCACTCCAGCCTGGGCAACAGAGCAAGACTCTGTCTCAAAACAAAAAACAAACAAAAACAAAAATCAAGAAGTTGCCAAATAAGCATGTTTAGAGATAGGGAGGTAAATGCCAAAATAAACATCTAAAGGTTGTGAAAGTAGGCCAGGCATAGCCTGAGCAACATGAGGAGACCCCATCTCTACAAAAAATAAAAAAAAACTGGCCGGGCGCAGTGGCTCACACCTGTAATCCCAGCACTTTGGGAGGCCGAGGCAAGCAGATCACTTGAGGTCAGGAGTTCGAGACCAGCCTGGCCAACACGGTGAAACTCCGTCTCTACTAAAAATATAAAAACTAGCCAGGCGTGGTGGTGGACGCCTGTAATCCCAGCTACTTGGGAGGCTGAGGCAGGAGAATTGCTTGAATCCAGGAGACGGAGGTTGCAGCGAGCTGACACAGTGCCACTGCACTCCAGCCTTGGTGGCAGAGTGAGACTCTGTCTCAAAAAAAATAATAAATAAAAATAAAAAATAAATAAAACTATCTGGGCATGGTGGCTTTTGCACTTGCAGTCCCAGTTACTTGGGAGGCTGAGGTAGGAGGATCTCTTCAGCCTGGGGCATGGAGGAGGCTGCAGTAAGCCAGGATCATGCCAAGGGTGACAGAGCAAGACCCTGTCTCAAAAAAAAGGTGGTGACAGTAGTTGCCTCTGAGGAGGAGGAAATTAGAGTGGCAAGAGTCTGCTTTTTATTGGAATAGGTCTTGTAGTACTGACTCTTTATGTGTATACATAACTTTGAAAACAAAAAGTAAAGAAAGAATGAAAAGTAAGAGAGGGCGTGGGCATGGTGGCTCATGCCTGTAATCCCAGTACTTTGGGAGGCCGAGGTGGGTGGATCACGAGGTGAGGAGTTTGAGACCAGCCTGGCCAACATGGTGAAACTCCATCTCTACTAAAAATGCAACAATTAGCTGGATATGGTGTTGGGTGCCTGTAATCCAAACTACTCAGGAGGCTGAGGCTGGAGAATCACTTGAACCCGGGAGGCGGAGGTTACATTGAGCCGAGATCTCGCCATTGCACTCCAGCCTGGGTGACAAGAGCGAAACTCTGTCTCAAAAAAAAAAAAAACAAACAAACAAACAAAAAAACAAAGAAGAGAGGAAATAAATAAGTGACATAAGTGTAGAGGAGAGTGTTTTGTTTGGTTTCCCCTTTCCTTCTTCCTCTTTTTTTTCTTCTTCCCTCCCTCTTTCCTTAAATAGAAGAGACTTATGTGGGCTTATTTACCATGGAGGAAGAGCCATAGACACAGGTTGGAGAGGGGTGTGGTTTGGTGGATCAAGGTCTCAGTGGAGGTGGGAGGACAGCGATCTGAGCACAGGTAGAGGGATTAGCTTTGAACTGGAGAGGGCACCTTAACCTTAGTTGTGTAGGAGAATTGGTGTAGATGTCACTGTTTGTCAGTAGGAGGTGGGAAATTGAAATTATTCATTCTTCATTGCCTAATCTCTGTGAAAAACAGAAGTCACTTTGAGCATGAGGAAGGCAGAAAATTAGTGTGTAGGTAGCTGGGCGCTCACGCCTGTAATCTTACGACTTTGGGAGGCTGAGGCAGGGGAATCACCTGAGGTCAGGAGTTTGAGACCAGCCTGGCCAACATGGTGAAACCCCGTCTCTACTAAAAATACAAAAATTAGCCGGGCGTGGTGGCAGGTGTCTGTAATCCCAGCTACTCAGGAGGCTGAGGCAGGAGAATTGCTTGAATTAGGAAGGTGGAGGTTGCAGTGAGCCGAGATTGTGCTGTTGCACTCCAGCCTGGACAAAAAGAGTGAAACTCCATCTTTAAAAAAAAAAAAAAAAAAAAAAAGAGAATTAGTACATAGGATGGGAGCAGGAGAGGGAGGTAACCAGAGACTTGGAGAGAGACAAGAGTTTGTCTGGCATTGGGGGCCCACCTTGGGTTAGAGACTGTACATTTTTAGCAGCCCCAGATTCATACCTAGTGTCTGGTACCTAGAATGTGTTTAAAAAGTTTGTTGGCAAGGCACAGTGGCTGACGCCTGTAATCCCAGCACTTTGGGAAGCTGAGGCAGGTGGATGACATGAAGCTAGGAGTTCGAGACCAGCCTGGCCAACATGGTGAAACCCCATCTCTACTAAAAATAGAAAAATTAGGCGGGTGGGATGGCGGGCGCCTGTAATCCCAGCTACTCGGGAGGCTGAGGCAGAAGAATCGCTTGAACCCAGGAGGCGGAGGTTGTGGTGAGTCAAGATTGGGCCACTGCACTGTAGCCTGGGTGACACAGTGAGAACTCTGTCTCAAAAAACAAAAAAAAAAGAAAGAAAAATGTGTTGAATGAACAAATAAGAGGTTGTATGAGCACCAACCCCTGTGTTCAGAGCAGAGAAAGGGATATAGTTGGATGGATCCAGGCTGTGGATTGAGAATACGATCGTGAATGGAGGGTTGAGTGTGCTGATGAGATAGGGGTTGATATGATGATCTTGAAGCATAGTCTGGAAAGAAAATGAAGTGTCAAGTAGTGGGAAAACAGAAGGGCCAAAAGCTTTGTGAAAAAAACCCAATAAACTGTTTTTTGTTGTCATTGTTTTTTTTTTTTTTTTTTTTTTTTTGAGATGGAGTCTTGCTGTGTCACCCAGGCTGGAGTGCAGTGGCCCGATCTCTGCTCACTGCAAGCTCCGCCTCCTGGGTTCAAGCCATTCTCCTGCTTCAGCCTCCCGAGTAGCTGGGACTACAGACGCCCGCCACCACGCCCGGCTAATTTTTTTAGTAGAGACGGGATTTCACCGTGTTAGCCAGGATGGTCTCGATCTCCTGACCTTGTGATCCGCCCATCTCGGTCTCCCAAAGTGTTGGGATTACAGGCGTGAGCCGCCACGCCCCACCATAAGCTTTTTTTTTTTTTTTTTTAGTGGCTATTATAACTGACTACATGAAAATAGAAAATTGTCCTAGTGTATGAACCTAAAAAGCAAAAATAATTTTTTTTTTTAGAGATGGAGTTTTGTTCTTGTTACCCTGGCTAGAGTGCTGTGGCACGATCTTGGCTCACTGCAACCTCTGTCTCCCAGGTTCAAGTGATTCTCCTGCTTCAGCCTCCCAAGTAGCTGGGATTACAGGCACGCACTACCATGCCCAGCTAATTTTTTGTATTTTTGGTAGAGACAGGGTTTCACTATGTTGACCAGGCTGGTCTGGAACTCCTGATCTCAGGTGATCCACCCTCCTTGGCCTCCCAAAGTGCTGGGATTACAAATTATAGGTGTAAGTCACTGCGCCCGGCCTTAAGAAAGAAAAATTTAAAACATTTATGTATTATTAAAAATACAGGAAGCCGAATGTTTGGAACTAGACAGAGGTGATAGTTGGTGTACACATCGTGAATATACTAAATGCCATTGAATTGGACTATTTATTTATATTTATTTATTTGTTTATTTATTTATTTATTGAGACAGAGTTTCGCTCTTGTCGCCGATGCTGGAGTGCAATGGTGAGATATTGGCTCTATAAAAATACAAAAATTAGGCCGGGCGCGGTGGCTCACGCCTGAAATCCCAGCACTTTGGGAGGCCGAGGCGGGCAGATCACAAGGTCAGGAGATCAAGACCACAGTGAAACCCCATCTCTACTAAAAATACAAAAAATGAGCCGGGCGCGGTGGCGGGCGCCTGTAGTCCCAGCTGCTTGGGAGGCTGAGGCAGGAGAATGTCGTGAACCCGGGAGGCGGAGCTTGCAGTGAGCCGACATCATGCCACTGCACTCCAGCTTGGGGGACAGAGCGAGACTCCGTCTCAAAACAAAAAAAAACACAAAAAAACCCCACAAAAATTAGCCGGGCATGGTGGCATTCACTTGTAATCACAGCTATCTGGGAGGCTGAGGCAGGAGAACGGCTTGAACCTGGGAGGTGGAGGTTGCAGTGAGCGGAGATTGCCCCAGTGGACTCCGGCCTGGGTGGCAAAATGAGACTCCATCTCAAAAAAAGATAATCAATCAATCAATAAAATAAATAAAAAGGGCAGTTTTTCAAAGTGTGTACTAATTAAAAATCTAGATTTTTGGATTCTTCTTGGGACCTTCTGACTCAGAATCTGGAAAGGTGGAGCCTGACTCTGGATTTTTACCATGGCACCCCGAGGGTTCTGATTCTCCTGAAAAAAAGTTGAGATCGGCTGGGTGCGGTGGCTCACACCTGTAATCCCAGCACTTTGGGGGACGCAGGTGGGCGGATCAGGAGATCAGGTGTTCGAGACCAGCCTGGCCAATATGGTGAAACCTTGTCTCTACTAAAAATACAAAAATTAGGTGGTCGTGGTGGTGTGCGCCTGTAGTCCCAGTCACTCGGGAAGCTGAGGCAGAAGAATTGCTTGAACCCGGGAGACGAAGGTTGCAGTGAGCCAAGATTGTGCCGTTGCACTCCAGCCTGGGTGACAAAACGAGACACCATCTCAAAAAAAAAGGCCGGGCGCGGTGGCTCACGCCTGTAATTCCAGCACTTTGGAAGGCCGAGGTGGGTGAATCACGAGGTCAGGAGTTCAAGACCAGCCTGGCCAACATGGTGAAACCCCATCTCTACTAAAAATACAAAAATTAGCTGGGTGTGGTGGCGGGCGCCTGTAATCCTAGCTCCTGGGGAGACTGAGGCAGGAGAATTGCTTGAACCCAGGAGGCAGAGGTTGTAGTGAGCCAAGATCATGCCATTGCACTCCAGCCTGGGTGACAGAGCAAGACTTTGTCTCAAAAAAAAAAAAAAAAAAAAAAAAGCCAGGCGCGGTGGCTCAAGCCTGTAATCCCAGCACTTTGGGAGGCCGAGGCGGGCGGATCACGAGGTCAGGAGATCAAGACCATCCTGGCTAACACGGTGAAACCCCGTCTCTACTAAAAAATACAAAAAAACTAGCCGGGTGAGGTGGCAGGCGCCTGTAGTCCCAGCTACTCGGGAAGCTGAGGCAGGAGAATGGCGTAAACCTGGGAGGCAGAGCTTGCAGTGAGCTGAGATCCGGCCACTGCACTCCAGCCTGGGCGACAGAGCAAGACTCCATCTCAAAAAAAAAAAAAAAAAAAAAAAAAAAAAAAATGGAGGTCCCTGGGCTTAGAGGTCAAGGAGCAGGTGCACGGGAACGGGAGGGATGCTGGAGATGGTTTTAGAGGGGATGGTTCTTCTGCATGAGAAAGTCCAGGGTCTGCAGGGGAGGCTGCTGCTGTGGCGGGGTAAGCAAGGTCACGGGCCTTTGGGCTGCACTTAAAGCTTGTGGGGTAAATGGCGATTTAACTAGACGTCATAAGCCATAACATAGACTAAAGGCCTGTGTGAGCCGCCCCCATCTGGCTCAGCAGCCAGAAGGAACGACTTTGCCTCTGGCTGTCTCTGTCCCAGTCTCTCTGGCCTCTTCAGGTTCCAGATGTTCTGTTTCCTCCTGCCTTCACACGACACTGCCATTGCCCAGAACGCTCATCCCTGCACCGTCCCCGAACTCCCCTCATCTTTCACTTCTCTGCTTAAAGGTCACTTTCTCAGGGAAATCTTCCCCAAACCCAGCCTAGCTCAGAACTCCCTGTCACGCGTTCTCCTAGCTCCGGTACTTCTCCTCTGAAGCATAGATATTGTAGTTACATAACCAGGGAGGCCGGGCACGGTATCTCACACCTGTAATCCCAGCACTTTGGGAGGCCGAGGCGGGTGGATCACTTGAGGTGAGGAGTTTGAGAACAGCCTGACCAACATGGCGAAACAGCGTATCTACTAAAAATACAAAAATTAGCTGGGAGTCGTGGCAGGCACCTGTAATCCCAGCTACTCGGGAGGAGAATCGCTTGAACCCGGGAGGTGGAGGTTACAGTGAGCCAAGATGGCATCATCGCACTCCAGCCTGGGCGACAGACCGAGACTCGGTCTCAAAAAAAAAAAAAAAAAAAAGGGAATGAATTAAGGTTTTTTTTCCTTCTACTGCTATACTACGCCTCGTACCTTGTAGGGACTCAAATCAAGATTGTTTGTGGAATGAATGAAAGAGCTTTAGGAGGAAGGTTGGGCTACATGAGTGGAAGCAGATGATGGAGGTGAGAAATGTTCGTGGAGTGATGCTAACTCCCTCCAGGGGAGCCTGGGGCTTCGGTAAAGCCTCAGGGAGTCCCTGATGAATGTCCCAGGAGCAGCACTAGGATGTGATCCCTAGGACAGGGCCTCATGGCAGCACGACGTTCTTGCTGCCCAAGCCTCAGCTTCTGTGTTAGAATGTAGGTACCAGACTCCAGAGACGTCCTGTGGCTTTTCTGGCGAGGCCCGCGGTTGTGGCCCCACCGAGCCACAGGAGTACACTGCTTGAGCAACCATAAGGAACAGTGGAAATGAACACGACTCGGTCACAACAGGTCACAGGTGGTCATGCATGTCAGCCGCAACAGGGAACAGCCTGCCTGGCTAGCTCCCGTGAGCGTCTGTCTGCGGGCGGGTTAACTATTACGACCCCTATAAATGACTAAGTTTACTTTGTGGTCTTATCAAGCCTCACCCCTGAGTTTGGACTAAGTCAAGTTTTGATGTTTACCTTGGAACACAGCCACAGCACAGTCATCCCATAAGCATTTACTGAGAGCCTCTGTGTCAGGTGCCTTTTGGGTGCAGAAGAGAGACTGGGTCCTCCCCCACAAGCTAACAGAATCATGGACAAGCACAGTATACACTCTCTAAACACTACAGAGAAAACACACTCATGCTTAGTAAAAGATTTATTTTTTTCTTTATGCTCAGAAACAAAGAAACAGCCTTGTCCACAAAGGGTCTCCTCGTGAAGGAATGGGGGCAGACGGAGTGATCATGGGAGGTGTTGGTGTGAGGTTGAGTGGGAGTTTTGTCTCCCTCTTTCCCTCCTGTCACTCCTCTTTTTACTGTCCCCTTCCAGAAAATTTAGGTATGAACACAGCTTGCCACCCACTGCGGGGCTGGAGAAGCAGAGCTGCAGTCAAAAAAATTAATGCCCACATTCAGCAAGAGAGGGTCCAGTGCGTATCATGGTGGGGGGTGCGGGGGAGAGTGAAGGGGTTGGTTGAAGAAGCTTCCAGGTGGAGGGGAAGGGAAGAGAGGCTGGGACAATCCCCCAGTGACAGTGGGGATCTTGGTCCTGTCTTCACCTCTTCCAACCCCATCCCCTCCCTTCTTCCCGCCCTGCTTCCTAGCAGAGTTGGTCATCATAGTCGTCATCCTTCATCCCCTTCAGCCGAAGCCGGGCAAAGTCCTCAAACACAATGTCATCATCTGTGGCATAGCTTGGTGGTGGGAAAGAGGGGTGTGAGGTGAGGGCTTCTGACACTTTTCCTAGCCTCCCACTCCCTGCCCTCCCCCAGGCTGGGCCTCTGGGACAGAGGCGTTCGAACAGCAGTGGGACCAGAGGTATTCACAGGAAGGGACAAAGAAAAGGCAGCAAGAGGCAGCCTCACAAGGCTAAGCATCTTGATTTGACGCCGCAATCCCCTTCTCCCCCCAAAAAGCAAGGAAGAGGTATGAGGGCAGATTTGAATGTGACAGGAATCTTTGTCCCAAGAGGGTGAAGTAGGGGAATGAGTTTCTTACTTGGTATCAAATTCAATGAGGTTGGTGTCCACGGGGACGTCTGTCTCCGGAGCGGCTGGGGGGACGGGAAGAGGGGGTGTGGGGGTGGGTGCTGGAAGGGCCAGTTTTCCTCCACTGGCCCTGCTTCAGGCCCTCCCTCTGAGGGCTTGGGGTGGGCGGTGTGCTCACCTGACTGGGGTCTGGGGAGGGGGGTGTGGTCGCGGGGCTTGGGGTGGGCGGTGTGCTCACCTGACTGGGGTCTGGGGAGGGGGGTGTGGTCGCGGGGCTTGGGGTGGGCGGTGTGCTCACCTGACTGGGGTCTGGGGAGGGGGGTGTGGTCGCGGGGCTTGGGGTGGGCGGTGTGCTCACCTGACTGGGGTCTGGGGAGGGGGGTGTGGTCGCGGGGCTTGGGGTGCATAAGAACAAAAGGCAGCTCCACAGACACATCCCTGGGGAAGGGGAGAGGGATCGTGAAGAGGATGACGACATAGGACTATCGAGAGCCAGTGTGACCCCCACCCCGGACCCCCCATGACACTCACCCGCCTCGAGACACCACCAGCTTCACCTTGACCCTGTAGGACACCAGGATTCCCAGCACCTCCTTGTTGGCACCCTCCTTCACGCTGCAATTGCGGTGGTGGAGTCAGACCAGGGCCCATCACCCTGTCACCTGGGCCACCGTGGGGTTCCCATGGGGCCTCTGGGCAGGACCACAAACTCGCACAGGCCCGCGGGGCCCCAGCAGCCCGGGCGTGCGGTTACGGTACAGTGCGCGCTGCACTCCCCGTGCAGAGCCTCCTGTGGTTTCTCTCCCGTAAAAGCTGACGTCCTTCTCCGCTAACAGCACTGCACCGTCTGGCTCTCCATTAGCCCCTGACCTCACCTCCTCCTCCTCTCCTGCTACTTAGTTCTTGATAAGTTGCCTTCCGGGCCTGTTGTATGTGGCTGTGCAGTGAGAACCCTGAACAAAGGCACCGGGGAAGGTGAAATGCAGCCCTTTGTGAAGCTGAGGACCTCCAGGGCTGCTCCTGCCCGAGGGCACGATGGCACCTCCCCATTCCTCCAACACTCCAGGCTGCCCCACCTCTGAGTCTTTGTTTTTTCTCTGCCCAGAACTGTCCTTTCCTGCTCACCCATGTTGCTTACTTCCGCTGGCTCCTTACTCCCAATTCACCTTTGCATCTCACTGCGCCCCATCCCTCCCTTCTCTGCCTGCTTTTTCTCCTTCATACTTGTCACTAAACCTGCCGTACAGTGACCACTGATGGGATTTGTCTAGCCTCCCTCTCCTAGAATGTAAGAGTTCTTTTTGTCTCTTCTGTTCACTGTACCTCCCTGGCACCTAGGATAGGGCCTGGCACATAGTTAGCACTCAACTGACGTCTGGCCCCTGGCCTGCGGGGGACCCGCCCCAGCCCCACCCTCACATGGTGCTGGAAGCCAGGTTGGTGTCCTCGTGTTTGAGTTTCCCATCCAGGGCGAGACCCCGCTTCTCCCGGTTGTCACTGAGCAGCGGGGTGATGGTGTACACCTTACAGAACGTGGAGCTGGGAGATACCTGGTCACTGGGGGTGGGAACAAGAGAACAAGATGCTTCAGGGGGCTGGACTGGGCGAGGGGCGGCCTATCACCCCCAAGCAGCATCTCCCCTTCACCAGTCCCTTCTCTCTTTGGGCACAGGTCACAAGGGAGTAGGTTGTGGCTCAATGTGCTCAAGAAAATTAGCAACCCAGAGGTGCCTGGTTGTAGAGGGAATACCCTTTTAAATGAAGATGGTGGTTGGTCACAGTGGCTCACGCCTGTAATCCCAGCACTTTGAGAGGCCATGGCGGGTGGGTCACTTGAGGTCAGGGGTTCAAGACTAGCCTGGCTAACACGGTGAAACCCCTCTCTACTAAAAATACAAAAAAATTAGCCTGGCGTGGTGGCGGGCGCCTGTAGTCCCAGCTACTCGGGAGGCTGAGGCAGGAGAATGGCTTGAACCCGGGAGGCGGAGCTTGCAGTGAGCTGAGATCACACCACTGCACTCCAGCCTGGGCGACAGAGCAGACTCCGTCTCAAAAATAAATAAATAAATTAAAAAAAATAAGCCAGGTATGGTGTTGCATGCCTGTAGTCCCAGCTACTTGGGAGGCTGAGGCAGGATAATCGCCTGAACCTGGGAGGTGGAGGTTGCAGTGAGCAGAGGTCGCCCCATCACACTTCAGGCTGGGCAACAAGAGCAATAATTCCATCTCAAAAAAAAAAAAAAAAAAAAAAAAAAAAAGTGGCGACGGCTCAGGAAGAATTCTTCCCCCACCTCACACTCTCCCGATCCTGCTCTTCTCCCCCAGACTGGGAACTGGGTCTCTCCCGATACTCACTCTTGTTCGAGTTGAGCCACAGGACACTTGTACTGGGCGGTGCTGAAGAGGCAGATGTCGGCGTACTGTCTCACTGTGGGGGGGGACAGGGTCAGGCAGCTCTGGATGGAGCACAAGCCACCCCCACAACACAACTCCAGACCCCGTGGCGTGGCCCCTCCATGCTCCCCCCTGGAAGCAGTAAACACCGAGGCTCCCTGTATCATTCTGGAACAACCTAAATTCTTTGAGCCCTGGTGGGTCTCCCGCCCTGGGAAATGGCCTGGGCTGAGATCACACCAGGAGCCACCTGTGCAGTAACACCCTCCCCAAAGACCCCCTTCCAAACCCCACCTCCTACCAGAGACTTTGATCTTCTTGACGGTCTTGGTGGAGTTGTTGGTGACGTGGACATTTACATTGAGGGGCTCCCCATGGTAGTACAGCTTTTGGGGGGAGGGGGTCATATGAATTGGATCTGGTTTTTACTGGTCCCATCATCAGTGTGTCCCCAAACACAACACATTGTTCTGGCCCCCTCCCATCAAACCCAAGCATACGGCAACTCTCCACATCCAGCCAAGGCAACCTCCTTTACAAATGTCATCTTGATGTGTGGCTTCGCCCCCCCTCCCCTGGGTCTAAACTGCACCGTGGCATCCGCGTCACCCTCTCACACCCCACCTCCTTGTCCAGGGAAGCCTCGAGGTGCAGGGACCGGTCAGACATGAGGAAGTGGCGTGTGGTTTCTGCTGAAGGCTGGGGGCCGGGTTTCTCTGGGGCAAACTGCACCTTTCGGATCACCAGTCGCACAGAGTTCCTGGGATGGGGGTGGGGGCAGAAGGGGGTCAATCCTCAGACACCTAGACCCCTACTCCTCCCCCGCACGGGGCCTGGGCTCCTGGAAAGCCTCCTCTTACATCATAGAGGAGGTCGCGTCCCTCACCTTTTGTGGCTTTTCTCCTCTAGTGATTTAGCACAGAAGGCTCGAATCTCAAAGTCTACGCCGCAGGCCTCGGGAGGGGGAGAAAAGGCCACATCTTACCCAAGGCTCCCGCCACCATCACTCCCCTTCCTTCCTCCCCCTTCCCTCCTCTTGGGCAGGGATGCTTGCCCCATTGTGGTCTCACAACCCTGGCGACCAAGTCTTCTTCCTCTCCAAAGCCCCAAACCTGGCAGAGGCTTGGTCATGGTAGTGCAAGGGGCAAGGGGAGCCCCCATCCCCAGATCCATGCAGGTCCAGAGAGCAGGAGGCAGGGTCACGCGTGCATCACCATACACACCCCACTTCCACGGAGACACTGGCCTACCCTCGGCCCCACCCTGGCATCTCGACAGTTCACCCCCTGGCTCAGCTGTGCCTCCAGGCTCCTGCTGGCCCCTGTCCTGCCCTGGGAGCCCTCAGAGCTGTTCCTCCCATACCTTCCCTGTGTCCTCTGGTCCTGGCTGCAGTGTGACAGAGCATGGAAGATTCTGGGGTATCTGTGGCAGAGGAAAGAGAAGACTTGAGTCCTTCCAGAAAGCCCCCAGATCTTCCTCCAAATCTCAACTTGCGAGGCTGGAGAGGTTGGGCGCGGTGGCTCACGCCTGTAATCCCAGCACTTGGGAAGGCCGAGGTGGGCGGATCACCTGAGGTCAGGGGTTCTAGACCAGCCTGACCAACATGGCGAAACCCTATCTCTACCAAAAATACAAAATGAGTCGTGTGTGGTGGCGCACGCCTGTAATTCCAGCTACTCAGGAGGCTGAGGCATAAGAATCGCTTGAACCCAGGAGGCAGAGCTTGCAATGAGCCAAGATTGTGCCACTGCACTCCAGCCTGGGCGACAGAGTGAGACTTTGTCTCAAAAAAAAAAAAGAAAAAGAGGCTGGAGAAAGGACTCCTGGGGATGAGAAAGGAGGAAGGAAGGGACCCAGAGAGAAGGCAGATAATCAAGGGCTTCCTGAATGCATGGGGACCCTGAAGGGAGGTGGATCTAGGGTCCCTGCCTCACTGTTTCTTCCAGATCTGTCCATAGCGGTGCCTTACCCCCACCCCAGACACAGTCCCAGCCCAGCCCCCTGGCCCTCAGAGGGCAGGGGCATCCTCACAGTGAAGAAGAAGGGGTGTGCATGCTGGCCAAGCTTCCTCAGCAGCCGGTCTTGCAGGCGGGTGGCAGGCCGGGGCGGGTTGGGCACCGGGGGGAAGGCCTGGTAGGTGGCGATGAACAGGTCTTTACGGAAGGACAAGCCCAGCACATCCAGGTCTTCACGGCCATAGCGGAAGGCGCAGGTGAGGGTCACAAACACTGGCAAGGGAGGGTAAGATGTGTGGTCAGGAGCCCCGCTTCCCCAGTCCCCCAGCACCTAGCAGCCGCTGCTCCTCCCTCAGCAGCATAAGACTTGCCTGAACCCTACTCCTGGCTTCCACCTCCAGCCTCCATCTCTCTGGGGTGCCCTTCCAAGGCCAGCCCATTTCACTTCCCTAGCCCCCACTTCCCCTGAGCCCCCGGACTTGGGGCCAGTACCTTTGCGGTCCTTCAGGTAGTCAGGGTCCACAAGCACCACGCCATCTAGGAGGGGGACACACCAGCTCACTTCCGGAAAGAGCCGCCGCCCCCTTTCCTGGGCCCGGGAACTTCTTCCCCTCTTGGGGAACGAGCTGCTCCTTTCTGAGAACACTTACCTACAGGGTCCACCTTGTCCAGGTGATCTACGAAGTCCCGCTTGCCCAAGTACACGGTGAGCTGAGGATGTCAAGGGGTCACAGGGGAGATTGGGGAGGATGGTGACAGGGCATCGGAGCCCTCAAAACTGGCTGCCCTGCCCGGGGATCTCCAGGCTGGGCTATCAGGAAGGAGTTTCTCCAGCTTTCCTCCCAACAGTGTTGGAAAGTGAGGGTGGCGGCGTTTCTCAGACTAGTGGACCTTAACGCTTTTTAGCTGCTCCCTAATCTCTGCACACCTCTGCCCACCAGCCCGGTGTGTGTGTGTGTGTGTGTGTGTGTGTGTGTGTGTGTGTGTGTGTGGCCTCAGCCCACCCAGTCAGGTGTGCATGTGAACATGTATGTGCATGTGTGTCTGTGTGTGTGTGTTTGCATCCTCAGGGAGGACTCAGCCCAACCAGCGAGGTGTGTTTGTGTGTGTCTGTGTGTGTGTGTGTTTGCATCCTCAACCAGCCAGAGGGGTGTGTGTGTGTGTGTGTATTTGTGTCTGTGTGTGTCCGTGTGTCTATGTGTGTGTGTCTTTGGATCCTCAGGGAGAACTCAGTCCTACTAGCCAGCTAGAGAGCAGCTGCCACCCTCACGAGGTCCCCTCAAGGGGCTCTAGGATCAATAAGCCATAGCCTGGGTGGGGGCTGTTAACTTTTCCCAGCCCCACGCACCTTGGGTTGGGCCCTAGGAGGGCTACAGGCACATGGCTTGCTTCTGGCCGCCTCCTCTGTGATCTGCTTGGGGACCCAGGCCTGCCCCACCCAGCCTGTGGCTGGCTCAGGCTGAGCAGCCTCTGCGGCAAGGGGCTTCAGGAGGAAAGGAAGTCGGCTCTTAGCTGTCACAGGAAGTGGGGAGCTAGGGGTTGGGGATCATCTTTGGGCAGGCTGGGGATCGTCTAGGGGAAGGCCGGGCTTTGTTGGGGCCCAGGGAGGGTCGAAAGGGTAAGTGCTGTGGAGACTCACCTTGCAGTTAGGGCTCGACTTCTTGAAGACCCTAACAAAACAGAAAGGGAAACCCCACTGCCTCCCTCAGACTCAGCAGGGACCCCACACCAGGACCCTCTCCCTCCCAGGCCTCCTGCCTGAGGCTGCAGGGCTTTGCAGCCCCTTTCCCCTTCTTCCCGGAAGGTCCTTCCTATTTCTAACATGGCGGCAAGGGGAAATGCCCCTCTCTTGTCCACCCTCCTTCGTCCCCGTCCCTCCCTAGTAATGGCCACTGGTTGCCCTAGGAACCACCCAGGCTCTTCCCAGAGGACCAGAATGGGCAGGTTGCCGCAGTGTCTGGGTAAGACCTAACCATCTTTCCATCTGGTCTACAGCGCTGACCGCTGGAGCATAGAGGAGAGCAATGACCCTGGCCTTTGGCCCTAGATGGTTTCTACCATAGGCCCTACCCAAGTTTGACTCTACTCTACTCACCTCCAACTGTCCCCAACTCCGACCTCAACAGCTTAAAAGCCTATTTGAACGCCCAGCCTTTAGGAAGCTGACCCAGCCCAGACTCTGGTCACTCCTTGTTTTGGGTTCCTGTCACACCTTGTTGATGTTTTACTTGTGGTGTGGTAGCACACACGGACAGTTAGCTGCCTCCCTCCTCAGACTGTGAGCCTCGGAGGCCTTATTCATTTACGCATCTCCAGCACAGTGCCACCCAGATCATGAAGATGCTAATGCTGCTAACATTCAGAGTGACTTCTCCATGCCCAGCACCGTTCCACGTGTTTCAAATGTGTCATCTCTTGTAATACTCTGTTGTTTGAGACGGAGTCTCGCTCTGTTGCCCAGGCTGGAGTGCAGTGGCGCGATATCAGCTCACTGCAACCTCCGCCTCCCAGATTTAAGTGATTCTCCTGCTTCAGTCTCCCAAGCAGCTGGGATTACAGGCGTGAGCCACCACGCCCAGGTATGTTTTGTATATATATATTTTTTGAGACGGAGTCTCGCTCTATCACCAAGGCTGGAGTGCAGTGGCATGCTGTCAGCTCACTGCAACCTCCACCTCCTGGGTTCAAGCGATTCTCATGCCTCAGCCTCCTGAGTAGGTGGGATTAGAGGTGCCTGCCATCATGTCTGGATAATTTTTTATTTTTTTGAGATGGAGTCTTGCTCTGTCGCCCAGGCTGGAGTGCAGTGGCGCAATTTTGGCTCACTGCAACCTCTGCCTCCCAGGTTCATGCCATTCTCCTGCCTCAGCCTCCCGAGTAGCTGGGACTACAGGTGCCCACCACCACGCCCGGCTAATTTTTTGTATTTTTAGTAGAGACGGGGTTTCACCGTGTTAGCCAGGACGGTCTTGATCTCCTGACCTCGTGATCCGCCAGTCTTGGCCTCCCAAAGTGCTGGGATTACAGGTGTGAGCCACTGCGCCTGGCTGCTAATTTTTATATTTTTAGTATAGATGGGGTTTCCCTATGTTGGCCAGGCTGATCTCGAACTCCTGACCTCAAGTGATCCGCCCGCCTCAGCCTCCCAAAGGGCTGGGATTACGGGCTTGAGCCACTGCGTCTGGCCTGTATTTTGTAGTTTTTTTAGTAGAGACAAGGTTTCCCCAAGTTGGCCAGGCTGATCTCCAACTCCTGACCTCAGGTGATGCACCTGCCTCAGCCTCCCAAAGTGCTGGGATTACAGGCGTGAGCCACCACGCCCGGCCTTAGGTTGCAGTGAGCCAAGATTGCGTCACTGCACTCCAGCCTGGGTGACAGAGCAAGACTCCATTTCAAATAAATAAATAAATAAATAAATAAATAAATAAATAAATAAAAAATAAAATAAAATAAAACTACCCAGTGATGGAGGTCCTAATGTCTCTATTTTCCAGGTGAGGAAACTGAGGCAGAGAGAGGTTAAGTGTTTTAAGGTCACAGAGAGAGTAAATGGTGGGAATTAATAGAAACCAAGGCGGTCTGGCTCCGAGTCCATCCTCTCAATCAATATTACACTATCCGTCTCTGTAGCTGGCATCAATAGTTTGTTCAATTGAAGGGTATTCGCTTTCCCGTTGCTGAAACAATTTAAGCCTGGACTCCACCCACTGCTGGGAGGGTAAGGAAGTGTTTGGCAATCCCAGTGATCTGGCCAATTGTGAGCCTATTCTTTGAAGCATCACCTTACTCCTTCCAATCCACTCTGCCTCAGCAGTGATCCCTGGAAAGGATCCTCAGATAGACAGCAGAACGTGAAATCCTGCCAACTAGCCCATCCCTCCTCCAACTCTACCACCCCATTCCCAGAGGACCCCAATGGGCAGGTTGCCGCAGTATCTGGGTAAGACTTAACCATCTTTCCATCTGGTCTACAGCTCTGACAGCTGGAGCATATAGGAGAGCAATGACTCTGGCCTTTGGCCCTAAGTGGTTTCTACCATAGGCCCAGTTTCTGCTACAACTTCACTTGTCCCTTCTTCCCAGAAAGCCAAGCTGTCCAAAGATTATAAGGTAAAGGGTATGGAGGCCCCCAGGTATTCCTAACCAATAAAAGAGAATAAACATCGATACGGTGGCAGCTAGAATAAACATCCTATCTTTTGTCCCAACTTGGGGGCTGAGTGCTGTGGCATCATCCAGGCTCTCCCTCCCCTTTGCTTCTGGTTTTCCTCTTTGTCCCAGGGTGTCCTCCCATTAGGAGCCCTGGCACAGGGCTGTGACAGCCACAGTCAGTGGGCCAACTGCAGTGTGGCTCTGGGGCAACTGCCCTGGAGCAGCTGCAAGGCACCTGCCCTTTGGATCCTAACCCAGCCACCTCCTGCCAGGCTGAGGAGGAGCAGCGTGCAGATACTAGGCTGGCCAAGGAGGCAGAGTGTGGGGATGACCAGGGAGGTGCCCAATGGGGGCAGGGGTAGCTGAAGCAGATGTCCTTTCACACTTCCTGCTATTCTCTCCATTTCCTGTGGCCCAGAATTTGATGGAGGTGAGGGAAATTGGGTCAAGTCAGCAGTCCCCTTTGGTCCATCTGTCCCACTCCTTGAACCACATAACGGAAATCAGGGGCCTCCCACAAGGCAGCAACTTCCCCTTTCTCTGGGATGTTTAAACCCTAATCCAGGACACCGATCATCTCTCTGATGATCTCTTTCTGATACTCATCTACTTGACGCTCAGAAATCTGGGTTCTCCTACTCTATAGGTTGGAAGTGGGGTCGATATGATGCTTTGCAGAGCAAGCCAGAGCTCAGGACCAATTCCCTATTCCCGATCCCCTCTGGGTTGAGGCCTACAGCCCCAACCTTTCTGTCTTTTGCTCCTGCTCCCCTGGGACTCAGGCATTCACCCCTTACCCCTTGGGGGTGTTGAGTCACAACAGGAAGTGGATTTTGCTAGAGACCAAAAAAGAGAACTCGGGGTATCAGTGGAAGGAAAGAGCCTCGATTGCACAGAAAACATCCGGGGAGTGGACGCGCGCCCAGCGTGAATACTGCCTCCCCCACCCCCAGGGAGAGGGATCCGATCTAGTTTCAGGAAGGGTCAGGCTCTCCCAAGATGAAGCTGTTGTTGCTCCTGGCAACCCAGGGGAAGGTAGAAGTTTGGATGAGGAGCCACCCGGCCCTCGGGACAGGTGTGGGCAGCGCGACTACCTGGGGGATATTGGACAGGAGGCTTTGCATTGGCTTGGCACGAGTCTGGAGGGGATCCCCCTCCCAGCATCCAGCCTCCCCGTACACGACCCCTCGGGGCCAGCCACCTGCTCCTCCCTCCGTCCCTGCATCGCAGCCTGCCCAGACTCCTGGGCACGGGAGAGCCCAGTAGTCTGGCCCCACATCCCTGAGAGAACCCCGACACCGGTTTTTCTGATCCCCCTCCGGCCTCGCTTTCTGCAGGGGCCCGGGCATTTCCCCCCAACCTCATTATCCTCGAGGACCTGCGCGTGCGGCCCCGGATGGCTGTCCCTAGGGACCCAGGCGTCCGGCCCCCAGATCCTCTCCGCGGCGTCCTCGTCTGGGACCGTCCCAGCCCCCGCCCCGAGCCGCCGCCCATGCCCCGCCGCGTGGCCCCACCTCCCTTACCTGGTCCCGGGTTTCTCCCCCATGGTGCGCGCGCCCGCCGCCCGCTCGGTTCGCGGCTCGCTCGCAGCCTCCTCGCCCGCTGCCAAGATCCCTGCTCCTCCCCGCGCCAATGCGCACGCGCGCCCTCCGCGCTCTCGCCTCTTCCCCCTCCCTCCCGGCCCGGCTCTGGTCTGGGGGAACCGGGGCCAGATGCGTCAGCCGGATCGCGCGCGCCGCGGCGCTGCCCGCCCTCTCCTAGCAGACACACGGGGCCATTGGCTCCGCCCCCAACCCTTCGCGTTCCGTCCCAGCCGGGGAGCCCTCCCCCGCGCGCGGGGCCCGCTCCCGCTCTTCCCGCCCATCTCCCCGCCCCGCCGCAACCCCTTGAAACCGATTGGGCCCCCCTAAACCAAGGCTCCCGCCTTCCAGGGGATCTAAGTCTTTCGATTGGCCCTCGGCATCCAGAACCTTTAGGGGTCTCCTCCCCTTTGTTTGCTTTCTCAGTGGCTGTGGGGGCGACCGGGCTGTTGGGGGCGGTGGAATGAGCTGAAGCGCCGTCTGGGAAGGAGGATGGTGGGGGGGAACACGTGGGTGAGCAGTTCAATTGCGTGATACTTGCTTCAGTGCGCGCAGCTCACCTGCTCCACGCGGAGCGTACCGCCTTCTGTGGCCAGCCCTCCCGCTTCTTCACCGCAGCGTGTCAGCTCCTCCTGGTGTCTACATTTGATCTTCGCAGGGTTCCCTTTTCCAATGTCTCTGACTCTCCATCTCCTTCACCCACCCATCCCAGCTAACATCCACTCACTCACTCGCTCGCACCCATCGGTCCATCTATCGACCCACCCATCCGTGCCTATTTTATGCTATTTACTATGCCAATCGATGGGGACACATATGAATTACCATGGCCCCTGACTTCCTAGAATAGTTGAGGAGACACATACACAGGTATTACCCAGGAATGCTATTACAGAGGTCTGAGTCAGAAGACACAGCCACTAACAGCGCTCGGCCTGGGCGGGGGTGGAGCGGAGAACATATGAGGACAGTCTTTCTGAAGGATGTGCAGAAGTTTTTTTTCGTTTTCTTTTTTTTGAGATAGAGTCTCGCTCTGTTGCCCCGGCTGGAGTGCAGTGGCGCGATCTCGGCTCACTGCAACCTCCGCCTCCCAGGTTCAAGCACTTCTCTGCTCAGCCTCCCGAGTAGCTGGGATTACAGGCGCCTGCCACAATGCCTAGCTACTTTTCATATTTTTAATAGAGACAAGGTTTCATCATGTTGGCCTTGCTGGTCTCAAATGCCTGACCTCGTGTTCCACCCGCCTCAGCCTCCCAAAGTGTTGGGATTACAGGCGTGAGCCACCGTGCCGGGCCGGGCAGAAGTTAAGACAGGGCATTCCAAAGAAAAAGACAAGGCACATCCTGTTGTGTGGTGTTGGTGGGGAAGCCTGGAACAGGTTGTGGAGGATTTCGTATAGCAGATGAAGGAGCGAGACTGAGGGCCCCGCAGAAGGACACGAGGAACCAGTAGTGGTTTTTAAAGCAGAGGGGGCCGCGTGCAGTGGCTCACACCTGTAGTCCCAGTACTTTGGGAGGCCGAGGTGGGCTGATCACCTGAGGTCAGGAGTTCGAGACCACTCTGGCCAACATGTTGAAATTTAGGCTATAATCCCAGCTACTCATGAGGCTGAGGCAGGAGAATCACTTGAACCTGGGAGGCAGAGGTTGCAGTGAGCTGAGATCGTGCCATTGCACTCCAGCCTGAGTGACAATAGCGAAACTTCATCTCAAAAACAAACAAAACAAACAAAAAACCTCCAAAAACCCCAAAATGAGCCAAGTATAGTGACTAGTGCCTAGAGTCCCAGGTACTAGGGAGGCTGAGGTGGGAGGATCGCTTGAGCTGGGAGGTCAAGGCTGCAGTGAGCTGTGATCGTGCCACTGCACTCCCGCCTGGGGAAATATCTTTTCAGCACCTTTTATGTACCAGGCACTCTTCTAGGTGATGGGAAGAGCATAGTGTAGGAGACAACAGCCCTTTCATGGAGTTTGTATTTTAGACAAAAGAGATAGTTAATACATAAGAAAGCAAATAAAGTTCTGGTAATGACATGAATTATAAGCAGGGAAATGTGATGGAGGCTGATGGGGGTTGGAGTGGGAGCTACCTGAAAAGAAGCCCTCTCAGGATGGCAAGATAGTGTCAGTTACATAGGATCAAAGGACAGTTTCTCCAGCAGAATCAGCAACATGTGCAAAGGTTCTGATGTGGGAATGGGTTTTGCTGGAGAATAGAAAGAAGCCTAGTTTGGCTCAAGAATAGAAAGAGAGAAGGAAAGTTGTACTTGTGGTATGTGTTGAGGTCAGGGAGGTGGGTATGAGTCAGATTGGGTGGATTCTTGTAGGCATCAGTGAGAAGATGGGATTTCATTCTCATCACATTTGGAAGCCACAGAGGGGTTTAAGCAAGGAGTGACAAGAACTGGTTTACATTTGAAAAGACCACTTTGGTTGCTGTGTGAAGGGACTACAAGGGTGCTAAGAGGGAAGCAGAGAGTAATGAAGGCTTTGTAAGAGGCTATTGTAAGAGACTAGGTGAGAGTGAATGGTGATTTGGACCCGAGTGGCAGTGGAGATGGAGAAAAATGAACGCTGTTGGGTTAATGTATTTTGGAGGCAGAATGCCAGGACTTGAAGGATTGGATAGAAGGCAATAAGAGGAAAAATGGGCGAGGTGGGGTGGCTCACACCTGTAATCCCAGGACTTTGGGAAGCTGAGGCTGGCGGATCACTTGAGGTCAGGAGTTTGAGACTAGACTGGCCAACATGGTGAAGCCCCATCTCTACTAAAAATACAAAAATTAGCTGGGCATGGAGGCGGGTGCCTGTAATCTCAGCTACTTGGCAGGCTGAGGCAGGAGAATCACTTGAACTCAGGAGGCGGAGGTTGCAGTGAGCTGAGATCACACCATTGCACTCTAGCCTGGGTGACAGAGCAAGACTTCTCAAAAAAAAAAAAAAAAAAAAAAAAAAAAGGAAAAATGATGACTCTTAGATTTGAAGCTAATAATCACAAAAATACACAAAGAGAGGTATTAGCATGTTCACTAGTGTTCACATTAGCAAAAAGCTGGAGCAGCCTCGAAATATTAGTTCAGCAATAGAATTATTAAATCATGGTGCACCCATTTCATTCATACCACACAGTTTAAAAAACAGCATAAAGAAGGTCATGAGTGAAAAAAAGCCACACGCAGACCCCAATCTTGTAAAATATTCATTTATGTGCTTGTGCATAGACTAATATTAGGAAAGTATAGACGCTACTGGGGCAGGGCCTTGCGGCGAGGGGCAGTTTTTCTTTTTACTTTATGCCCTTCCATACTGTTTGAATTGGCTTTTGCAAGGCGCACATCTCGTATCATATCTGAAGTTGCAAATGTAGTTAAAAAAGTCTGTGATTTCAAGTTACCTAGAGAGTTATTGATTCCTGCGCCGGGCGCGGTGGCTCACGCCTGTAATCCCAGCACTTTGGGAGGCCGAGGCGGGCGGAACACCCGAGGTCAGGAGTTTAAGACCAGCCTGACCAACATGGTGAAACCCCATCTCTACAAAAATACACAAAAATTTGGCAGGCGAGGTGACGCGCGAATGTAACTGCAGCTACTCGGGAGCTGAGGTAGGGGAATCGTTTGAACCCGGGAGGTTGAAGTTGTGGTGAGCCGAGAACGTGCCACTGCACTCCAGCCTGGGCCACAGAGCGAGACTCCGTCTCAAAAAAAAAAAAAAGAGAGAGAGTTATTGATTCCTACAGCGAAGATGTCCCGAGACTCCGTTCGCTAAATGGAAATCGTTCGGACTTTGGCGCCTTTTGTCCGGACCACGTGTACCTTAAACATCACAGGACCGCCTCGGACACGCTCACCCGCCATCACCCCAGGAACCCAGCACCCCGGTGCCTCGGCGCCCAGACTGCTCTCGCCGCGCATGCTCCTTCCCAGCCTGAGCCCGCGAGTCCAGCCTGCCTTCATCCAGTGCGCAGGACCGCAGCCCCCTCCCCACGCCCACTCCCCAGTAGGCGGCCGTCGCGGTGTGTTTACGTCATCGCGCCACGCTACCACTGGAGCCCGGGGGAAGATGGCGGCAGCCGTTCTGAGTGGGTCCTCTGCGGGCTCCGCGGCTGGGGTTCCTGGCGGGACCGGGGGTCTCTCGGCAGTGAACTCGGGCCCGCGGCTCCGCCTGCTGCTGCTGGAGAGTGTTTCTGGTTTGCTGCAACCTCGAACGGGGTCTGCCGTTGCTCCGGTGCATCCCCCAAACCGCTCGGCCCCACATTTGCCCGGGCTCATGTGCCTATTGCGGCTGCATGGGTCGGTGGGCGGGGCCCAGGTGAGTCCGTGGCCCGCGTGCCGGCGGCCCTGTGGGGAGGTTGGCGCGGCACCTGTGCACCGGGATTGCGGTGCAGTGCAAGTGCGATAGGAAGGTTAAGGGAAGGAGAGCTGCGGGCAGAAAGGGGATCCAGGTATCATTCCGGACGGGACGCACGTATTTCTCCTTCATCGGCCCTGAGTTTCTCCAGGGGAAAAATGGGCCTTATTTTTCTGTTGTTAGTCTATTGGTCGGCACACAGGAATCGATTAGGTTCCAGGCCCAGTTCACTCACTAGTTGTATAATCTAAAAACCTCTTTTTCCTCTGGCAATATCTGTTTCGGGGATTGTTTTGACGGACTTAATGACGCATTCAACAATAAACATTTTCCGAGCTCTTACTGAGGGTCAGATACTGTACTAGGCGCTCCGGTTACAGACGTGGTGGCGATATACAAAACAAGATGAGAATTGAAACAAGATGAGAATTGAATATCAGGGATCTCTAACCTTATCTGAAGACTGACAGAGATTTTCCAAAGGAACCGGCGTTTAAGCTGAGACCCTAAGGATGAATAGGGGTTGGGTAGGGAAAAAAAGATGGGAGGGGCTGTTCAGTCAGAGGAGAGCTCATGTGGGAAGGCCCTGTGGTAGGAAGGAACTGGAAAGAAGGACATCGTTCCTGGGGCTCAGATGTGGAGGGGAAGAGAGTCGGTACAGATGAGACTGGTGAGGTCGGTATGCAGTGGTCGGGTCATGCAGAGCGTTTTAGGCCGGACTTTGGACTTCTATAAGAATGGAATCTAATATCCATTCAGTTCTGCAAGCTAGACACTCAAGAAATTCTAAACTCTTCTTCATACACCTCCATATGCAATCTATCAAGTCCTGTTGATTTTATCCTTTGAGTAGTTTTCAGATCTGTCCACTCTTTTCCATCTCTTTCTCATTGCCCCCAGTCTAGCTCGAACCCGCCATCTTGTCCAGGTGAAAGCACTGATTCTAAGAAGGCATATTTCTAGCCCATAATAGCTGCTGCTTTAACAATCTCCTGTCTTCCTCCCTCTCCCACTAAACCTCCCCCAAATTCTACCTATCTTTCAAGACCCATGTACAGGAGATCTGTGTCCACCCTTCTTTCCTGGGACCTTCCCAGCTCTGTGCTAGCTTCCAGGAAGACGGTTGTCACAGCCTGCTGGGTGGTTCAATAACCTTAGCCCCGGATTTATCACAGCTAACCCTATCTGTTTGTCTTTAACATTACTCTGCATAGTTGAGGGTGACAAGACTATATCTCTGCTATCTCAGCCCAGTATCAGAGGCTGGAGCTGATTATGTATTTTCTCTTCTCTCTAAATTCCCCTCTTCTAATTTATGTGGTTTTCATCAGTCAGTTATATTACAGCGGGGTTTTTTTTTTTTTTTTTTTTTTCTGTTTTCTTTATCTCACTATAGTCCCAGAACTTTTTTCTTTTTTCTTTTTTCTTTTTGAGACAAGGTCTTACTCTGTCACCCAGGTTGGAGTGCAGTGGCATGATCTTGGCTCACTGCAACCTCCATTTCCCAGGCTCAAGGGATCCTTCCACCTCAGCCTCCAGAGTAGCTGGGACCACAGGCACGCGCCACAGTGCCCGGCTAATTTTTGTATTTTTGGTAGAGACGGGGTTTTGCCATGTTGCCCAGGCTGGTCTCAAACTCCTGAGCTCAAGCGATTCACTTGCCTTTGCTTCTCAAAGTGCTGGGATTAGAGGCATGGGCCACCATGCCTAGCCCCCCAGAAATTTTTTTAATAAATATTTGTGAAATATTACCTATCCTGCCTATAAATGTGTGATTTCTGTCATCTCTTTCAGGACTTCCTCTCCTCCCTCAAAGTCAACTACATGAACTTAATGTCTTGCTTATTCTTCTTAAATGTCTGAAGTCTAGTAGAATTTTGAGTAAAGAAGCTCAGTGATGTGGGAAACCAGGGCCCCACTTTAATATTTCCTGTGCGACATTTTTAGATACATCCTGCCTTGAATTTGTTTTCTACTTGTGTTCTTTGAATTGGATCCTCAATACTTGGGATTATGTGGAGGGTTTCCTTTCCTTCCCCAGAGGTTCCATTCAGGAAACATTTATCGAGTGTCTGTTATGTTTTAGGTGCTGTTTCTCGTGTCTAGGTAGACAAATAAGACATGGTCCTTTCTCTCAGAGAATTCCGAGTCTAGCTAAGATGAGAAATGAAAGTCAGCAAATAGGCCTGGCGCGGTGGCTCACGCCTGTAATCCCAGCACTTTGGGAGGCCGAGGCAGGCGGATCACAAGGTCAGGAGATCGAGACCACGGTGAAACCCCGTCGCTACTAAAAATACAAAAAATTAGCCGGGCGCGGTTGTGGGCGCCTGTAGTCCCAGCTACTCGGGAGGCTGAGGCGGGAGAATGGCGTGAACCTGGGAGGCGGAGCTTGCAGTGAGCCGAGATCGCGCCACTGCACTCCAGCCTGGGCGACAGAACGAGACTCCGTCTCAAAAAAAAAAAAAAAAAAAAAAAAGAAAGTCAGCAAATAGACCTGGAGCTTGCGAGCAAGGGGGATCCACTGTCTGATCATCTACCTGCCAACTTGTCTTTGCCACAGGTGCTGCAAGTTCAGTAGTTCCAAAATGGAACCATCCTAGCACAGTGCTCCGTATCTAGCTTGGAGTATATTACAGCAACAATCTTCTAACGGGTCTCCTTGACTTCAGTCTTACCCTCTTTAATCCTAGCTGGAGTGAGCTTTCTAAAGTAAAATTCTGATCCTGTTTGCAGCTTTTAAAAATCCTTCAGCCTGTGGGCGTTCTTTCCGCAGAGCCTTTGTACTCACTGTTCTCCTCTTGGAATCCCTCTCTGTGCAGCGCTCTCCCCCCAACGCCCATCCTCGTTCCCAGTCTTCTCAATTTGCTTATTTGTCACTGCCTTTGGGATAGATTTCTTGGCCACCTATGACTGACTGCTCTTTATCCTACTGTTTGTTTACTTATTTCACATATGCTTACAACCTGTCTCCCCTACACTCGACAAGTCTTTGATTTGTTTTTGTATGTAATTAATAAAACTTATGTAAAATTTCAGACATAAACAAGTAATATTTTCACCACCCCACCCTATGCTGCCCCCATCACCCAAATTTAACAGTGAACACTTGCCAGTGTTGTTTCATTCCTCCCATACCTTGGCTTTTTTTTTTTTTTTTTTTTTTTTTGGTGGAACTTTTCTTTTTCTTTTTTTTTTTTTTTTTTTTTTGAGATAGGGTCTTACTCTAACACAGGCTGGAGTGTAGTGGCCAGAATATGGCTCACTGCAGCCTTGGCCTCGACCTCCCAGGTTCAAGTGATCCTTCCACCTCAGCCTGCTGAGTAGCTGGAGGTGTGCTATCACCCCGGCTCATCAAAAAAAAAATTTTGTAGAGATAGGGGCTCTCTATGTTGTCCAGGCTGGTCTTCAACTCCTGGACTCAAGTGATCCTCCTGCCTTGGCCCCCCAAAATCCTGGGATTACAGAGGTGAACCACTGTGCTCAGCCTGGTGGGCCATTTTAAAGCAAATTCCCGAATGTCATTTATCCTGTATATTCTTTTGAAGGACAGAGACAGTGTCTTGTTCTGTCTTCTACGCCTCAGCCTCCTGAGGGGGGAAGGGATTACAGGCCCCCGCCACCATAGCCAGCCATTTTTGTATTTTTAGTAGAGACGGAGTTTCACCATGTTGGTCAGGCTGGTCTTGAACTCCTGACCTCAAGTGATCCTCCCCCCGCTCGACCTCCCAAAGTGCTGGGAATACAGGCATGAGCCACCACACCTGGCCACTTTTTGTCATATTTTAGAGTGTACTCCTACTTAAATAAAAAAATCTTCTGCCTCAGCTTCCCAAAATGTTGGGATTACAGGGATGAGCCACTGCACCTGGCCTCGCTTTCTGTTGGATCATTTTCATCAGCACACAGCTCAAAACTTCACCCTTGGCCAGGCGTGGTGGCTCACGCCTGTAATCCCAGCACTTTGGGAGGCCAAGGTGGGTAGATCACAAGGTCGGGAGTTCAAGACCAGCCTGGCCAAGGTGGTGAAACCCTGTCTCTACTAAAAATACAAAAATTAGCGGGGTGCAGTGGCAGGCATCTATAATCCTGTATTCCTAGTACTCAGGAGGCTGAGTCAGGAGAATGGCTTGAACTCAGGGGGCGGAGGTCACAGTGAGCCGAGATGGTGCCTCTGCACTCCAGCCTGGGCAACAGAGTAAAACTCCGTCTCAAAAAGAAAAAAAAAAAAAAAATCACCCTCTAGGGCCGGGTGCAGTGACTCATATCTGTAATCCCAGCACTTTGGGAGGCTGAGATGGGTAGATCATTTGAGGCCAGGAGTTCGAGACCAGCCTGACCAACATGGCGAAATCTCATCTCTACTAAAAATACAAAAATTAGCTGGGTGTGGTGGCACAAACCTGTAATCTCAGCTACTCAGGAGGCTGAGGCAGGATAATTGCTTGAGTCTGGGAGGCAGACATTGCAGTGAGCCGAGATTGCGCCTGTGAACTCTGGCCTGGGCAACAGAGGGAGACTTTGTCTCAAAAAACAAATCACCCTCTAGCTACTGCCCCATTTGCCATTTGTGTACTTCCTTTTATGGCAAAAACTCCTTAAAAGTGCTATCTGTACTTTTTGTCTCTCATTCTTTTAGCATTACTTTGAAATAACTGAAAATTTACAGAAAAGTTGGAACAATATTTGAAAGAATTTAAATATATACTCTTCTCTTAGATTCTCCCTTTTTTTCTTTTTTGAGGAGTCTCAGCTCACTGCAACCTCCGCCTCCCGGGTTCAAACGATTCTCCTGCCTTAGCCTCCCAAGTAGTTGGGATTACAGGCCTGTGCCACACACCCTAGTAATTTTTGTATTTTTAGTAGAGACTGGATTTTGCTCTGTTGGCCAGGCTGGTCTTGAACTCTTGACCTCAAGTGATCCACCTGCGTTGGCCTCTCAAAGTGCTGGGATTACAGGCCTGAGCCACCATGCCTGGCCGGATTTCCTGGTTTTTAAATGCATATTTATGTTATCATTCTGATAATGACAGATCTCCTAAACTATCATTCTGAGAATAACATAAATGCACATTTAAAAATTGGAGAATTCTAGGTGAAGAGGATACAGGAATTCTGTCAAATACTTTTTCTGGGTCAATTTAGGAGTAAGTTGCAGATATGATGTCCTTTTACTTTGACATATTTTAGTGTGTATTTCCTTTAAAACAAGGACATTCTCTTACATAACCACACTCCATCATCATGATCGGAGAATTAATATTGGTACAATAAATTATTTAACCTGCAGATCTTTTTTAAGTTTTGCCATCAGTTCTCCTAAAGGCACCCATTATAACAACAACAACAACAAAATTTCTAGTCCAGGATTTAATGCAGGGTCACACTTTGCATTTAGTTTGTTGTTGTTGTTTTGCTTTTGTTTCTTTTGAGACAGTCTCACTCTGTCACATAGGTTGAGTGCAGTGGCATGATATTGGCTCACTGGAACCTCCGCCGCTTGGGTTTAAGCGATTCTCCTGCCTTAGCCTCCCAAGTAGCTGGGATTACAAGCTCCTGCTACCATGCCCGGCTAATTTTTTATTTTTATTTTTATTATTTTTTAGTAGAGATGGGGTTTCACCATGTTGGCCAGGCTGGTCTTGGAACTCCTGACCTCAGATGATGCACCCACCTTGTCCTCCCGAAGTGCTGGCATGAGCCACTGCGCCCAGCTTGCATCTAGTTATAATGTCTCTTTAGTCTTCTTTAATCTGAAATAGTTCTTCCGCCTTTGTCTTATGATCTTGATATTTTTAAAGAGTACAGGATGGTTATTTTATAGGATGCCCCTCAGATTGGAATCTAATCATGAGGAAACAACAGACAAATTAAACTGGAGCTTTGTGCGTTTTCAGCGAGAAGACCACAGAAGTCGTCCAGGTGCAGTGGCTCGTGCCTGTTATCCCAGCATGAGACTCAGAGGCTCAGTGGGGAGGCCGAAGTGGGAGGATCAGCGAGCGCAGGAGTTCAAGACTAGCTTGGGCAACATGGCAAGACCCCGTCTCTACAAAAAAGAAAAAAACCCTGCAGAAATGATATGTCATTCTTGGTGCATCTTATCAGGAGCATGTGCTGTAGGTTAAGCGGGTCTCTGCCAGGTGTTTTCACTGTTACAACGGTATGATGTTTTTCATTTGTAATTAAGTGTCTTGGGGGAGATAATGTGAATATCTTAGATCTTGTCAACCTTTCACCCACTCATTTTAACATCTATTAAAGGTTCTTCCCTGAATGAATTATTACTATGATGGTTGTTCCGTTGAACTCATTACATTCAGGCTTTTAGCCTCAATGCTGCCGAAACAACCCTTTGCTGGGTGAAATGGTAACTCTTGAAGATCACTGGTGTCCATCAAGACGTTAAGTTCAAAGGTCAATTTGGATCATCATATTTGACTTACCTGTACCATTTGATACAATTAATTATACTTTCCTGTTTAAAAAACTGTCTTCACTTGACTTCTGGGATGTCTCTCCCCTGTCTTTTTGTTTTTGTTTTTGTTTGTTTCATTGAGACGGTCTCGCTGTGTTGCCCAGGGTGGAGTGCAGTGGTGCGATCATAGCTCACTGCAACCTTGATCTCCCAGGCTGAGGCAGTCCTCCCTCCTCAGCCTTCTGGGCAGCTGGGACCACAGGTGTGTGCGCCCACACCCAACTAATTTGTTTGATTTTTAGTAGAGAAGAGGTCTCGCTATGTTGCTGAGGCTGGCCTTGAACTCTTGAGCTCAAGCAGTCTTCCCACTTTGGCCTCCTAAAGTACTGGGATGATAGGCATGAGTCACCTCTCCCAGCTCCTCTCCTCTCTTGATTCTCCTGTTACCACACTGGTTACTCCTTTCCAGTAAAGACTGATCCCTCCTCACCTCTGTGACCTCTGAAGGTTTGAGTGCCTACAACAGTGCTTGCACTGTTTCTCTTCTCTCTTTGTTCTCATTCCCTTGGTGAACTGATCCAGTCTCAAGGCCAGCAACTCCTGAGTTTGCATCTCCAGCCAGGAGTTCTCTTCAGACTTGTCTACCCAGTGGCTATTTGGCATCTCCATTTTCGTGCTAAATACACATCACAGATGGAACAGCTCTGAAACTGAACTCCTGATTGTCATCCCCAAACCTGCTCCTCCTGCATTAGTTCCCTTCTTCGTGAATGGCAGCTTCATCTTTCTAGTTGCTCAGCAAAAAACCTTGGCGTTATCTTGGACCCTTCTTTTTATTTTCCACCCAAATCCAATTTGATGGCAAATCCTGTTGGCTCTGCCTTCAGAATACATCCTGATTTTGACTGCTCTGTATCTCCACAGTTACCACATTCTTCAAGCTGCATCATCATTTGTCTGGCATATTACAGTAACCTCCTACCTCATCTGTGTGCTTCTTCTCAACAAGACAACACAAATGCTGTTGGTTAAAAAAAAAAAAAAAGCAAACCAGAAGTCAGATATTATCACTCCTCTGCTCAATTTCTCTCTCCCCTTCACGGCTTTTATCTTATTCAGAGCGAAAGTCTGTAATCACCTATATGGCTCTGCACAGTCTGGCCCTACTACCTTCATCGTTGGTTACTCCTCTCCACCTTGCTCACTTTTCTCCAGCAACAATTTGTCTCCTTGCTGTTCTTCAGAAATACCAAGTGTGCTGTCATCTCATAGTATTTGCTCTTTTTATTTTTCTTTTTTGAGACAGAATCGGAGGCTGGGTGCAGTGGCTCACACCTGTAATCCCAGCACTTTGGGAGGCTGAGGCAGGTGGATCACCTAAAGTCTGGAGTTCAAGACCAGCTTGACCAACATGGAGAAACCCCATCTCTGCTAAATTTCAAAATTAGCTGGGCATGGTGGTGAATGCCTATAATCCCAGCTACCTGAGAGGCTGAGGCAGGAGAATTGCTTGAACCCGGGAGGCGGAGGTTGCGGTGAGCCGAGATCGTGCCATTGCACTCCAGCTTGGGCAAAAAGAGCGAAACTCTGTCTCAAAAAAAAAAAAAAAAAAAAAAAAAAAAAGAGACAGGATCTTGCTTTGCCGTTCAGGCTGGAGTGCAGTGGTGGCGATCGTGGCTCACTGCAGTCTTGGCTTCCTGGGGTCAAGCAAACCTCCCACCTTAGCCTCCCAAGTAGCTGTGGCCACAGGTGCCCTCCACCGCATCTGGCTAATTTTAAAAAATTATTTGTGCAGATGGGGTCTCCCTCAGTTGCACAGGCTGATCTTGACCTCCTGGGCTCAAGCGATCCTCCTGCCTTGGCCTCCCAGTGTTGGGATTACAGTCATAAGCCCCTTGCCCAGCCTCTTGTTTTTTTCTTTTCCTGGAACACTCTTTTTTTTTATGGTTATCAGTATGCCTTTTTATAAAAACAGCTTCATTAGGCTGGTCACGGTGGCTCACTTCTGTAATCCCAGCACTTTCGGAGGCCAAGGCAGGCAGATCACTTGAGGTCCGGAGTTGAAGACCAGTCTGACCAATATGGCGAAACCACACCACCACGTCTGGGTAACTTCTGTGTTTTTAGTAGAATTTTAGATTAGTTTTGCCATGTTGACGAGGCTGGTCTCAAACTCCTAACCTCAAGTGATCCACCCGCCTTGGCCTTCCCAAGTGCTGGGATTACAGGCGTGAGTCACTGCTCCTGGCCAGATTTTATTTTATTTTTTTTAAAGAGAGAGTCTCACTCTTTTGCCCAGGCTAGAGTGTAGTAATGTGTTCATAGCTCACTGCAGCCTTGAACGCCTGGATTCAAGCGATCCTTCTGCCTCAGTCTCCCTAGAGTAGCTGGGACTGCAGGTACATGCCACTGCACCTGCCTTATTTTTAAAAATTTCTGTAGAGATGGGGTCTTGCTGTGTTGCCCGGGCTGGAACTCCTGGCCTCAAGTGATTCGTCTGCCTTGGTTTCCCAGAATTTTGGGATTACAGGCCACCATGCCTGGCCAAAGCAGCTTTATTGAGATATAATTCACAAACCATACAATTTAACATTGTATTTTTTTATTATTGATTGGTTGATTGATTGATTTTTTTTTTTTGAGACAGAGTCTCACTCTGTTGCCCAGGCTGGCCTAAATGGCCTTTTTGGAGATGCTTTTTGTACCTATTCTCCTACATTAAATCCTGTCCTCTTTACCTACTCTGGGCACTCCTTTCCTTCCTTACTCTGCTTTATTTTTCCTTGGAGTTCTTAGCACCCTCTGATATACTATGTATTTACTTTGTCAGTTGTTTATTTTCTGTTTCTTCTACCTAGAAAATAAGCATCTGGCACCTAAAACAAGGTCTCACATGAGGTATATGTCAAGTAAATTTTTTTTTTTTTTTTTTGACAGTCTGGCTCTGTCGCCCAGGCTGGAGTGCGGTGGCGCCATCTTGGCTCACTGCAAGCTCCACCTCCTGGGTTCACGCCATTCTCCTGCCTCAGCCTCCCGAGTAGCTGGGACTACAGGCGCCCACTACCACGCCTGGCTAATTTTTTGTATTTTCAGTAGAGATGGGGTTTCACCGTGTTAGCCAGGAGGGTCACGCTCTCCTGACCTCGTGATCCGCCCGCCTTGGCCTCCCAAAGTGCTGGGATTACAGGCATGAGACACCGCTCCCAGCCATGTGAAGTAAATATTTATTGAACAAATGAATAAACATTTCCCTCCACAAAAGGGAGACACCTTATTAATTTTGTTCAGCTCTGTATTCCTTCACCTAACCTCGTGCATCGTGTGTGTGTTGGAAGAAGGAGCGATGCATGCTGTTAGGGAGATGCGGGTGCCGTGAGAGGAGGCTGGCCATTCGGGGCATGGAGAGGTTACCTGGGAGGCTGTTGAGGAAACATCTTTCGTGGGCTTCCAGAATGTGAGAGAAGGGGAGAACTGGAAGGAGGATTCTGGTTGACTCTGTCTATGTTGGCATTTTTACAGCTGTAAGGAAGCCAGGAACAGGAGGAGGAGGATTTGTTTGAGGGTGAAGGAAGGATAATGGATGAGTTCAGTGTCCATTCAGCAAAAGCATTTATGGATGTATCCTATGTTAGGTGCTGTCCAGACATACAGAGGTGAAGCAGACCCATCTTTGAAGTCTGGTAGTAGGATTAGTTGGGCTGTCCTGTTTGGGACTACTTGGGTGGGGCATGGGGGGAGGGATCAGGTGAAATATAACTCGAGGAAAGGCGGAGAAACAGCCTTTCCCACAGGAAAAAGGGAAAAGCCTAAGGCTTCTAATGGGATGGCCTTTTGGCCTCAGAGGAGGTGCGACTTCAGAAAGGCTTCCTGGGTGCTGGGACAGAGAAGGGCTTGGAGAATCTTCTGCATTTTTAACATCCCGTTTGTGACTCGCTTCCCCGTTTTCTTTCCCCCAGAACCTTTCAGCTCTTGGGGCATTGGTGAGTCTCAGTAATGCACGTCTCAGTTCCATCAAAACTCGGTAAGTCTTTGGCCCTGTTTCTTCTCCAGGGGCGTGTTCCCTTAGGAAGTGGGCATATGTACATCTTTCCTTTCATTGTCACTGCCCCCCAGGATTCAAGACCTCTCTCTATTCCCAAGAATGTGGACAGTTACATTCCTTGTGTGAGCTCACTTGATTTGAACCCTACCTTTTCCAGCTCCCAGACGTCCTATTTCCCCTGGGATTACCTCTGCTGCCTTCTTTCTTTGCTTCTTCCACCTCACTCCAAGTATTTCGGGAGTTGGAAACCACAGTGGACTAGGAGTGAAGTCTTTCTGTAGCCTAGTGAGAATAAAAGAGCAGTCAGTCGCTGTCTCGGAAGTCTAGCCTCTGCCCACTTATCATGACTCTCTTGTTTCTTCGAAGGTTCGAGGGCCTGTGTCTGCTGTCCCTGCTGGTAGGGGAGAGCCCCACAGAGCTATTCCAGCAGCACTGTGTGTCTTGGCTTCGGAGCATTCAGCAGGTGTTACAGGTGAGGATTCAGCTGCTGCCCTACTTCCTCCTCTTCCCCCACCTTATTCCCCATCTTGGATGTGGCATGTTCTTTTCAACTTGAACATGTAGTTCTGAGGACAGAATAATTGGAAAACAATTCCCTGATAGTGGAGAGGATAAGCTTCAAATAGAAACCTTTTTTTTTTTTTTTTTTTGAGATGGAGTCTCGCTTTGTCACTCAGGCTGGAGGGCAATGGCATGATCTGGGCTCACTGCAATCTCTGCCTCCTGGGTTCAAGTGATTCTCCTGCCTCAGCCTCCTGAGTAGCTGGGATTATAGGCCCCTGCCACCATGCCTGGCTAATTTTTGTATTTTTAGTAGAGACGAGGCTTTAACATGTTGGCCAGGCTGCTCTCAAATGCCTGACTTCAAGTGATCCGCCTGCCTCAGCCTCCCAAAGTGCTGGGATTACAGGTGTGAGCCACTGCACCCAGCCTATATGTATATTTTTATTTCAGTAGTTTTGGGGGAACAGGTGGTGTTTGGTTACATGGATAATTTATTTAGTGGTGATTTCTGAGATTTTGGTGTACCCATCACCTGAGCAGTGTACATTGTACTCAATATGTAGTTTTTTATCCCTCACCCATCTCCCACCCTTCCTCCCGAGTCCTCAAGAGTTCATTATAAAATTTTTATGCCTTTGCGTCCTTGTAGCTTAACTCTCAGTTGTAAGTGAGAACGTAATGATGTTTGGTTTTTCATTCTTGAGTTACTTCACTTAGATTAATGGTCACCAATGCCATCCAGGTTCCTGCTAATGCCATCATTTTGTTCCTTTTTATGGCTGAGTAGTATTCCATGGTATATATACACCACATTTTCTTTCTTTCTATCTATCTATCTATCTATCTATCTATCTATCTATCTATCTATCTATGATACAGAGTTTCGCTCTGTCGCCCAGGCTGGAGTGCAGTGGTACGATCTCAGCTCACTGCAATGTCTGCCTCCTGGGTTCAAGCAATTCTCTTGCCTCAGGCTCCTGAGTAGCTAGGATTACAAGTGTGCACCACAATGCCTGGCTAATTTTTAAAATTTTAGTAGAGATGGGGGTTTCACCATGTTTGCCAGGTAGGTCTCGAACTCCTGACCTCGTGATCCGCCTGCCTTGGCCTCCCAAAGTGCTGGGATTACAGGCATGAGCCGCCACTCCTGGCCTATACCACATTTTCTCTATCCACTTGTTGGCTGATGGGTATTTAGGCAGGTTCCATATTTTTGCAATTGTGAATTGTGCTGCTATAAAATATTGTGCGCAAGTGTCTTTTTCATATAGTGACTTCTTTTCCTCTGGGTAGATGTCCAGTAGTGGGATTGCTGGATCAAATGGTAGTGATGTTGAGCATTTTTTCATATGTTTGTTGGCCATTTGTGTATCTTCTTTTGAGAATTGCCTGTTTATGTCCTTTGCTCACTTTTTGATGTGATTATTTGTTTTTTTCTGGCTGATTTGTTTGAATTCTTTGCAAATTCTGGATGTTAGTCCTTTGTCAGATGCATAGTTTGTGAAGATTTTCTCCCGCTTTGTGGGTTGTTTACTGATTTTATTTGTTTTGCTGTGCAGAGACTTTTTAGTTAAGTCCCATCTATTTATCTTTGTTTTTGTTGCTTTTGGGTTCTTGGTCATGAACTCTTTGCCTAAGCTAATGTCTAGAAGGGTTTTTCTGATGTTATCTTCTAGAATGTTTATGGTTTCAGGTCTTAGATTTAAGTCTTTGATCCATCTCGAGCTGATTTTTGTGTAAGGTGAGAGATGAGGATCCCGTTTCATTCTTCTACATGTGGCTTGCCAATTATCCCAGAACCATTTGTTGAAAAGGGTGTCCTTGGCCGGGCGCGGTGGCTCAAGCCTGTAATCCCAGCACTTTGGGAGGCCGAGACGGGTGGATCACGAGGTCAGGAGATCGAGACCATCCTGGCTAACACAGTGAAACCCCGTCTCTACTAAAAAATACAAAAAAACTAGCCGGGCGAGGTGGCGGGCGCCTGTAGTCCCAGCTACTCGGGCGGCTGAGGCAGGAGAATGGCCTGAACCCGGGAGGCGGAGCTTGCAGTGAGCTGAGATCCGGCCACTGCACTCCAGCAAGGGGGACAGAGCGAGACTCCGTCTCAAAAAAAAAAAAAAAAAAAAAAAAAAAAAAAGAAAAGAAAAGGGTGTCCTTTGCCCACTTTATGTTTTTTGCTTTGTTGAAGATCAGTTGGCTGTAAGTATTTGGCTTTATGTCTGGGTTCTCCCTTCTGTTCGATTGGTCTAGGTGCCTATTTTTATATCAGTATCATGCTGTTTTGGTAACTGTATCCTTGTTGTATATTTTCAAGTCAGGTAATGTGATGCCTCCAGATTTGTTCTTTTTGCTTCGCCTTGCTTTGACTTTGTGGGATCTTTTTTGGTTCCATGTGAATTTTTGGATTGTTTTTTCTAGTTCTGTGAAGAATGATGGTGGTATTTTGGTGGGAATTGCGTTGAATTTGTAGATTGCTTTTGTCAGTATGGCCATTTTCACAATATTGATTCTACCTATCCAAGAGCATGGGACATGTTTCCATTTGTTTGTGTCGTCTATGATTTCTTTCACCTGTGTTTTGTACTTTTCCTTGTAGAGATCTTTCACCTCCTTGGTTAGGTATAGTCCTAAGTATTTTAATTTTTTTGCAGCTGTTGTAAAAGTGGTTGAGTTCTTGATTTTATTCTCAGCTTGGTTGCTGATGGCGTACAGCAGTGCTGCTGATGTGTATACATTGATTTTGTATCCTGAACCTTCACTGGCTTCATTTTTAGCTCTAGGAGCTTTCTGGATGAGTCTTTAGGGTTTTCTAGGTATATGTTCATATCACTGGTGAATAGCGACAGTTTGACTTCCTCTGCCGATTTAGATGTCCTTTATTTCTTCTTCTTTTTTTTGTTTTGGTTTTTTTTTTTAGATGGAGTCTCTCATTCTGTTGCCCAGGCTATAGTGCAGTGGCACAGTCTTGTCTCACTGTAGCCTCTGCCTCCTGGGTTCAAGCATTTCTTCTGCCTCAGCCTCCCAGGTAGGCAGGATTCAGGCGCCTGCCACCCCGCCTGGCTAATTTTTGTATTTTTAGTAGAGATAGGGTTTCGCCATGTTGGCCAGTCTGGTCTCGAACTCCTGACCTCAGGTGATCTGACTGCCTTGGCCTCCCTAAGTGCTAGGATTACAGGTGTGAGCCACTGCGCCTGGCCTAGACGCCCTTTCTTTCTTTTTCTTGTCTAACTGCTCTGGCTAGGACTTCCAGTACTGTATTGAATAGAAGTGGTGAAAGTGGGCGTCCTTGTCTTGTTCCTGTTCTCAAGGGGAATGCTTTCAACTGTTTCCTGTTCAGTATAAGGTTGGTTGTGGGTTGGTCATACTTGTTACTCTTTTAACGTCTTAATTTTTTCCCCTACTTTTACATCCTTTGGTAACATCTCCACTTAGTTATTTAACAAGCATTTCTAAGCACATACGGCAGGCCTGGGGTGTACCAAGCTCTGGGGAGACAGCGAGATGTATGTGGCCCTGCTTTCTTGGTGCTCAGAGTCTAGCACTTTTTCTGTGAAGTATATGTTTGCAAATAGGAAGTGTTTATGCTTTTTGAACCACATATAGTTTCTATTGTATATTGTTTGTTTTCCAATCCTTTAAAATGTAAAAGCCATTCTTAGTTTGTGGGCTATGCAAAAACAGGCACCCAAAGACCATCATTTGCTGATTCCTGTTCTAGTTGAAGATACTTCTTTTTTTTTTTTTTTTTTTTTTTTTTTTGAGATGGAATCTTGCTGTGTCGCCCAGGCTGGAGTGCAGTGGCGTGATCTCGGCTCACTGCAACCTCTGCCTCCCAGGTTCAAGCGATTCTCCTGCCTCAGCCTCCCAAGTAGCTGGGACTACAGGTGCGTGCCACCTCGCCCGGCTAGTTTTTTGTATTTTTTAGTAGAGATGGGGTTTCACCGTGTTAGCCAGGATGGTCTCGATCTCCTGACCTCGTGATCTGCCCGTCTCGGCCTCCCAAAGTGCTGGGATTACAGGCTTGAGCCACCGCGCCCGGCCCTTTTTTTTTTTTTTTTTTTTTGAGATGGAGTCTAGCTGTGTGGCCCAGGCTGGAGAGCAGTGGCCCAGTCTTGGCTCACTGCAACCTCCGCCTCCCAGGTTCAGGCGATTTTCCTGTCTCAGTCTCCTGAATAGCTGGATTACAGGCGCCCATCACCATACCTGGCTAATTTTTGTATTTTTCGTAGAGACGGGGTTTCGCCATGTTGGCCAGGCTGGTCTTGAATTCCTGGCCTCAGGTGATCCACCCACCTCGGCCTTCCAAAGTGTGGGATTACAGGAGCCAGCAATCCCAGCCCTTTTTTTGTTCTTTTTTTTTTCTTTAAGACATGGTTTCATTTTGTCACCCGGGCTGGAATATAGTGTTGTGATTATGGCTCACTGTAGCCTTGACATTTCGTGCTGACATCAGTACCCCCCACCGCCCCCACCAATAGCAGAGATTACAGGAGCCACCAATCCCAGCCCTTTTTTGTTCTTTTTTTTTCTTTAAGACATGGTTTCATTTTGTCACCCGGGCTGGAATATAGTGTTGTGATTATGGCTCACTGTAGCCTTGACATTTCGTGCTGACATCAGTACCCCCCACCGCCCCCACCAATAGCGGAGACTACAGGCGTACACCACCACCCACTAGTAATTAAAAAAATGTTTTTGTACAGATGGGTTCTTGCTATGTTGTCCAGGCTGGTCTCAAACTCCTGGGCTTAAGCAGTCCTCCCACCTTGGCCTCCCAAAGTGTGGGATTATAGGTGTGTGCCACCGTGCCTGGCCTGGCATCTTTTACTAGGGGGAAGAGTCTTCAGTGTTTAGATGGCAGTTGAAACTGAGGATGAGATTATCAAAATAAGTCCTTTTATGGACTGGATTTTAAAGCACATCACACTTAATGGTCAGGTAGAGGAAGATGAACTTACGAAGGAGACTGAGACAGGCCAACAGCAAGAAGAAGATAACCAGGATTGTGGGCTGGAGGGGGCCAAGTGAAGACCCCTTGAGGGATGAGGAAGGAGTTATTTCTGTATGTGCCTCCTGAGGTGGGACAAGATGCAGACTGAGAATCGTTGATCAGGTTAGCAGCATGGGTGGTAAGACCATAGTGAGAGTGGTTCTGCTGGAGCAGTGGATGCTGAAGCCAGACTGGCTCGGGATGAGAAGCAAATGGGAGAAGGGAAACGGAAGGAGGGAAGATGGGAAATCCTTTCAAGATGCTGGGCTCTAATGGATGATGAGAGAGAGAAATGGGGTGACTACTGGGATTTGGCAAGTGAAGTATGGGCTCGAGAAAAGACTTTTTTGGTGGCTCATGCCTGTGATCCCAGCACTTTGGGAGGCTGAGGCAGGCAGATAATGAGGTCAGGAGTTCAAGACCAGCCTGGCTAACATGGTGTAACCCCATCTCTACTAAAAATACAAAAATTAAACGGGCATGGTGGCGTGTGCCTGTAATCCCAGCTATTAGGGAGGCTGAGGCAGGAGAATTACTTGAACGAGGACCCAGGAGGCAGAGGTTGCAGTGAGCCAAGATCATGCCGCTGCACTCCAGCCTGGGCTACAGAGGGAAACTGCATCTCAAAATCAATCAATAAATAAAATGAAAAAGACAAGCCTTTTTAAGATGGGAGAGACTTGAGCTGTATAAATGTCAGTGGGAAGAGTCCGTGTGATGGGGACTGGTTAGAAATTCAAGGGAGATAAAGCCAGTGAAAGTGTAAGGTTCTGAGAGGAAGGGAGGGGACAGTATTGAAAGCACAGTGGAGGGACTGTCTTTGGGTAGGAAGAGGGCAGGAGAGAGTGGATAGTGTGAAGATGAAATTTCGAGGTTTGGGAGTGGGAAGCGAAGGCTGTTTTATTAGGTTGGTGCAAAAGTAATTGCTGTTTTTATAGTTCCTTGTAATTATCTCTGGGCTTCAGTTTTTTCTGTGAAGTTATGAGCAAGGTTAAGCAGGTGACAGTGGTGAGAGAAGTAGCGAGTTGGGAGTTGGAGGAGAAAACTTAAGTAGCAGAGTTAACCAGAGAGAAATGCGGTAGGATTACTGGACAGTGATGAGGGCCTGTGTGTCGTTGGTAGGCCTGCCTGTTTTTGCTTCGTAAGTATTCTCTTTTTTTTTGACACATAGCCTCCTCTCGTCTAGCAGGAGATATATGCTGAATGCTTTTTCCTTAGATATATATTAATTTTCTAAGGAAGTCCTTTTAAATTCAAACTTTTTTTCTCCATGAGTTCCAGGGTGAGTTTGAGCCAGCTAGTAGCAACCTCAAAGAGGTGGGGCAGTTTTGTTATGACTGAGGCTTAGTTTTCAGTCTGAAAAGTGCTCTTCTCCCTTTCTAGCAGGGAACATTAGTATGAGATCATTGGAAAATTCTTCTAGGGCTGCGGTGAGCCGAGATTGCGCCTCTGCATTCTAGCCTGGGTGACAGAGTGAGACTTTGTCTCAAAGTGAAAAAAAAAAAGGGGGGGGGGCCGGGCGCGGTGGCTCACGCCTGTAATCCCTGCACTTTGGGAGGCCGAGGCGGGCGGATCACGAGGTCAGGAGATCAAGACCATCCTGGCTAACCCGGTGAAACCCTGTCTCTACTAAAATACAAAAAATTAGCCGGGCGCGGTGGCGGGCGCCTGTAGTCCCAGCTACTCCGGAGGCTGAGGCAGGAGAATGGCGCGAACCCGGGAGGCGGAGCTTGCAGTGAGCCGAGATGGTGCCACTGCACTCCAGCCTGGGCGACAGAGTGAAGACTCCGCCTCAAAAAAAAAAAAAAAAAAAAAAAAAAGGGGGGGGGGCTGGGCACCGTGGCTCACGCCTATAATCCTAGCACTTTGGGAGTCTGAGGTGGGCGGATCACATGACTCCGAGAGTTCAAGACCAGCCTGGCCAATGTGGCAAAACCCTGTCTCTACTAAAAATACAAAAATATGCCAGGCATGATGGTCCATGCGTGTAATCCCAGCTACTCAGGAGGCTGAGGCATGAGAATCGCTTGAACCCGGGAGTCAGAGGTTGCAGTGAGCTGAGATTGCCTCAGTGCATTCCATCCTGGGGTAGAGAGCAAGACCCTGTCTCAAAAAGAAAAGAAAACTCGGCCAGGCGCGGTGGCCCACACCTGTAATCCCAGCACTTTGGGAGGCCGAGACGGGCGGATCACGAGGTCAGGAGATTGAGACCATCCTGGCTAACATGAAGAAAACCCGTCTCTACTAAAAATATAAAAAATTAGCCTGGCGTGGTGGCGGGCGCCTGTAGTCCCAGCTACCCGGGAGGCTGAGGCAGGAGAATGGTGTGAACCCGGGAGGCAGAGCTTGCAGTGAGCCGAGATCGCGCCACTGCACTCCAGCCTGACTGAGTGAGACTCTGTCTCAAAAAAAAAAAAAGAAAAGAAAACTCTTCCAGTTAATCAGGTCTTTAAGGTATGGCTTTGTTACTCTTTTTTTCCCCACACAAATTCCTGGGACCCCAGATACCCCTAGAACCCTTAATAGTAAAACGTAAACACATGTCCTTTCTGTAGACAGAGATGTTACTCTTGGATACTCCATGCCTCCGTGCCCTCTTTTCCGCCAGGTAGTGGCTTGGATGGTCATGCTGACATTAACTGGTGTTTCTCAGAATGCTTGTATTGCAGTGCCTCCTGCTGCTCTTTGGTGACAGTCGAGGTGAGGCTGGAAGCACAAGACACTATTTTTTCTTTAGACCCAGGACCCGCCTGCCACAATGGAGCTGGCTGTGGCTGTCCTGAGGGACCTCCTCCGATATGCAGCCCAGCTGCCTGCACTGTTCCGGGATATCTCCATGAACCACCTCCCTGGCCTTCTCACCTCCCTGCTGGGCCTCAGGCCAGAGGTGAGATGTCTCCCCGGGCCCTTCCCTATGTCCCCACACAGTCCTCACCTTCTCACACTGTTTAATTTGTTGATGGAAATGACTGGGGAATAGGATTGAAGAAGTGAGAAGAGGGAGGGGCTGAGAAAAAGTGATTTCTGGAGAAGGGCCCTTGCCGGGTGCTGGGGGAGATGGAATATGGTGATATGGTGCTCTCGGCCTCTCACTTTGTTTTTCCCATAGTGTGAGCAGTCAGCATTGGAAGGAATGAAGGCTTGTATGACCTATTTCCCTCGGGCTTGTGGTTCTCTCAAAGTAAGTATTTATGCACTCCTCTCCTCACCAGTGTAAGCCTTGAGAGCTCTTACCTCAGATTCCTGTCCTGAGATTCCTCAGCACCTATCTTCTGATTATCCTTTAAAGTGACCAATCTCCACAGCTACACTTCTACCACATTGTAGCACTCATCTCACTGAATCCTCATTCTTCCAGAGAAATTGGAATCAAGAACCTTGCCTGAGATAAGCAGGCATTGGAACCTGTATCTGCTTGATGCCTAAGCCAGACTCTAAACCATGGGCTCCTTCCTTTTTCTGCCTTGCCTTTTCTGTATCTCTTAAAATGCCCTGCCCACTTTTCTACCATCCTGTCTTTTTTTTGAGACAAGGTCTTACTCTGTTGCCCAGGCTGGGGTGCAGTGGCACTCACTTGGCTCACTGTAGCCTTGACCTCCTGGGCTCAAGCAATTCTCCCACCTCGGCCTCCCAAGTAGCTGGGACTAAGGCGTGTGCCACCACACCCAGCTAATTATTAATTTTTTTGTAGGAAGTCTCGCTATGTTACCCAGGCTGGTCTTGAACTCCTGACCTCAAGTGATCCTCTTCCCTCAGCTTCCCAAAGCGCTGGGATTATAGGTGTGAGCCAGTGTGCCTGGCCCCCTTTCTATCTTACTTTATTCCTTTTTTAAAATCTTTTTTTAGTTTTTAATCTTCACATCATATCTTTATTATTTTTTTTTTGAGACGGAGTCTCACTCTGTCGCCAGGCTGGAGTGCAGTGGTGTGATTTTGGCTCACTGCAGCCTCCTCCTCCTGGGTTCAAGCAATTCTCCTTCCTCGGCCTCCCCAGTAGCTGGGACTACAGGTGCATACCACCACGCCCAGCTAATTTTTGTATTTTTAGTATAGACGGGGTTTCACCATGTTGGCCAGGATGGTCTCGATCTCTTGACCTTGTGATCCGCCTGCCTTGGCTTCCCAAAGTGCTGGGATTACAGGCATTAGCTACTGCACCCGGCCATTTTATTTTTATTTTGAGAGAGAGTCTCTGTCGCCCAGACTGGAGTGCAGTGGCGTGATCTCGGCTTACTGCAAGTTCCACCCCCCGGGTTCCAAGTGATTTTCGTGCCTTAGCCTCTGAGTAGCTGGGATTACAGACGTATGCGAGTAGCTGGGCTTACCGACGTATGCCACCACGCCCAGCTAATTTTTGTGTTTTTAGTAGAGACAAGGTATCACCATGTTGACCAGGCTGGTCTTGAACTCCTGGCCCCATGTGATCCTCCTGCCTCAGCCTCCCAAAGTGTTGGGATTATAGGCATGAGCCACCTGCGCACCCAGCCTTTACTTTATTTTTGAAGATCTTGTAATTTTCTCTGGGAATGCTTCCTGACCCATCACTTCCCTAGGACAATTGCCCCAACACTTCTTTCTGCATATATTCCTGTTTAAACTCCCTCTGTCACTTCCTGACTCCTTCCTGCCAGTTGTCATGACGCATACAAGGTAACTGTACAAACAGGGACTGTGTGGGTCAGATGATGGAGGAGGTCAGGAGAGGAATTACAGTTTTGTTTTTAAGGAGATGCAATAACATACATGAATGGATTACAGATTCTACTGAAGCAGTCACAGTTAAAGGGCCATTTGTAATTGGCACATTTGTTGTTTGCGGTATAATTGGATGCCAGCTGTACTTAAGAACAAGTAGGTGTTCCCTGTAGATTAAATGTTCTCTCTTATTTTGTTATATTCACCATTGGTTTGATAAACGATTGGACACCTGCTTACTAAGATGGAAACACAAATCTCTAGAGAGCTGGAATTTGTGGCAAATTAGTAATTTTTTTGTTTAACTGGTGGAGTTAACTGTATTGGCTGTTAGTATTGTTAGTCAAGGGGGAGTTTGCTATTCAAGTTGTCTTGAAAGAGGTTATGAAGCTGGGCGTGGTGGCTCACGCCTGTAATCCCACCACTTTGGGAGGCCAAGGCAGGTGGATTGCATGAGCTCAGGAGTTCGAGACCAGCCTGGGCAACACAGTGAAACCTCGCCTCTACTAAAATACAAAAAATTAGCCGGGCGTGGCGGTGTGTGCCTGTAGTCCCAGCTGCTCGGGAGGCTGAGGCAGGAGAATTGCTTGGACCCAGGAGGCGGAGGTTGCAGTGAGCCGAAATCGTGCCACTGTACTCCAGCCTGGGTGGCAGAGTGAGACTCTGTCTCCAAAAACTAAAAAAAAGAAAGTGAGATTAATGTGGTTCTGTGACCAAAGCAAGAAAGTAAGCTCTTGGAGGGAAAGGGAACTGGTCTAGTGGGTGCCCACTGCCATTCACTCTCCTGAGTGTGTAAGATGTGTTGTCTCATTTTATCATTGTAATTATTCTGTGGAATTGGTATCATTGCATTTTACAGAGGAGAAAACCAGCGAGCGGAGAGGGACTTAAGTGACGTAAGCAAAGGTTGTATTATCTGGTCATTGTAAAACCGGGGCAGATAGCAGCTCTAACCAATTGTTAGTGGCTGTGTAGCTTGCTGGCCTGGGAAGGACTGTGAGTCAGAGTTCCACTGGCCTGAGCGCTGTGATCAGGGAGTGGTACCTGCTGTGGCTTTAGTAACTGGTTACTCGCAGTATCTGAAAAGTGCCTGAGCAGATGCTGGTTCTGAGTGAGCACGGGGTTGTGTCCTTGCTGGTTCCTTGTTTTCATGCGAACGCCACTCATCACAGCTCATAGACTCTTTGGGTAGGCAGGGTGGGACTTTTTGTCAAGAAGGTATTTGGAGTGACTTATCGATTTTGTTAAAGTTTAGCAGAGGTTATTTACTGAGGTTTTACTAGGTTTAGTAAAAATTGGTTATCTTGTCAAATGTTCTGTAAGTTAACCTCTCAAATGACACAGGCCCACAGTTTGTCCCTGAACAAAGGTTTGGTTTTACTGCAAAAGTCTATTTTGATTCAGCTTTGTTCGGTATTACCTTTATCTACCTGCATCCCCCCATGAAAGGGGAAATTGAATGTTACTTACCGGGTAGAAGTGTGAATAGTAAGAGTTAAGGAGACTAGAATGCTAAGTGTTCTTTTGCTGTTGCTTTTTTAGTTTCAGTGTGAGTAGTCAGGAGAATTTATCTATAATTCACAACCTTTCGTCAGACCATCGAACTTAAGGCCTGCATTTTGAGTACCCTTTCCAAACAAACAAATGTTCCTGTGTCCTTGCAGGGAGTGTCTACCTTTATTTCCCTAAGAATCAAGTGTCATCTGCCAGGAGTTTGAGACCAGCCTGGCCTACATGGTGAAACCCTACCTCTACCAAAAATACAAAACAATTAGCTGGGTTTGGTGGTGCGCGCCTGTGGTTCCAGCTACTCAGAGCTTTGAGGCAGGAGATCCCCTGAAGCTGGGAGGCAGAGGTTGCAGTGAGCGGAGATCGTGGCACTGCACTGTAGCCTGGGTAACAGAGTGAGACCCTGTCTCAAAAAAAAAAACAAAAAACAAAACAGTGAGCCGTGGCACCGCACTCAAGCCTGGGTGACAGAGTGAGACCCTGTCTCAAAAAAAAAAAAAAAAAAAGGTCATCTGGAGAACTTCCCTCTGTTGAGGGTGTGGAGGATTTGGCTTTGTCGGTTGCCAGCACTTCAGATAAGAATCTGTTATGCAGAGGCTGCAGGGGCCATTTGCACTTGGACAGTCTAGCAGACTAGTACTTAGGGAAACTGGTAATTGCCGTTTTGAAGTGTGTTTTCTGTTACATTTCTGTGTGTTTTCTGTTACATTCCCCAGATACTCTCAGGGTAATTGCAGACTCCAAGCTCAGGGTTACTCCTCCCAAGTAATGTGAATCAAGCATTATGAGTCCATGAGGTCAATTCCTGCACAAACTTGAACTCATTTCCTTCGGCTTGCCACATTGATGAGCAGTTCCTCGGAATGGGTGGGAAGAGACTAAGCCACTCTTGAGAGAGCCCCAGGACGTGCTCTGGGTGTGCGCATTTTGGGTGAACTGTTCCAAGGGAGCCATCACTTTGGTTTGCTTTGTGAGTCAGCCAGGGCAGACCTGTGGTTAGAGCCGTGTCACTTCACCGTACACTGCTTTATTGCAGTCACATAAGCAGACTTCTGTTGGCCTCAGCCCAGCTTTTTGAGCCTTTTTTGGAGATAGGGTCTCGCTCTGTGACCCAGGAGCACAGTGTTAAGATTGTAGCTCACTGTAACCTTGAACTCCCGGGCTCAAGTGATCCTCCCGTGTCAGTCTCCCAAGTAGCTAGGGTACAGGTGTGCGCCACCAGGATGTCTCGGGGAAAACGTGAGCCTGCTCTTTCCCCTTCTCTCTGTGTTGCCAGCGTTGGTTCCAGATTCTTGTTTTTCTGTATGCTTGTCTTATTGCCTTACTCTTTTTTTTTTTTTTTTCCCCCCCCGAGAAGGAGTCTTGCTCTGTCACCCAGGCCGGAGTGCAGTGGCGTGATCTCGGCTCACTGCACCTTCTGCCTCCTGGGTTCAAGCAATTCTGCCTCCCAAGTAGCTGGGATTACAGGTGCCTGCCACCGTGCCCAACTAATTTTTGTATTTTTAGTAGAGACGGGGTTTCACCATGTTGGCCAGGCTGGTCTTGAACTCCTGACCTCGTGATCTGCCCACCTCAGTCTCCCAAAGTGCCAGGATTTCAGCTATGAGCCACCACGCCCTGCCTTTTTTTTTTCTTTTTGAGACAGGGTCTCACTCTCATCACCCAGGCTGGAGTACACTGACTGGCGTGATCTCGGTTCTGGGCTTGGGCCGTCCTCCCACCTCAGCCTCCCAAGTAACTGGGACTACAGGCATATGCCACCACACCCAACTAAGTTTTTGTATTTTTAGTAGAGATAGGGTTTCTTCATGTTGCCCAGACTGGTTTCAAACTCCTTGGCTCCAGTGATCCGCCTGCCTTGGTCTCCCAAAGTGCCTGGATTACAGGTGTGAGCTACTGCACCCAGCCTGTGCTTTTTTATTGACATGTTAAGTAATAAGATCTAGGAGCAGGTCTTACATCAACTGTAATTGCAAATTAGTGATTCATGTGAATGATATTTCAGGATGTGTTACAATTATAATGTGACATGAAAATGATTCTATTAGTGACAGTCACAGGTATTGCTGATACTACTGTGGCTATTTGTCTGCATTTATAAGTAAAGAAAACACTACATTTCACAAATAGGTTAGTGGGAGTAATTTTTTTCCCCATCCATGTTCACAGGCCCCTTTGATTGTATACCCAACTAAATTGTGGTTCTCAGGTTAGACATTCCTGCCCTAGCACCTTCACACAGCACGTGGAGAAAGTGCTGAATGACAGATCGCTACCCCGAGACTTGCTGCCTTACTTCTGCTCTAGCAGCCAGCCTTCCTTTTTGACCTTGTCCTGCCCTCGTACCTCTGGTTAGTGTCTTAACTTCCAGCTTGGAGCCTCATTTTTGTGTGTGAGCTGGTAGAGAGTTGGAGTGTGGAGATTGTTTTTTAGTACTAGGTCCTTTTGACTTGAGGGAAAATTTTTGCAAAAACTGTCAAGGAGGAAGCCCAGCTGTCTGTGGGACAGGGCCAGACGCCTTTCCCTGCAGGCAGGAAGCCGAGGACCAGAGCTGGCGTTGAGGAGTCTTTCTACCATGAAAGCATGTCCGTGCCCGGTGTTGATGCCCCGTAGAGGGCTTTGCTTCTTGTGTCTACAGGAAAAACAAGACCTGGGCTTAGAGTCTGCTGCTGGGAACAGATGGGGTGTACATCTCTGGCTCTCAGAGCTGGCTCACCGGCCTCTTCCTTTTTCCCTCCACATCCAGGGCAAGCTGGCCTCATTTTTTCTGTCTAGGGTGGATGCCTTGAGCCCTCAGCTCCAACAGGTAAAGGGCAGGGAGGGAGAGGGAGAGCCCGGGGATCTGAGTCTGGAGTGTCTTTTGCTGCTTCTCCTCAGCTTTTCTGTCCTGCCTTCATGTACCCATCTGGGTCCTTTGGCCTCATTGTCCCATCTCAGGTTTCCCTCAGAGCTCTCTGATCTCCATCTCTTTTGGGCGTTAGTGGGGCTGGGGGTTCTGTGGCTGGGCTGGATCCCCATCTGACCAGGTTTCTGTCCTTTGTCCCGCAGTTGGCCTGTGAGTGTTATTCCCGGCTGCCCTCGTTAGGGGCTGGCTTTTCCCAAGGCCTGAAGCACACTGAGAGCTGGGAGCAGGAGCTACACAGTCTGCTGGCCTCACTGCACACCCTGCTGGGGGCCCTGTATGAGGGAGCAGAGACCGGTAGGGACCAGGGCTGCTAGTCAGTGCAACAATGCTGAGGAAGTGTGGCAGGAAGGAACAGGAGGGAGCCCAGAGACAAGGGGCAGTTGGTTTTTGGGGATAATGGGTTAGAATACAGGCAGGTTGTCCACCAGAAATGACAGAGGAGGGGATGGAAGAAAGACAGGGTACAGGGTAGTTGTGCTTCTGCCCAGCTCCTGTGCAGAACGAAGGCCCTGGGGTGGAGATGCTGCTGTCCTCAGAAGATGGCGACGCCCATGTCCTTCTCCGGCTTCGGCAGAGGTTTTCGGGACTGGCCCGCTGCCTAGGGCTCATGCTCAGGTGTGTGGGGGTGTTGGAGGGAGCGGAGGCATGGAGCAGGAGGGGTTGATGAGAGAGTGTCACCTTCATCATGAGAAAGGAGATGAAGGTGGGTGTGGGAGTTATACCAGGGAGCCTGCTCTGAGGGTCTCCCTGCTCTGATTCTCTTTAGCTCTGAGTTTGGAGCTCCCGTGTCCGTCCCTGTGCAGGAAATCCTGGATTTTATCTGCCGGACCCTCAGCGTCAGTAGCAAGAATATTGTAAGTGGGATTTGTCATCTCTTCACAGCCCTTGCTCAGGACACCAGGCAACCAGGAAAGTACTGGGGACCTGAGTCTCCCCGAACAGTGTCATCCTGGATCGTCCCAGACAGCTTCCTACTTTTGTCCAAATATTGTTACTCTGTGTGTCCCAACACAGGTGCACACTGTCAGAGTGTAGCAAATGCTTCCTTGGGGGAGGGTGAATTTGGGGATCAGCTGAGTCATTGCTGAGAGGCCCAGCTATCCTTCTTACCTTCCATCCAGGGTCTGTTTTAGAGGATAGGGGTTTGATTTTGTTGGGAGAGTTGAGATCGGGGGTAGGTTTCTTACCTATGTGTACATATGTAAATAGTCTGTCCCTGTTTCTGTCTCTGGCTCTCACTTTCCTCCCCTACTCTGTCTTTGCCACTTTTTTCTCCAGAGCTTGCATGGAGATGGTCCCCTGCGGCTGCTGCTGCTGCCCTCTATCCACCTTGAGGCCTTGGACCTGCTGTCTGCACTCATCCTCGCGTGAGTGGGATTGGGCTGGCTGTGGTGAAGGGATGGGGGCGTGCCAGAAACAAGGGTCACTGTTCCTTCTCTGCCCCAGATGTGGAAGCCGGCTCTTGCGCTTTGGGATCCTGATCAGCCGCCTGCTTCCCCAGGTCCTCAATTCCTGGAGCATCGGTAGAGATTCCCTCTCTCCCGGCCAGGAGAGGCCTTACAGGTGACCATCCAGGAAGGGAATAAAGATGAGAGGGGGTGAGGGGTGCAGGTGGGCTGCGGCTTCTGGCATGTTGACACTCCATTCATATCTGTCCTCTTTGCTCATGGCACAGCACGGTTCGGACCAAGGTGTACGCGGTGTTAGAGCTGTGGGTGCAGGTTTGTGGGGCCTCGGCGGGAATGCTTCAGGGAGGAGCCTCTGGAGAGGCCCTGCTCACCCACCTGCTCAGTGACATCTCACCGCCAGCTGATGCCCTTAAGGTGAGGAGGCCTCGGCTCCATCTCAGGACTCATCCTGTGCCCTTTGACCAAATGTGCCTGCTCAGCACTGTCTACTGCGGCTGTCCTGCCTTCTTGTTTGCCTGTGGATGTGATTTATGTTTCCTCTGCCACCAGCTGCGTAGCCCGCGGGGGAGCCCTGATGGGAGTTTGCAGACTGGGAAGCCCAGCGCCCCCAAGAAGCTAAAGCTGGATGTGGGGGAAGCTATGGCCCCGCCAAGCCACCGGAAAGGGGATAGCAATGCCAACAGTGATGTGTGTGCGGCTGCACTCAAAGGTGGGTGAGGTCTGTGCCCTGGACCACTGGGGCTCAAATGGGACCCCATCCTTGCCCCTAGTGGGACTCCCCCACCTACTCTACCCCTAGATGAAACTTTCTGGGGGAGAGTGCCCAGACCAGCCTTTGTCCACCGTGATAAGTGATCGCCCAAACAGCGGGTGAAGGGGAAGGTGCCTGTAAAATGCAGAGCCGGGCAGAAGCCTGCAGAGAGGCCAGGAGGAGGCGCCCAAGCAGCCGCCCTGTTGCCAGGGCTGCAGGCGGCCTCAGGTCCTGCGGTTAGACGGGGGACTCTGGTAGCTGACACTGCCCCGGCCTGTTGCCAGGGCTGCAGGCGGCCTCAGGTCCTGCGGTTAGACCGGGGACTCTGGTAGCTGACACTGCCCCTCCAAGGCCTCTGCTTCCTCCTGCGTTCAGCGCATTCTTGGTGCATCCACTTTCTATCAGGCAGAGTTCCAGCACGTGGGGAAGCCTCCTCCCTGTGAAGTCGACATTCTCCGTAGGGTAGGCTGCCTGGAGGAGCTCCCTGCTCTCACCGTAACCACTGACCTGTCTACAGAGGTTACTAGTCGGATACTGTGCAGTTAATGGATGACTTTCCTCTGAGTCCCATATATCTCACTGCCTGCCACCCTATCCCATGGGAAGGGGAGAACTGATTGTCCCCAAATATATAAATGCAAAATTATAAAATTTATAATTGTTTACTTACGTTGTCTCAATTAAATACTGTCAGTGGCCCTCTACTGTAGAGGTACTTTTATGATCCCCATTTTCTAGTTGAGAAGTTGAATGACTCGGCCAAGATAGGCAGTGGCAGAGTTGATGCCCACGTTGGGCTATGTGCTTCAGAAGCCCTTGCTGTCAGTCCTGTTGGGAGCCTTCTCTTTACACACCATTCTTCTTCCCCAGGCCTCAGCCGGACCATCCTCATGTGTGGACCTCTCATCAAGGAGGAGACTCACAGGGTTAGTGGAGCCTCGTCCACTAATGAGGAGATGGGGGAAGGAGGGGCCCCTGCTCTGTACACACTGGGGGGTGTGGCCCAGAGGTGGGTCCATTCAGACCTGGGAGTAGGCTCTGGAGAAGGGTTGGGTGGTCTTGGGGATGTTTCCAGGTGTGCTCTGTGCTTTTCAGAGACTGCATGATCTGGTCCTCCCCCTGGTCATGGGTGTCCAGCAGGGTGAGGTCCTAGGCAGCTCCCCGTACACGAGCTCCCGCTGCCGTCGTGAACTCTACTGCCTGCTGCTGGCACTGCTGCTGGCCCCTTCTCCTCGCTGCCCACCTCCTCTTGCCTGTGCCCTGCAAGCCTTCTCCCTCGGCCAGCGAGAAGATAGCCTTGAGGTAACTGTGATGGGCCAAACCCTCTTTGGTTCCTGGAGTCTCTTGTTTCCTGGTGCTCACACTTGCCCTTTCTTCTTTCCTCAGGTCTCCTCTTTCTGCTCAGAAGCACTGGTGACCTGTGCTGCTCTGACCCACCCCCGGGTTCCTCCCCTGCAGCCCATGGGCCCCACCTGCCCCACACCTGCTCCAGTTCCCCCTCCTGAGGCCCCATCGCCCTTCAGGGCCCCACCCTTCCATCCTCCGGGCCCCATGCCCTCAGTGGGCCCTATGCCCTCAGCAGGGCCCATGCCCTCAGCAGGACCCATGCCTTCAGCAGGCCCTGTGCCCTCGGCACGCCCTGGACCTCCCACCACAGCCAACCACCTAGGCCTTTCTGTCTCAGGCCTAGTGTCTGTCCCTCCCCGGCTTCTTCCTGGCCCCGAGAACCACCGGGCAGGCTCAAATGAGGACCCCATCCTTGCCCCTAGTGGGACTCCCCCACCTACTATACCCCCAGATGAAACTTTTGGGGGGAGAGTGCCCAGACCAGCATTTGTCCACTATGATAAGGAGGAGGCATCTGATGTGGAGATCTCCTTGGAAAGTGACTCTGATGACAGCGTGGTGATCGTGCCCGAGGGGCTTCCCCCCCTGCCACCCCCACCACCCTCAGGTGCCACACCACCCCCTATAGCCCCCACTGGGCCACCAACAGCCTCCCCTCCTGTGCCAGCCAAGGAGGAGCCTGAAGAACTTCCTGCAGCCCCAGGGCCTCTCCCGCCACCCCCACCTCCGCCCCCGCCTGTTCCTGGTCCTGTGACGCTCCCTCCACCCCAGTTGGTCCCTGAAGGGACTCCTGGTGGGGGAGGACCCCCAGCCCTGGAAGAGGATTTGACGGTTATTAATATCAACAGCAGTGATGAAGAGGAGGAGGAAGAGGAAGAAGAGGAAGAAGAAGAAGAGGAAGAAGAGGAAGAGGAAGAAGACTTTGAGGAAGAGGAAGAGGATGAAGAGGAATATTTTGAAGAGGAAGAAGAGGAAGAAGAAGAGTTTGAAGAAGAGTTTGAGGAAGAAGAAGGTGAGTTAGAGGAAGAAGAAGAGGAGGAGGATGAGGAGGAGGAAGAAGAATTGGAAGAGGTGGAAGAGCTGGAGTTTGGCACAGCAGGAGGGGAGGTAGAAGAAGGTGGACCTCCACCCCCAACCCTGCCTCCAGCTCTGCCTCCCCCTGAGTCTCCCCCAAAGGTGCAGCCTGAGCCAGAACCAGAACCCGGGCTGCTGTTGGAAGTGGAGGAGCCAGGGGCAGAGGAGGAGCATGGGGCTGACACAGCTCCCACCCTGGCCCCTGAAGTGCTCCCCTCCCAGGGAGAGGTGGAGAGGGAAGAGGGGAGCCCCTCGGCAGGCCCCCCTCCCCAAGAGCTTGTTGAAGAAGAGCCTTCTGCTCCCCCAACCCTGCTGGAAGAGGGAACTGAGGATGGGGGTGACAGGGTACAGCCCCCACCAGAGACACCTGCAGAGGAAGAGATGGAGACAGAGACAGAGGCTGAAGCTCTCCAGGAAAAGGTGAGAGGGCCAGGCAGGGAAGGCACCTTGGGTGAGAAGGTGGGGCTGCCGGGAGAGTGGGTGGCAGCCGCTTATCTTAGGAGACGTTTGCCCAGCCTGAATCATTCTTCTGTGTGTGTGTGTATGACTATTCTGAATCTTGTATCTTTGTGCCTAAAAGGAGCAGGATGACACAGCTGCCATGCTGGCCGACTTCATCGATTGTCCCCCTGATGATGAGAAGCCACCGCCTCCCACAGAGCCTGACTCCTAGCCATCTTCTGCACCCCACTCTTTGTTTCCAATAAAGTTTTATGTCCTTAGATAGCGACCACTGCTTCTGCCTTTTGCCACACCTGGGTCCCCAGCCAGAAGCTCAGGTGTCTGCTGGGCTTTTCAGGGTATCCATAGTATTCCCCAGATGTCTCCATAGCTGTCCTCTTGTCGATGATCCAGAGAGGAACCATTGACATACGGGGGTAATGGACTGTCCCGTCACTCAGCACAATGGTGTCAGAATTGTAGGTTTCTGGCTGGATGCTAAACGTGCAGAATTGTGTGTAGGGTTGAGAATGAGGAGTTATAGAGACAGCCCTGCTTTCGTGTTTGTATTCGGGGTGGGAAACGTGTGGAGAATGTATGGGATTAAGTCTCCTAGTGAGTGGACCTGTGTCAACACACACATACCCACATGTGTGTGTGCTCAAACACATACGGCCCCTTGGTCTGAAAGGGCAGGCTGAGTGATTGCTCAGCCTATGGAAGTTTAGAAAATTAGGAAAAGGTGTGGAGCAGTTCAGTCATTGAATTCTGGGAAATTTGGACCTTACTCCAAGATAAAAGGACGTCCGTAGTGAGTATGTTGGGAATGAGCTGTTTTGGGGCTGGTCCTCATGACGGTTTCCCCCACAACTGCCTGGCAGGAGTTTGATAAGCTCACCCCAGGCCTTCCTGCTCACTTTTGAGGTGTGGACATTCCCCACCCAGTGTGTTATCTTTTTTCTTTTTTTGAGATAGACTCTTGCTCTGGCGCCCAGGCTGGAGTGCGGTGGCGTGATATCGGCTCACTGCAACCTCCGCCCCCTGGGTCCAAGCAGTTCTCTGCTTCAGCCTTCTAATAAGTAGCTGGGATTACAGGCGCCCGCCACCACCCGGCTAATTTTTGTATTTTTAGTGGAGATGAGGTTTCACCATGTTGGTCAGGCTGGTCTTGAACTCCTGAGCTCATGATCCACCTGCCTCGGCCTCCCAAAGTGCTGGGATTACAGGTGTGAACCACTGCACCCGGCCATCCCAGTATCTGTTTTCTTTAAGCAGTAATCCTGTTCTAGGCCTTGCTGGAATGGATGTGTGAGGATGAACCGAGAGATGTGTCTGTGAGAGGGTACAAAGGTGTGGGCTTGAACTAGGGGCCCCGTGATTTTTTTACTCAGTCAATTGAATCATGAACATAGGTAAAGTGCCTTTGCGATGCAGAAGAGGGAGTCATTTTTCCCAACATTTATCTTAAAGAGCCCTTTGAGGAGGTGGCATTTGAGCTAATTTTTGGAAACTTCAGTAGGATTTTAAAAAGTTACCCCTCAACTTGTTATTTTGAAAAATTTCAAGCAGAAAAGTGAGAACAGTACAATAGATAACCTTTGCCTAGATTTGCCAATTAACATTTAGTCATGTTAACTTTTATCCCTATAAACTGCATGTCTACATGTAGACGTATCTCTATTATACCATGTATCTGTCTAATCTATACATCTGTCTTTCTACACAGTTCTGTTTTCATGGGACCATGTGAAAGTCAGTTGTAGACATCGTGGCCCTTCCCATCCCAAATTCTTTAACATAAATTATCTTCTAAGATTAAGGACGTTTTTCTGCATAATCATGATACCATTATCAAACCTAAGAAAAATAACAGTAATCCAGTGATAATTGTGATATTAAAATTTTCCTATTCCTAAAATGTCTTATAGCTTTTTTTTCCTCCTCTGAGTTCAAGAGGAATTTCTTGTAGGTGGAGAAGGCCCTGGAAGGTTGAAGGATCACTGCAAGGACAAGGGTGTAGAGTGTGAAAAGTGCAATAATGGTTTTTCAGAAAGGGAAATAACCTGATTTCTGGAAACTAGATTGGTAAAGTTGACATCGATTCTGGGGAAGAGGCTAACAGAATTTTTTCTGATTTGAATTGTATTCTGAATTGGTAAAACATCCACGTGGTTCACAATTCAAGGGGTGCAAAAGGTTTGTTGAAAAGTCTCTTTAGCCACTGAGATTTTCTGCCAGAGCAGCCAGTATGATCAGTTTTTACATATTCATCTGGAGAGAGTGTATGCACATACAAATATATATAATTTTTAGATGCAAATGGTAGTAAATTATCACTTAATACAAATCAATTTCACTGTCATGGGGATTTATTCATTCCGCAGATGTTTCTTATGTACTGACTATATAGTAGACACAGGCTGGGCGCGGTGGCTCACGTCTGTAATCCCAGCACTTGGGGAGGCCGAGAGGGGTGGATCACCCGAGGTCAGGAGTTCGAGACCAGCCTGACCAAACTGGTGAAAACCCCGTCTCTACTTTAGAAAGAAAATACAAAACTTAGCTGGACGTGGTGGAAAGCACCTGTAATCGCAGCTACTCGGAGGCTGAGACAGGAGAATTGCTTGAACCCAGGAGGTGGAAATTTCGGTGAGCTGAGATCGCTCCATTGCACTCCAGCCTGGGCAACAGAGCGAGACTTCGTCTCAAAAATATGTGTGTGTGTGTGTGTGTGTGTGTGTGTGTGTGTGTGTGTGTGTAACTCTAGCTCCACAGGAGGTTGCGGAGATGCTGCTGAGAGGGTGGGGATGGCAAGCTGTCCTTCAGCCAGTTTCCTCCAGTGGTTACATCTTCCATTATTACAGTAAAACCGGGAATTTGATGTTGGCAGTGATTGACAGGCACTGTTTTACAAAGCTGGAGATAGAGCAGTAAACAAAATGCAGAAATCTCTGCCGTGCCCTTGTGGGGTTTGTATCTAGAAATTTTGGGGGTAGGGGGTAGGGGGTAGTGTATATTTGATGGTGAGAACAGTGGGAAAATAAAGCAAGGAAAGGGATAGGTTTGTGTGGGTGTATGGTTTTCAGTATTTTGAATTTTTAAATTTTAATTTTAATTAATTTATTTTTCAAGATGGAGTCTTGCCCCAGGCTGGAGTGCAGCGGCGCCATCTCGGCTCACTGCAACCTCCACCTCCCGGGTTCAAGCAGTTCTCCTGCCTCAGCCTCCCAAGTAGCTGAGTAGCCGGGCGTGCACCACTACGCCTGGCTAATTTTTGTATTTTTAGTAGAAACAAGGTTTCATCATGTTGGCCAGGCTGGTCTTGAACTCCTGACCTCGTGATCCACCCGCCTTGGCCTCCCAAAGTGCTGGGATTATAGGCATAAGCCACCATGCCCGGGCTGTTTCAGTATTTTATAATGAAAATTTTTGAACAGTCAGAGAAGCTGAAAGAATTACACCTAGAACACCTGTGTCTACCATGTTACTACATTTGTGTGTGTGTGTGTGTTTGTGCAATTTTAATTACAGTGGTCAAAGAAGCTCTTGCTGAGAAGGTGACGTTGAATAGACTCTAAAGACCCTAAAGAGTTGAGAGAGAGTTATTGGAGTTCTGGGGACCAGTCACAGCAAGTACCAAGATCCTGAAGCAGGAGCATTCTCGGTGTGTTCGAGGAAAGCAAGGAGGCCAGTGAGGTTGGAAAGTGGAATGAGGTCAGAGTAATAATAGAGTGAAAGAGGATGGCTGGGGGATGCGGGGGCAGTGAGGTAGGGCCCATGGTTTCTACTCGGTGAGGTGGGAAGCCACTGGAGGGGTTTAAGCTGGTAATCGATGTCACATAATTGATGTGTTTTTTTTTTTTTTTCTTTTTTTTTGAGACGGAGTCTGGCTCTGTCACCCAGGCTGGAGTGCAGTGGCCGGATCTCAGTTCACTGCAAGCTCCGCCTCCCGGGTTTACACCATTCTCCTGCCTCAGCCTCCCGAGTAGCTGGGACTACAGGCGCCTGCCACCTCGCCCGGCTAGTTTTTTTTTTTTGTATTTTTTAGTGGAGACGGGGTTTCACCGGGTTAGCCAGGATGGTCTTGATCTCCTGAACTCGTGATCCGCCCATCTTGGCCTCCCAAAGTGCTGGGATTACAGGCTTGAGCCACCGCGCCCGGCCATAATTGATGTTTAAATAGTACCCATGTGACTGCTCCTAGGGAATAGACAAAGTGAGGGTAGTAGACACAGCAGCTAGGAAGCAGATTCAGCCAGACAAGATGATACCTTCCACTAAGGTGTTTTGGAGAAGTGGTTGGATTCTAGATAATTTTTGAAGGTGGAGTTGGCAGAATTTGAAGATCATTCCATTTCTGTTCATACAGAGCTTCCTCATTCTCTTTTGACAGCTGCCTATAAGCTCATTATATCATAATGTTTTAAACTAGTCCCTGATGATGACTATTTAGGTTGATGCTCTATCTTTTGCTGCCATGAAACAGACATATATTTGTATAAAATGCCACGTGGACATGTCATTCTTCACGTCAGTGAGTATTCGTAGAATAAATTCCAAGAAGCAGAAATGCTGAGTTCTTTCATGGATGTTATATCCATTTTTGCTCCCACCAGGAGTATGGGTGTTTCCCCAAACCCTTGCCAGAGTGTGTTCCCAGTTAACTTTGTGATCTTTGCCAATATGTTAAATGGAAATTGGCACATCAGTGTGTTTTAATTTACATTTTTCTCGTGAGAGAGTTTGAGCCGCTTCTTATATGCTTAAGATCTCTTTGCCAGCCTGGCCAACATGGTTTCACATGGTGAAACCCTGTCTCTACAGAAGACTAAAGGCCTGGGCTGGGAATTCACAGGCTCTTCAAGAGTCTGCCAGAGTGTGCTTGAGGAGAGGGCTGGCTGAATGTTAGGACAGTTAACTACATTTTTCAAACAGTTAATAATCATACTCAAAGGATAATAGATCAGGGTTATCCTGGAGAAGCTTTCTTGGGTGCAGTGGTACACGCTTGTAGTCCCAGATCCTTGGGAGGCTGAGGCAGGAGGGTCACTTGAGCCCAGGAATTTGAGGCCAACATGGGCAACACAGGGAGACCCATTCTCAAAACCAAAAGCCACTGCAGCCACTCTAAGTAGCTTGGATGGAGATCTGTTTATTAAATCTGCGTGGGTGCAAGGGACACAATTGGATGGCTGCGTCTGCTTGGAATTGTCTGACAAGGATTTTCAAAAAGTTGCATGGTGAAATTTCACAGGGTTTAGACTATGGCTCTGTCTTTGAGCCCCTCAGTTGTGTAAGTGCAGGAGAAAGATAATGGCTTAGCAGAAACGGGGGTTCAGAGATGGGTGGAGACCTTCCGGGCACCTTGCTGCTTTGGTTCACTGGAGCAGGTGATGCAGGAAAGGAGACATGAGGATGTGGCTGGACAGGTTTATAGGGATCAGGTGGTGAGGGCCACGAAAGCTGTGCTCAGGAACTTGGGCTGTGTTCTCTAAGTAGCAAGCATTCCTTTCCAGGTCATCCTTGAGGGAAGTGACTCCTATTTTTGATCAGCTTTGGCAGGCCGTGGAGGAGAGTTGGACCTGGGAGAGCAGAGGGGAGATGTACACGGGTCCACGTGGAGGCTGGTGAAGTCTGGCTTTGGTTAGGACCCAGGGGCAGGGATGGGCAGGTGGCACTGCCCTGTCAGAGCACCCTTTGGCGTGTCGTCCTGGACTGGACTGCCACATAGGAGGGCTTCAGTTTCTGGTACTCTTGCCAAAGGCTGGCAGGACTGAACAGTCTCTCTGTCTTCGTGCTTTTCCCCTGAAAGAACTGGCTGCCTAGCCCAGGCCTTTAGTCTTCTATTGTCACACTCAGTATCCTTATTGCTTCTACTTCCCTAGAGATGGGGCTTTGGGAGAGTAGGTAGCTGGAAACTAAGGATCGTCTTCCAAATGAAGGGTCTGTAGCCAAGATAGGAGTAGTTTGGGGTTGGGAAAGGGAAAGGAAGAAAGATTTAAACAAGCATTTATTGAATACTTGTGGTTTCCAAGCCAGGGCACCAGGCATTGGGGAAATGGTATATTATCCAAGATGCCGCTCCAAAGGAATTCACAATCTGACGGTAATGTAGACCATTTGAATGAGCAGTATCTCTGGGGTAAGAAGCAGCTGGATATGTGAGGTGTGTAGTTGAGGAGAGGGTTCAGGGCTGCAGAAGATTTGTGGGGGGCAGGTCACCCAGGGAGGATGATTGGAGTGGGAAGAGACGTGGGCTTAAGTGGAACCACATCACACCACATTTCAGGGGCAAGAGGAGCCCCTTTAAGGAGCGTGAAGAGGACTTGGAGAGGGCCGTGTCCTAGAAAAGAACTTCAAACAGGAGGCAGAAAACACAGAAAACATCGTGCTGTTGAGAAATGTCCGCTGGATCTGGGGAAGAGTAAGACTGTGTGAAGGAAGGAGAGAAGATGGTGCGGTGAGGTGCCAGCCCTGCTCTGCCACCACTCACACCTCAGCACAGGGACTGTGGTGACCCAGCCGCCTGCCTTCCTTGGTTCCTGAATGGTATGTCCTTTGGTTGCTGTTGGCCAGGGAGCAGCCGCTCCTCAGCCTCTCTCTGGTTCCTTTTCAGCCTGCAGGGACAGAGAGGCAGAGCTCCAAGATCTCAGGCTTCTGGCCCTGGCCACCCCAACAGAGGCAGAGGTTTGATGCTTTCTCTTCAGAAGCCTCAACTGGCCTTCTTGTCTAAAACACCCCTCTTGCGTCCATCTGCCCTCATTAGCTCCTGCTTCCCTCCCCCCACCTGATACATATGATACATATTTTTGAATGTTTAGTTTGTCTCCTCGCAGTAGAACGTAAGCGCCATTAGAGCAGAGACCTTCTTGGTTTGTCTGTTGCTGCCTCACGAGTTCCGAATTCCTGTTATGTAGTAGGGGCTCAGTAATGAATGAATGAATGAACCAATGAGCAAACAAGCAAATTGTGGTTCCTCCTCAGTTCCTTGAGCTGAACATGGGAGATAAGCAGACCATCCCCTGCAGGAGGATAAGCTCTGCAAGAGCCCAGGGAGGCTCCCTCTCCAGCGGGGTAGATGTACATTGCTGGAGTGGATGGAGAAGCTGAGGTCTGATGGGAGCTTAGCTGCTCAGGTTCCTCTCACACAGTCTGTTGCAGCCTGCTCCCTCTTGACTGCATGCAACGACACAAAAGAACGGGCTGGGGTGGTAGGGCACCCCTAGCACTGCACACCCCCCACTTCAGCCCTTGCAAACCAAGGAGACTTTGAGGGGCAGCTCTCAGGGCACAGATCCTAGGGAGCCCAGGGGATGCCATTCTTTGGCCTTTGTCGCTACAGGGTCTCGTGGATCCTCAGTCCCGGGGCCTGGGTCACTCTTCCACTTCCAGTCTTGACCCGTCTGGGTCCAGTGCAAATCTGTTTTCAAATACTGGATGAGTGACCTCCCGACACACTGCCCAGTGGATTTCCCTAAATAGCAACTCATCCATGGACCCTCTGGACAAGGGTTGTGTGTTGGGTCTTCTTTTCTCCGTGTGGTTCCTGGCAAAAGACTTGGTATAAAGAGAGATTCGCGCACACAAAGTCAATGAGATGCTCCTGCGTGAGATGCAGAGCTGAAGAGGTTGCGTCCCGTTTTCAGTCCTTTGCGATGACCCTTGGTCTGCCTTATCTCATGCTGTTCTAACGTTTCCCAACACTTGAGCTCAGCGTTGCCCCAGATTTCTTCACCTTTCGGACCCTAGCTCCCCGAAGTCTCCCATGTCTTCTCTTTCTCAGCCTCCCCTGTGAAACATGGTGCTGAAGCCACACTTTTGGGTCTCGAACGCTGAGAACCTGCACTCATTTCCAATGACCATTTCAGTTCCTGCCAACCAGCCCTGCTTTCATTTGTCTTTTTATTCATTTTTAGACAGTTTCGCTCTTGTTGCCCAGGCTGGAGTACAGTGGCGCGATCTCTGCTCACCACAACCTCCACCTCCCGGGTTCAAGTGACTCTCCTGCGTCAGCCTCCTGAGTAGCTGGGACTACAGGCGCCCGCCACCACGCCCAGCTAGTTTTTTGTATTTTTACTAGAGATGGGGTTTCACCATGTTAGCCAGGATGGTCTCGATCTCCTGACCTCGTGATCCGCCCGCCTCAGCCTCCCAAAGTGCTGGGATTACAGGCGTGAGCCACCGTGCCCGGCGATATCTGAATTTTCTTTCTTGAACCATTTGAGAGTAAGTTGCACCATCATGATACCTTATTCTTAAACACTTCTACACTCCTGAATATTTATACAGTATTTCCCAAGATTAAGGACATTCTCTTACACAATCACGATACAATTATAAGTCAAGAATTTTAACAAATGAGAGAATATTGTTATCTAATATGTTGTCCATATTTGAATTTTCCCATTCATGTCTTTTATAGCTGTTTGTGAATTTCAGCTTCTTATGTCACCAATTCACAGGTCCCATCCCTGACATGAACTCTGTTCCTTATCCCATCCCTAAGCTTATCCCTTCCCTGGTGACCCCCACGTCTATCTAGTCATGGCCCTTAGTTGAATCTCTATAGCATGGACCACCTGTGCTAACTTCTACTTAGCTGTTAAAGCCTTTCTTTTTTTTTTTTTTTTTTTTTTTTTTTTGAGATGGAGTCTTGTTCTGTCGCCCAGGCTGGAATGCAGTGGTGTGATCTCCACTCACTGCAACCTCCGCCTCCCTGGCTCAAGTGATTCTCCTGCCTCAGCCTCCCGAGTAGCTGGGACTACAGGTGCACATCACCATGCCTGGCTAATTTTGTATTTTTTAGTAGAGACGGGGTTTCACCATCTTGGCCAGGCTGGTCTCGAACTCCTGATGTTTTTGAGATGGAGTTTTGCTCTTGTTGCCCAGGCTGGAGCATGATCTCGGCTTACTGCAACCTCCACCTCCTGGGTTCAAGTGATTCTCCTGCCTCAGCCTCCTGAGTAGCTGGGATTAATTACAGGCATGCACCACCATGCCCGGCTAATTTTGTATTTTTAGTAGAGACGGGGTTTCTTCCATGTTGGTCAGGCTGGTCTCGAACTCCTGACCTCAGGTGGTCTGCCCGCCTTGGCCTCCAAAAGTGCTGGGATTACAGGCGTGAGCCACTGCGCCTGGCCTCACATTTTTGTCTCTCCAGTCAAAAGCAAAAATAATCCCAACTAACAGGAAACTTACAACTTTTAACTAAAAGGATGCCTGTTGACCAAGAATGCTGTGTATGTCGGGAAAGATAAGGTCCAGGTTGTGGCAGAATTGACAGGTTGGCAGAAGGTTGGCCCCCACTAGCCCTCTCTCTGTTCGCATCTGACCACCACCACCAGAATGCAACAGCAACAACAGCAACAAAAACAAAACCCCGGGAAACAAAATTCCAGCTTAGTTTTATTGCTTGGATTATTTCTTCCTTTTCTGCAGAACACTGAATGTGGGCATTGAAAAAGACTTTTAAACTTACAGGTCACGCTGAACAGGGGATACAGTTGCTCTTGTAACAACACAGAAGGCCCTTATTTTTTTGAGATGGAGTCTCTGTCACCCAGGCTGGAGTGCAGTGGCGTGATCTCAGCTCACTGGAACCTCCGCCTCCTGGGTTCAAGCAATTCCTGTGTCAGCCTCCCGAGTAGCTGGGACTACAGGCGTGCACCACCACGCCCAGCTAATTTCTGTACTTTTAGCAGAGGGGGTTTCACCATGTTGGCCAGGCTGGTTTCGAACTCCTGACCTCAGGTGATCCACCCGCCTCGGCCTCCCAAAGTGCTGGGATTACAGGCATGAGCTCCGTGCCTGGCCAAAAGACCCTTATATTTTTGTGGAATAAACGAAACAAAGGAATAGATGAGGAAGCCAGGAATGGACTACACAGCAAGTTGCAGAAAAAGACAGCTTGGGATTGGTTTTAGCTGTGTCATTCTTACTTGGCATTGCAGGTGAGCATAGGAGAAAACAGTAAGTTAAACTCTAGAGCAGAGAGTATTTCAGGGGGAAATGTGTATACCCTGTACCTTTTGTTGTGACATCTCTACAATAGCTTTAAAAATATATCTGCGTCTTTATTTTATTTTATTTTATTATTTATTTTTTTTTGAGACGGAGTCTTGCTCTATCGCCCAGGCTGGAGTGCAGTGGTGTGATCTCAGCTCACTGCAACCTCCGCCTCCTGGGTTCATGCCATTCTCCTGCCTCCGGACTATAGGCGCCCGCCACCATGCCTGGCTAATTTTTTGTATTTTTACTAGAGACGGGGTTTCACCGTGTTAGCCAAGATGGTCTTGATCTGCTGACCTCGTGGTCCGCCCACCTTGGCCTCCCAAAATACTGGGATTACAGGCGTGAGCCACTGCGCCCGGCCTTGCATCTTATTATAATTTATGTTTAATCAAAGTAAGATTCATTCGTTCGTTCAGTCATTTGTTCTTGGAGATATACTTCCTGCTGCACTCTGGACTGACTGTTCCTTCTATTTTATTCTGAACTTCTCTGCCTCATTCTTGGGAATTCCCTTTTGCCTTTCTGTTTACTGGATCCCATACCTTCCTCTTTCTTGGCTTATTTCTTTATTTCAGTGGACCACATCCTCCAACAGCTTCTTAAGAACGGGTGTGTAGGAGGTAAAATGGTTTACTTCTTGCATTTCTGAAAAGAACTTTATCATCGCATTTGTTTGACAATTTGGCCAGGTACAGAGATCAGAAATTCTTTTCCCTCAAAATCCCGTAGACATTTTCTCATTTCTTCTGTTTTCCAATGTTGCCATTAAGAAGTTTGATGGGCCCAGTGGCTCACACCTATAATCCCAGCACCTTGGGAGGCAGAGGCCTGAGGACTGCCTGAGCACAGGAGTTCAAGACCAGTCTGGGCAACATGGCAAGATTCTTTCTCTACAAAAATTTAAAAAATTATCTGACCATGGTGGGGCATGCCTGTGTTCCCAGTTACTTGGGAGGCTGAGGCAGGAGGATTGCTTGAGCCTAGGAGGTTGAGGTTGCAGTGAGCCATGTTTGTGCCTGGGTGACAGAGTGAGACTTTCTCTCAAAAAAAAAAAAAAAAGAAAAGTTTAATATTGTTCTGGCTCATTTTGTCATTTTGTATGTAAGCTATGTTTTTTTTTCCTCTCTCTGGAAGCTTTTAGGATTTTGTTCTTTGTCTCCAGCTTTCTGAAATTGCACAGTGTATGCCTGGGTCTAGGTCTAGGTTGATGTTCATTTTGTTGGCAGTTGGTGGGTTGCATCAACCTGGAACTAATAATGTGTCCTCAGGTCTAGCAAATTTTCTTGTTTACATTAAATGTTTTCCTCACATTTTTTTCTTATTCAGGAACTTCTATTATTTGGATGTTGAATTTTGGACTTATTTCCTAATCTTACTTACTTTTTCTTTCTTGTTTTCTATTTCTTTGTCTTTTTTTTTTTTCTGAGATGTTTCATTAACTTTTCCTCCAATCCTTCCTTTGAAATTTTAATTTCTGCTATCAAAGTTTGATTTCCAAGTGTTTAGTGTTTAGATTCCTTATTCTCCGGATGTTCTTTTTGTTGTTGTAGTAAATAGGTTCCTGTTCTTGCTTCATGGCTGCAATATCTTCTCTTATCTCTCTTTGTATGTTACGATAATATTTTTAAAACGTTTTCTTCTGCACCCTCTTATCTCTCTTTTCTCCAAGTTCCCTTTCTGTCTGGTCTCTTTATTTCACAGTGGGAGCTTTCCTTAAATATCTGGTGGTGCTTGGCTGTCGTAGTGAAGTAAGGCCCTGTGAGCTCATTGGAAACTGTATGCATTAGTGGAACTTTTCAACTAGAGGACTTTGCTGGGGGTGATGGGGATGTCAGATGCCAGCATCTCTAGGCCATGTCTCTCGGTCATGCTGAGTTTCCTCAGATCTCTTATCTCTGACTTAGAGGGTGTAAGCCAGGCTGCTGGTGTCCAGGAAGCTTGGGTGTGTAGGGGCGGGGAATCCCCCTGTCCACTATGTTGTTTTCAGCATAGAATTGCAACCTGACACTCAGCTGTGCCTGGTTTCTGCAGAAAACAATATTTATTTTATTTATTTATTTTGAGACAGAGTCTCACTCTGTCGCCCAGGCTGGAGTGCAGTGTCACGACCTTGGCTCACTGCAACCTCTGCCTCCCAGGTTCAAGTGATTCTCCTGCCTGAGCCTCCCGAGTAGCTGGGACTACAGGTGCCCGCCACCACGCCTGGCTAATGTTTGTATTCTTAGTAGAGATGGGGTTTCACCATATTGGCCAGGCTGGTCTTGAACTCCTGACCTTGTGATCAGCCCGCCTCTGCCTCCCAAAGTGCTGGGATTACAGGCGTGAGCCACCACGCCCGGCCAAAAATAATCTTTTATTTCCCCCAGGATTAGGCAGAGGTAATTTCCTGGCTGTGCAGACGGAGGAAAGAGATCTGGGGATCTAACTGCTGCCATTAGGGATTTTCAGCTGATTTTCTGTGTCCAGTCTTCCTCTGTGCCTGTACCTTCAGAGGTAATTGGTGCCTTCAATTTTTGAGCTTTTTCAGGACTGTTGAAACTATGCCCCAAAGAAAAAGAAACCAATGACTAACAGAAATTCTTTTTTTTTTTTTTTTTTTTTTTTTTTGAGACGGAGTCTCGCTCTGTCACCCAGGCTGGAGTGCAGTGGCCAGATCTCAGCTCACTGCAAGCTCCGCCTCCTGGGTTCACGCCATTCTCCGGCCTCAGCCTCCCGAGTAGCTGGGACTACAGGCGCCCGCCACCTCGCCCGGCTAGTTTTTTTTGTATTTCTTAATAGAGACGGGGTTTCACCGTGTTAGCCAGGATGGTCTCGATCTCCTGACCTCGTGATCCGCCCGTCTCGGCCTCCCAAAGTGCTGGGATTACAGGCTTGAGCCACCGCGCCCGGCCAGAAATTCTTAAGTTTGCAGGATGGCAGATAAGAAAAGAAACCTCTTGCTGAAATGCTGAAACTTCTTCTGCTTATGAGATTAAAAAAACTGGCTGAAATCAGTTGGAACCAATATGGCCAGGGGGGGTCTATGCAGAACCAATATGGCCAGCTGGAGTCTATGCAGAATGAGCCCGCTGACCTCAGCCTTTCCACTGCACCGTTCACACTAGCGCCCCCCAAATTTGCACCTGTGACCCACGAGGAGGCTTGAGGATGCCATGGTAGAGGCCTGAGGACTTTCCAGGCTTTCCCTCCCTTCCGCCAATCACCTACTCATCTCAGAATCCACCAGTTAAACATTTTCTAATCAAGACATTGCCTTAAAGCTGGCACAGGAAGACAGATTCGAGCTGGACTTCTGTCTCCATGTTGATCGACTTGTGATAAAAGGGTTTCGTTTTCTCAAAAACCTGGTGCCACAGTATTGGCTTCTAGTGCATCGGTCAGCGAGCCCTTTCGCTCAGTAACACTGCGCCAGGAACTGGCTTGCATTTTGGTGGCCTCACAACCCCAGCTCTGCCCCCCAACACATCTTTTCCTAATCTGTTTTCATCATTTTCTAATCTGTTAAGTCAGTTATCACCTGGCTGCTTCCAGGTGGCAAAATCTGTTGAATCTCTCACTTATAGTCGTAATGTCTCCTGCTGCCTTTTTTCTAATGAGTTTATATATTTAATTTTTTTTTTTTTTTTTGGACGGAGTCTCACTCTGTCGCCGAGGCTGGAGTGCAAGGCGCAATCTCGCTCACTGCAATCTCTGCCTCCTGGGTTCGAGCAATTCTCCTGCCTTGGCCTCCCGAGTAGCTGGGATTACAGGTGCCTGCCACTACGCCTGGCTAATTTTTGTATCTTTAGTAGAGACAGGGTTTCACTATGTTGACCAGGCTGGTCTTGAACTCCTGACCTCAGGTGATCCACCCACCTCGGCCTCCCAAAATGCTAGGATTATAGGCATGAGCCACTGCACCTGGCTTTTTTTTTTTTTTTTTTTTTTTTTTTTTTTTGAGATGGAGTTTTGCTCTTGTTGCCCAGGCTGGAGTGCAGTGGTGCAATCTTGGCTCACCACAACCTCCGCCTCCCGGGTTCAAGCGATTCTCCTGCCTCAACCTTCCTGAGTAGCTGGGATTACAGGCATGCACCACTATGCCTGGCTAATTTTGTATTTTTAGTAGATACGGGGTTTCTCCATGTTGGTCAGGCTGGTCTCGAACTCTCGACCTCAGGTGATCCGCCTGCCTCGGCCTCCCAAAGTGCTGGGATTACAGGAGTGAGCCACTGTGCCCGCTCCTCCACCCCCCCACCTTTTAAAATTTATTATTATTATTATTATTATTTTTAAATCAGGAGCATCGGCAGTATCTCTTTGGACTGAGAAGTAGTGCCCTCGCCCTGGTTACTGAGGCCAGCTTTCTCAGGCATAGTGTGGAATGGATGGATGTATCATCTTGGGAATAAAAAATGGCAGATGCCAGTCTTCCATGTGTTTATTGTAGGTATTGTGCGTTCTGTGCTTCAGGCAGCCTGTAGGGACCTCCACACAATCCTATTCCTTGACTCGTCTTGGGGCCACAGCCTACCGTTTGCCACGGGGAGAGAGTTGCAAAGGCTCTTCCCCATCTCTCTCCTCACAGGCATTTCAGGTAGCGACATTTGTCAGCTCTCCTGGTGACTGTTTGACCCGGCACACTCCTGCTCTTTTGTCTCCTCTTTCTGTTAACGTCCTCTGTCTTCAGTTAGAACATTTACAAGTATTTTGCTTTTCTTTTTTTTTTCTTTTTTCTTTTAATTTTTTGAGACGGAGTCTCGCTCTGTTGCCCAGGCTGGAGTGCAGTGGCACGATCTCAGCTCACTGCAAGCTCCGCCTCCTGGGTTCATGCCATTCTCCTGTCTCAGCCTCCGGAGTAGCTGGGACTACAGGCACCTGCCACCTCACCTGGCTAATTTTTTGTATTTTTATAGAGACGGGGTTTCACCGTGTTAGCCAGGATGGTCTCGATCTCCTGACCTCATGATCCGCCCGCCTTGGCCTCCCAAAGTGCTGGGATTACAGGCTTGAGCCACCGTGCCCAGCCCTGCTTTTCTTAATCTTACCTCGGTATCTATGGCCCAGTTTACCTTATATTGAATCTGATGTGTTTCCAACATTCCACACACATTCGCAAGTCATGGGTGGGTTTGGGTGGTCAAAGCTTCTTAGCTTCTTACTTCATCCCTCACTTTTTTTGTTTTTTCTTTTTTTTTGAGACGGAGTCTCCCTCTGTCGCCCAGGCTGGAGTGCAGTGGCACGATCTCAGCTCACTGCAAGCTCCGCCTCCGGGTTCATGCCATTTCTGTCACCTCTGCCTCCCGAGTAGCTGGGACTACAGGCACCTGCCACCTCACCTGGTTAATTTTTCATATTTTTATAGAGACGGGGTTTCACCATGTGGATAGCCAGGCTGGTCTCAATCTCCTGACTTCATGATCCGCCCGCCTTGGGTTCCCAAAGTGCTGGGATTACAGGCTGAGCCACCGCGCCCAGCCCTGCTTTTCTTAATCTTTCACCTTTTATGGCCCAGTTCAAAGTGAATCTGATGTGTTTGAAAACAACTAATTCGCAACATGGGTTGTTTGCAGGATTAAGTACTTCATTTTCTTTTTTTGTTTTTTCTTTTTTTTTGAGACGGAGTCTCCCTCTGTCGCCCAGGCTGGAGTGCAGTGGGGCGATCTCCACTCACTGCAAGCTCCGCCTCCCGGGTTCAAGCAATTCTGTCACCTCTGCCTCCTGAGTAGCTGGGACTACAGGCACCTGCCACCACGCGCCCGGCTAATTTTTTGTGTTTTTAGTAGAGACGGGGTTTCACCATGCTGGATAGGCTGGTCTCAAACTCCTGACTTCAGGTGAGCCACCCGCCTCGGGTTCCCAAAGTGCTGGGATTACAGGCCTGAGCCACCGCGCCCGGCCATCTTTCACTTTTAAGTTCAAAGTGAACTGACTGAACTGAAAACAACTAATTACACGGAACTTGTTTGCAGGAAGTTTCATTTTCAAATGACAGAAAATTTCACTAGAAAATCTTCCAGTTGCCAACTCTTTTCTCAGGTTCTTAAGTTTCCAAAAAATCTTATTTCTTTCCAAGTCTCTCAGCAACATTGTTTTGAATATATTACAGCCAAGTATAACCTCGTCACTTCCAAATGACCAAAATTCCAATAACTTCATTCTGAAAACAGGCACAGTTTGAGCCAATGTTGTAAATATTTATTGTTTTTAATAGCTTGAATTATGTCCAGAATAGAACTGAAAACACACACACACCCACACACATTATACACACATTACACATACATAACACACGAGTTTTATTCATTAGATAGAGTCAGACAGAAAAGAAATCTAATTCATTGAATTTTCTATGTTTAATCCCTTATTTCAAGACAAAGGAAGACAAAATTGAAATAAAATTTGTGCTACACTCCTCGGCTTTGTGGTATTTCGTATTTTAGTCAATCTCTATTTCTGTAAACATAATTGTACTCATACTTACTGATTTACCTAGTCCGACCACTGTTCCTCTTAATTTAAAATTATTCAGAAGTTTTCTACAAGGCATTTTTCTCTCATAACCATTTCCTAGACTTTATTTCCACATCAAAGACTTGGGATCTAATAAGAATTCTGGAGTTCTTGAATTCACATCGCCTTCCTCAGCTTCACCCAGATGATGGACAGTGTATTTAGACCAAAGCTGGGGTCATCATCATCTTACAGCCAATGGTTAAGCCCAGTACTCCTCTCATTTCCGCCAAAAGGGTAGGTTGGACAGGATCCTTCCCTAAGGCCCTTTTTTCGGGGGTCTTTTCCTGATTTCTTCTGGCTGTTTAGCAACTGGTTAAACTTTCTCTTTTCTTCGTGATGTCGCCTGTGCTCAACCCACGTGACTTCCATCATCAGTACCTGTGGCTAATTGATGTTGGGTGGGGCTGGAAAATAATCAGTTGAAAGATGACCTGGAGAGCTATTGGTATATCCTGCCTGGTGTTTTTGTTTTTTGGTTTTTTCCACACTAGATTCAGCTAGTGGGCTCCACACCCCTTTTTTTTTTCTCTCCCGCAATCTCTGCTCACTGCAAGCTCCGCCTCCTGGGTTCACGCCATTCTCCTGCCTCAGCCTCCCTAGTAGCTGGGACTACAGGCGCCCGCCACCACGCCCGGCTAACTTTTTTGTATTTTTAGTAGAGATGGGGTTTCACCGTGTTAGCCAGGATGGTCTCGATCTCCCGACCTCATAATCCGCCCGCCTTGGCCTCCCAAAGTGCTGGGATTACAGGCGTGAGCCACCGCGCCCGGCCACCACACATCTCTTGACAGCCACAAAGTGGAGTGCCACTGGGTGGATGTCTGCCCTGTTTGCAGCTGTGTGCCTTCTCCCCTAGGCTTCTGTCTCCTGTAAGGCAAGGGGGCCTGTGGTTTCCGCCAACACTTTGTTTTATTTTGTCTTTTCAGATGGAGTCTCGCTCTGTCACCCGGGCCGGAGTGCAGTGGTGTGATCTGGGCTCACTGCAACCTCCACCTCCCGGGTTGAAACAATTCTCCTGCCTCAGCCTCCCCAGTCGGTGGGACTAAGGAAGGAGACCTCTACTACTCCTGCTGCCCTCCTCCGCCCGCCCTGCCTAGTTCACAAGACAGGAAGAAAGAGAGAAAGCAAAAAGTTAGAAAGAAACAAAAGTAAGATAAATAGCCAGACAACCTTGGCACCACAACCCTGCCCTAGGAGTTAAAAAAAATGATAACATCAACCACTGACCTAAACTACTTGTGTTATCTCTACATTCCAGACACTGTATGAAAAAAGCATTGCAAAACTTTTTGTTCTGTTAGCTGATGCATGTAGCCCCCAGTCATGTTTCCCATGCTTGCTCGATTTATCATGACCCTTTCACGTAGACCCCTTTAAGTTGTAAGCCTTTAAAAAGGCCAAGAATTTCTTTTTCGGGGAGCTCAGCTCTTAAGGCGCGAATCTGCCAACGCTCCCGGCCAAATAAACCACTTCCTTATTTTTTTAATTTTTATTATTATTTTTTTTTTTGAGACAGTCTCGCTTTGTCGCCCAGGCTGGAGTGCAGTGGCCGAATCTCAGCTCACTGCAAGCTCCGCCTCCCGGGTTCACGCCATTCTCCTGCCTCAGCCTCCCGAGTAGCTGGGACTACAGGTGCCCGCCACCGCGCCCGGCTAGTTTTTTGTATTTTTTCAGTAGAGACGGGGTTTCACCGGGTTAGCCAGGATGGTCTCGATCTCTTGACCTCATGATCCACCCGTCTCGGCCTCCCAAAGTGCTGGGATTACAGGCTTGAGCCACCGCGCCCGGCCCACTTCCTTCTCTTTTTTTTTTTTTTTTTTTTTTTTTTTTGAGACGGAGTCTCACGCTGTTAGCTGGAGTGCAGTGGCGCGATCTCGGCTCACTGCAAGCTCCGCCTCCCGGGTTCCCGCCATTCTCCTGCCTCAGCCTCCTGTTAGCTGGGACTACAGGCGCGCCCGCCATGGCCCGGCTAATTTTTTGTATTTTTAGTAGAGACGGGGTTTCACTGTGGTCTCGATCTCCTGACCTTGTGATCCACCCGCCTCGGCCTCCCAAAGTGCTGGGATTACAGGCTTGAGCCACCGCGCCCGGCCATCACTTCCTTCTTTAATCTGGTGTCTGAGGAGTTTTGTCTGCGGCTCGTCCTGCTACAGGTGGACTGTATCCGACTGTGTTTTTCAAATATGGCCACAATAGTATACAACCTCCTGCATTCTCTTCTGTGACACTGCTATTCCTCTCATTGAGGAGCAGGATCTATATCCCCCTCCTCCTGTACCTGTGGGGGATGCCTTCATGACTGGTTCAATCAGTAGAACACGGTGGAAGTGATGCTCTGTGACATTTTTTTTTCTTTTTTTTTTTTTTTTTTTTTTTTGAGATGGAGTCTCGCTCTGTCGCCCAGGCTGGAGTGCAGTGGCCGGATCTCAGCTCACTGCAAGCTCCGCCTCCTGGGTTCACGCCATTCTCCTGCCTCAGCCTCCCGAGTAGCTGGGACCACAGGCGCCGCCACCACGCCCGGCTAGTTTTTTGTATTTTTAGTAGAGATGGGGTTTCACCAGGTTAGCCAGGATGGTCTCGATCTCCTGACCTCGTGATCCGCCCGTCTCGGCCTCCCAAAGTGCTGGGATTACAGGCTTGAGCCACTGCGCCCGGCCTTTTTTTCTTTTTTGAGATGGAGTTTTGCTCTTGTTGCCCAGGCTGGAGTGCAGTGATATGATCTCGGCTCACTGCAACCTCCACCTCCTGGGTTCAAGGGATTCTCCTGCCTCAGCCTCCCGAGTAGCTGGGACTACAGGCGCGTGCCACCACACCCAGCTAATTTTTGTATTTTTAGTAGAGACAAGGTTTCACCATGTTAGCCAGGATGGTCTCGGTCTCTTGACCTCGTGATCTGCCCGCTCGGCCTCCCAAAGTGCTGGGATTATAGGCATGAGCCACCGCACCCGGCTGTGACTTCTAATACTAGGTCAAATACCATGCAATTCCTTTTACTTTGCTGCCTTGGGATCACTCTTGCTAACTGTGTGGCATGGGACATGTTGAGGCAGCCATGTTTTGAATAAACAATCTGTCACAATGTCTAAGGTCAAATTTTAATCATAGATGCCATCCTTGCTATAAACGAAATTGAGAGGTAGATGCATACCTAGCTTATTTGACACCCAAAGCATATCTGTTAATATTCTTAAATTAATTTTATCATGAAATGAAAATAATAATGTTAATAATTGTGTCTATAAAATAATGGATGACAGTGAAAATTTACTGAACTTTGTCTATAGAATTATGCTAGTAAAATTTTCTTTTTTTTTTTTTTTTTTTTGAGACGGAGTCTCGCTCTGTTGCCCAGGCTGGAGTGCAGTGGCCGGATCTCAGCTCACTGCAAGCTCCGCCTCCCGGGTTCACGCCATTCTCCTGCCTCAAAGTAGCTGGGACTACAGGCGCCCGCCACCTCGCCCGGCTAGTTTTTTTTGTATTTTTTAGTAGAGACGGAGTTTCCGGGTTAGCCAGGATGGTCTCGATCTCCTGACCTCATGATCCGCCCGTCTCGGCCTCCCAAAGTGCTGGGATTACAGGCTTGAGCCACCGCGCCCGGCCGTAAAATTTTCAATGAAAAATAAAAAATGACGATAAAAATTTTATGGGATCGAGTCCAGTGATTCATGCCTATAATCCCAGCACGTTGGGAGGCTGAGGCGGGTGGATCACCTGAGGTCAGGAGTTTGAGACCAGCCTGGCCAACATGATGAAACCCTGTCTCTACTAAAAATACAAAAATTAGCCAAGTGTGGTGGTTCATGCCTATAATCCCAGCTACTCAGGAGGCTGAGGCGGGAGAATCACTTGAATCTGGGAGGTGGAGGTTGCAGTGAGCCAAGATCATGCCAGTGCACTCAAACACCTGGGCAACAAGAGTGAAACTCCATCTCAAAACAAACAAAAAAAGGCACTAGGGTTGGGCACAATGGCTCACACCTGTAATTCTAGCACTTTTGGACGCCAAGGTAGGAGAATTACTTGAAACTAGGAGAGTTCAAGACCAACCTGGGCAACAAATCAAGAGCCCCTCTCTATAAAAAAAGTTTAAAAAAAATTAGCCAGGTGTGGTGGTGTATGTTTGTAACCTTAACTACCTAGGAGGCTGAGATGGGAGAATCTCTTGAGGTCAGGTGTTTGAGGCTGCAGTGAGCTGTAGCCTGCATTCTAGCCTGAATGACAGAGCAAGGCTGTCTTATTTTTTTTTTTTTTTTTTTTTTTTGAGACGGAGTCTCGCTCTGTCGCCCAGGCTGGAGTGCAGTGGCCAGATCTCAGCTCACTGCAAGCTCGGCCTCCCGGGTTTACGCCATTCGCCTGCCACCTCGCCCGGCTAGTTTTTTGTACTTTTTTTTTTTAGTGGAGACGGGGTTTCACCGGGTTAGCCAGGATGGTCTCGATCTCCCGAGCTCATAATCCGCCCGTCTCGGCCTCCCAAAGTGCTGGGATTACAGTCTTGTGCCACCGCGCCCGGCCGGCTGGAGAATCGCTTGAACCTGGGGGATGGAGGTTGCAGTGAGCTGAGATTGCGCCATTGCACTCCACCCTGGGCAACAAGAGCAAAACTCCATCTCAAAAACAATATATATATATACACATATATACATATATATATGATATATATATTCAATGCAATCTCAATTTTATAAAAAAGTAGGATTTTTATTTATTTTTAAATTTATTTGAGACAGAGTCTCACTCTGTTGCCCAGGCTGGAGTACAATGGCATGATCTTGGCTCACTGCAACCTCCGCCTTCTGGGTTCAAGCAATCCTCCTGCTTCAGCTCCCGAGTAGTTCAGATTACAGGTGCCCGCCACCACGCCTGGCTAATTTTTATACTTTTAATAGAGACGGAGTTTCACCATGTTGGCCAGGCTGGTCTCGAACTCCTGGGCTTAAGTCACCTTCCTGCCTCAGCCTCCCAAAGTGGTGGGATTACAGGTGTGAGCCACTGCACCCAGCCAAAAAAACAGTAGGAATTTCTGTTAATAATTTTTATCAATATCAATAAGCTGACTGCAAAATTTATAGCAAAAGGCTAAGGTAATGGAATAGCTAAAATTGTTTTGGAAATGAAGAACAAGGTTACTTGATTTCGATACTTATAAAGCTATAGTAATAAGTCAGTGTAGTATTGGTGGAATGATAAGCACATAGATCATGGAGCAAAATAGTCCGAACATAGGCATAGATATGGTGAACTGATTTTTGGCAAGGATGCAAAGGCAATTCAATGGAGGAATCAAGAAATGGTGCTGGAACAATATTTGCATATGAATATTCATATGCAAAAAATGAACTTGACCCATTCTTCACATTTCATACAAAATTTAACTCAGAATAGATCACAGACTTAAATATGAAGTGTGAAATCATAAACCTTCTAGAGAAAACAGGAGAGAATCTTTATGATCTTTCGTTAGGCATGGGCAAAACACAATCCATAATGGAAAGAAATTGACAAATTGTACTTCATCATAATTTAAAACTTCTGCTCTGCTAAAGACACTGCTAAGAGATAAAAGGCATCTTTACTCTCCGAGATGTTGCTTGTGGGGAGAAAATATTTGCAAATCACATATCTTTCAAAGGACTTAATATCTGGCAGGACGCAGTGGCTCATGTCTGTAATCCCAGCACTTTGGGAGGCTGAGGAGGGCGCATCGTCTGAGGTCAGAAGTTTGAGACCACTAGCCTGGCTAACATGGCGAAACCCTGTCTCTACTAAAAATGCAAAAATTAGCTGGGGTGTGGTGGCGCATGCTTGTAATTCCAGCTATTCGGGAGGCTGAGGTAGAAGAATAGCTTGAACCTGGGAGGCAGAGGTTGCAGTGAGCCGAGATTGTGTCACTGCACTCCAGCCTGGGTGATAGAGTGAGACTCCGTCTCAAAAAAAAAAAAAAAGGACTTAATATCTAAAATATTGCTCCACTCTGGGCTGGGCAGGCTTATGCAAACCTATCTGCAAAAGTCTGAGGAAGCTGAGAGGCCGAAGAAAGAGGTTAACATATCTAGTTTCTCAGGAGAAAACATTTAATAGAAACTTAGGAACAGAGGCCACGTCTGTGTTTCAGGTGGTGTGAGACGAGATTGTGGATCCCCTGTGCCTCTACTCCCTGGACCCAGGCCTTATATATCATAGGGAAAGGGCATGCTTCAGAAGGTATGTATAGGACAATTACTGAAGAGCAGGCTTAATGGTAAGTACGTACTCTTATACAAGGAAAAACAGATAAACTGGAAATCTTAGCGGCTCCTTGAACTGTGGTTCATCAAAAGTCTACATGAGGCCGGGCACAGTAGCTCACGCCTGGAATCCTAGCACTTTGGGAGGCCAAGGCGAGTGGATCACTTGACGTCAGGAGTTCGAGACCAGCCTGGCCAACATAGTGAAACCCCTATCTCCACTAAAAATATAAAAATTAGCCAGGCATGGTGGTGCATCCCTGTAATCCCAGCTACTTGGGAGGCGGAGGCAGAAGAATCACTTGAACCCAGGAGGCAGAGGTTGCAGTGAGCTGAGATCGCACCACTGCACTCCAGCCTGGGTGACAGAATGAGACTCTGTCTCAAAGCAAAAAAGGCAACATGGCTGCTTAGCATCCAAGCTGGAGTTGCTCCACAAATATATAAAGATCTCTCAAAACTCAACAATGAGAAAACAAAGAATCTGCAGAAGTTTAAATAGATACTTCACCAAAGTAGATATACAAATGTCAAATAAACAGTTGAAAAGATGCTCAGTATAATTAGTCATTAGCAAAATGTAAATTAAAACCATAATGGCATACCACTGTACACCTATTAGAATGGCTAATCCCTCCCCACTCCCCCACAAACCATCCCTTGCTTCCATAAACAAACAGTACCAAGTACTGGTGAGGATACAGAGCAGCTGGAACTGTCATACATCGCTCGTGAGAGACTGACTATACAAAAGGACAATGGACAGAATCATATATAAAAACAGATCTTTGTCCCATAAACTCTGTAGCAACCAGCCCCAGAAGTCAAACCACGCTCCTTCCAGTACAGGAAACCAAACAACATCCTCCACAGCAATTGGCCTCAAACAGTCAGGACTTGGTCAATAACCGCCAGATTTCTTCATTTTTGTCTCCACTTCCACTTAGGACCAACCAGAGAGAAGCAAATATGCAGCCCTAATCAATCGTATAGGCTGCTCTGCTTCTAGCTAAGTCTGCTTATAGCTTCTCCGTGCCAACAGCCTCCAGTCAGCTTGTTCTTAGGAAACCAGAAGTGGGAGGCCCACGGAACTCTACTCCCTGACATCTTGATTGTTGAGAATTTGCCCTTAGAGGCTGAGCCAGATTCACATCAACTTCTGCTCCAAAATCTGAGGTGGTTCTTCCAGGACCAACTCCGTTATTTTATTTTCTAAGGTAGAAGATACCCTCTCCCTCTCTTGCATGAATTCAGGAAGATCTTCAGGTTATTGTGAAGTCTGAATATTCCCAATGAAGCTCCTCTATAAATTACTATCTTCCTCTAACTGATCCTTGTTTTCCAAACTGCATTCCATATTATCTGGTGCTTTTGTTCATCTAAGGCTCCTCTGGCCTTAACACAAACGGGCAGAGTGGTTTTTCCTGCTGCCTGTGGGAGTATGTTTATCTGAAATCTGATGTCCAAACCCTGTATCTTTTTGAGAATTGTTGGGCAATGGCAGAGTTGAAGGCATTGACAGCTTGGAGGTCAATTTTAATTTTTAACACTGGACAGAAAAAAATTCCACTGGTCGTTTGCTTCTTTCCTTCAGGCCTACACTTCAGTGACATGTTCTTTTTCTTTGTTTGTTTGTTTTGTGTTGAGACAGAGTCTCGCTCTGTCGCCCAGGCTGGAGTGCAATGGCGTAATCTCGGCTCGCTGCAGGCTCCGCTTTCCAGGTTCAAGCCATTCTCCTGCCTCAGCCTCCCAAGTAGCTGGGATCACAGGCATGCACCATCGTGACTGGCTAATTTTTGTATTTTTAGTAGAGATGGGGTTTCACCAGATTGGCCAGGCTGGTCTCAAACTCCTGACCTCAGGTGATCTGCCTGCCTTGGCCTCCCAAAGTGTTGGGATTACAGGCATGAGTCACTACGTCAGGCCTTCAGTGATATGTTCTGACCACAATTCCAAATCCTTTTGTTCAGTCCCAGTCCTGTACCCCCTGACAATGTCAATATCTCTAGTTTCTGGTAGCAGGTGATTTTAACCAGAGGTTTCAGAGCGTGCCTTTGTGCACCTAAATCAGCCTCCAGGGAATCTTACCTCAGCCGAAGGAATGGAGTGGAGGTTGATTAATTTCACACACATCACATACCCTTCCTGAGATTCTAACATCTTACAAAATGAGATGTTTGTAGAGCCTGGTAAACACCAGATATTGAGGTCTTCTGCCACCAGGGATTTCACCAGGGAACAGCTCAGGCTCAGTGGCCCCATGACGTTCATGGAATGATGTGTGTGCGGCTTGTTGAATGTCTAAACACTCAATTTGAGACTGTGCATCCATTCATTCCTGGAAGGCTGGAAGGCTGATTTCAGTGTAGTTACACAACTTCCCTTTGCCTTTGAAGTGGATTTCCTAGGACCGTAGAGCCGTGTGTGGAATTCATATTAATATCCTTGCAACAATTATCTGAAGTTTGGCAGTAGTGGGAGTACACTTCTGGCTCAGGACCAACACATAGCTGGCTACACCACCTTAAACTATCCTGGATGGGACCTAAAGATAGCGTAAGGGTCAATTAGGGACATCCCTGTCCCTTTCATTCTAGGAGAAATTTCCTTATCCACCCCTCACATTTTAATGGCCTGAAGAAATCTAAAGGGTTCCCCCAAATTTCTGTGGAAGATTCAGACTTATGGACTTAGTATGTCTTTTGCTTCTAACCCCAGACCCCAATATGTCGTCTCTGGATGTGGAAATTTAGATACAAAATTCAGTTACTTCATTCCAAATCACTTCACATTACATCAAGCATTTTACAAATTGTATGGAAGTTCCTGAAATCTATTGGAGGAACCCCATCATGCAGCATAGAGTATTCAACAATGTCTTTTCCCTCCTATATCCTGCTACCTTTCTTCTAGGACTGTGAGAAGCAATACTTGCCTCAGCCTCCCAAGTAGCTGGGATTACAGGTGCCTGCCACCATATCCAGCTAATTTTTTGTATTTTTAGTGGAGACTGGGTTTCCCATGTTGGCCAGGCTGGTCTCGAACTCCTGACCTGATCAGGTGATCCGCCTGCCTCAGCCTCCCAAAGCATTTGGATTCCAGGTGTGAGCCACCGCACCTGGCTGACAAGCAATATTTGACATTCTCGACACCACTTTGACAACATAATACTTGTAAAGTACAATATTAACATATTTTTTTGATTTTGTTTTTTTTAGAGACAGGGTCTCACTCTGTTGTCCAGGCTGGAGTGCACAGGCACAATCATAGCTCACGGCAGCCTCGAACTCCTGGGCTGAAGTGATCCTTGCAGCTCAGCTCAGCGAGCTGATATTTTTTATTTTTGTTTTTATTTTTATTTTTATTTTTATTTTTTATTTTATTTTATTTTTTTTTTGAGACGGAGTCTTGCTCCACCCAGGCTGGAGTGCAGTGGGGATTCAGCTCACTGCAAGCTCAAACGCCATTCTCCTGCCTCAGCCTCCCATGGGACTACAGGACCTCGCCCGGCTATTTTTTTGTATTTTTTAGTAGAGACGGGGTTTCACCGTGTTAGATGGATCTCTGTGTCGATCGTCTCTCGATCTCCTGACCTCGTGATCCGCCCGTCTCGGCCTCCCAAAGTTTACAGGCTTGAGCCACCGCGCCCGGCCATATTTTTGTTTTTATTTTTTGAGATGGAGTCTCGCTGTGTTACCTAGGCTGGAGTGCAGTGGCCGCCATCTTGGATCACTGCAACCTCCGCCTCCTGGGTTCAAGCGATTCTCATGCCTTAGCCTCCCGAGTAGCTAGGACTATAGTTGCCCACCACCACACTCGGCTAATTTTTGTATTTTTAGTAGAGACCGGGTTTCATTATGTTGGCCAGGTTGGTCTCGAACTCCCAACCTCAGGTTATCCATCCGCCTTGGCCTCCCAGAGTGTTGGGATTACAGGCGTGAGCCACCGCACCCAGCCTATTTTTATTTTTGTAGAGACAGAATCTCATGATGTTGCCCAGGCTGGTCTCCTGAGCTCAAGTGATCCTCTCGCCTCAGACTGCCAAAGTGCTGAGATTCCAGGTATGAGCCACTGCACCCAGTTGACACATGTATTTTTATGATCCTGGTACTTTCATAATCTCAGCTGGGGCTTACTGCACTTGAGCTCAGTTTTGGATTTTTGAGTTTCAAAAACCCAGGCATTAGGAGACCCACGGAGAAGCAAAGTCTACATCCAGGGTCCTCTCTGCGCTTATCTTGGAAATATCTGATGTCAGTGTCCTGGAACCACATGGGGACAGAGAGGGCCCACATAAGTGACCAGTGGACACGCCATTCTCCTGCCTCAGCCTCTCGAGTAGCTGGGACTACAGGCGCCCACCACCGCGCCTGGCTAATTTTTTGAAGTTTTTAGTAGATACAGGGTTTCACCGTGTTAGCCAGGATGGTCTCGATCTCCTGACCTCGTGATCCGCCCGCCTTGGCCTCCCAAAGTGCTGGGATTACAGGCGTGAGCCACCACGCCCGGCTGGCTCTTCTTTCAACATCAACATTATTTGTCAGCTGCTTTGCTGACTGATCAGTTTTCTAACAGTACTTCTATGGACTTTACAAAGTCTTCTAATGTTTCAAGACTTGAAATTTCACTCTGTAGCCAGTTAGATGGACAAAAGTGGCAGCTGGTATTAATAAAGGAGGAAGAGCCGGGTGCAGTGGCTCACACCTGTAATCCCAGCACTTTGGGAGGCCGAGGCGGGCCGATTGCCTGAGCTCAGGAGTTTGACACCAGCCTGGGCAACACAGTGAAACCCCGTCTCTACTAAAAATATAAAAAGTTAGCCAGGCGTAGTGGCAAGCGCCTGTTGTCCCAGCTACTCGGGAGACTGAGGCAGGAGAATCGCTTGAACCTGGGAGGTGGAGGTTGCAGTGAGCCGAAATCGTGCCACTGCACTCCAGCCTGGGTGACAGACCAAGACTCCGGGTCAAAAACAAAACAAAACAAACAAACAAACAAAACCACAAAAAACAAAAACCACAAAAAAAATAAAGGAGGAAGAGGTGAGTGAACTCATTTTGAAAGTGGTCAGTCCATTGAATATTTTTTGGCTTTACATAAGCTTGGGAGTTAGAGGATTCGGAAAATAAGCATGCAGACCATATTAGTTATCTATTTCTGCTTTACCACGACCTCAAAACTCAGTGATGTGATGGCACATGCCTGCGGTCCCAGCTACTTGGGAGACTGAGGTAGGAAGATCACTTGAGCCTGGGAGGTGGAGGCTGCAGTGAGCTGTGACTGCACCACTGCAGTCCAGCCTGAGTGACAGAGCAAGACCCTGTCTCAAAAACAAAACAAAACAAAACAAACACCCATTTCCTTACACAGTTTTGGGAGGTAGTTGGTTCTAGTTCAACAGACTTATGAGGTTTCAGTTAAGAGGCTGGCTGTAGTCATCTGAAGTCTTAACCCGGGCAGGAGGATCTGTTTCCAAGATGGCTCTCCCACGTGACTGTTAGTTGGAGGGCTCAGTCCCTCACTGGCTCGTAGCAGGAGGGCTCAGTTTCTTGCCATGTGGACCTCTCCACAGAGTTTCTTGAGTGACCTCATGACATAGTAGTTAATGTCTCCCAGAGAAAGCAGAACAAGAAAGAGGGAGGGGGGGAGGGAGGAGAAGGAAAACTCCAACGTCTTTAGGACCTAGCTTTGGAAGTCACACACATCATTTCATACTGCATTGGCTTTGCAGACCAACCCAGATACAATGTAGGAGACTACGCAAAGGCATGCATATCAGGAGGCAGGAATCACTGGGGGACATTTTAAAGAATCAAGCCTGTAATCCCAGCACTTTGGGAGGCCAGCGGTGCCCTCAGGAGATGACCAGTGAAACCCCGGTGACTTTACAGCCGGGCGCGGTTCCTGTTCCACATGCAAAATACACTCACCCCCTCTCAAGCTACCCCAAAGTCTAATCCCATTATAGCATCAGCTCGAAGTCTAGAATTTCATCATCTAAATCAGATCCGTGTGTAGATTAGATTTCTCAACTGTATTACCTTAAGTATACTTCCTGAGTACAATTCGTCGTCTTCTTTTTTAAAGAAGTTTCGGCCGGGCACGGTGGCTCAAGCCTGTAATCCCAGCACTTTGGGAGGCCAAGACGGGTGGATCACGAGGTCAGGAGATCGAGACCATCCTGGCTAACACGGTGAAACCCTGTCTCTACTAAAAAATACAAAAAAAAACTAGCCGGGCGAGGTGGCGGGCGCCTGTAGTCCCAGCTACTCGGGAGGCTGAGCCAGGAGAATGGCGTGGACCCGGGAGGCGGAGCTTGCAGTGAGCTGAGATCTGGCCACTGCACTCCAGCCTGGGTGACAGAGCAAGACTCCGTCTCAAAAAATTAAAAAAAAAAGAAGAAGTTTCACTGTGTTTCCCAGACTGGAGTGCAGTGGCACGATCTCGGGTCACTGCAACCTCCACCTCTCGGGTTCAAGCCATTCTCCTGCCTCAGCCTCCCAAGTAGCTGGGATTACAGGTGTCCACCACCATGCTCAGCTATTTTTTGTATTTTTAGTAGAGATGAGGTTTCACCATGTTGGTCAGGCTGGTCTCGAACTCCTGAACTCAGGTGATTCTCCCACCTCGGCCTCCCAAAGTGCTGGGAGTACAGGCATGAGCCACTGTGCCCAGTCTCCTCTTCTTCTGAAGACCTGTAAACTACAGAGAAAGTCATCCGACCCCACCCCCAACATACAATGTTGGAACAGGCATAGGCTAACCACCACAGATATCCCTACTCAAGATGGGAAGAAATGGCCTGGGTCTGTCCTCTCCAGTCATAACCGTATCATAATCTAACCTCGCTCAGTCTGCCCACAAGTTACCGTGAATTAATTTTGGAGGTCTTCCCAACTCTTCAATCACACTTTCAATCTGCAAGAAAATTATTGGGTGTGTGCCATTTCTATGGAAGATGAATTTTACCCACCACATTCTGATTTTTCTGAATTTCGCTTATAAAAAAAAACTTTTGGTTGGGCACGGTGGCTCACGCCTGTAATCCCAGCACTTTGGGAGGCTGAGGCAGGCGGATCACATGAGGCCAGAAGTTTGAGACCAGCCTGGCCAACGTGGCAAAACCCTGTCTCTACTAAAAATACAAAAATTAGCCGGGCGTGGTGGCAGGTGCCTGTAATAGCAGCTACTCGAGAGACTGAGGCAGGAGAATTGCTTGAACCCAGGAGGCGGAGGTTGCAGTGAGCCGAGATTGTGCCACTGCCCTCAGCTCACCAGCTCCGCCTCCCGGGTTTACGACGGAGAAGACTCCATCTCTAGTTTTTTGTATTTTTTAGTAGAATTTAAAAAAGTTGCACTTGGGTCTTGGGGCTTCTTCTATAACCATACTTGATTATAGTTAATGTTTCAATAACAGCATTCATAGCCTTGTATTTTATTCAAAATAAAATTTTTGAAATTAACTCATGCTTCTTAAAAAAATTTAGAAACATTCCAAAGTGTATAAAACACAAAAATTCCTTCTATACTTTCTCTTCACTCCCTAGAGATAATCATTGCAAATACTTTTTTCAAGTATTTACCTATACTTATTGTTGACAGAGTTTATGCTCATTTTTTTTTTTTTTTTGAGACAGAGTCTCGCTCTGTTGCCCAGGCTGGAGTGCAGTGGCGCGATCTCGGCTCACTGCAAGCTCCGCCTCCCGGGTTCACGCCATTCTCCTGCCTCAGCTGCCCGAGTAGCTGGGACTACAGGCGCCCGCCACCACGCCCGGCTGATTTTTTGTATTTTTAGTAGAGACGGGGTTTCACCGTGTTAGCCAGGATGGTCTCGATCTCCTGACATCGTGATCCGCCCACCTCGGCCTCCCAAAGTGCTGGGATTACAGGTGTGAGCCATCGCACCCAGCTATGCTCATACTTTTTTTCAAATATTTACCTATATTTATTTTTGACAGAGTTTATGCTCATTGCTGAAAGAGTGTTTAATGTTTGAGGATAGTTTAGTCCATGGAGAGAACACCCCACCAATATTCATGCTTTTTTAAATGCTCAATTTATTAAAAATATACCTATAAACAAAATTTAGAAATGTGTTTTCTTTAATATTCAAAGATTGATTGCAAATTTCATTAAATTTCCTTCAACAATTTAAATTGTAATTACAAATTCACCATGAGGATTCTTTTGAATACAGTTATTTATTTATTTATTTATTTTTGAAATGAAGTCTCACTCTGTTGCCCAGGCTGGAGCACAGTGGCGTGATCTCGGCTCCTTGCAACCTCTGCCTCCCAGATTCAAGCGATTCTCCTTCCTCAGCCTCCTGAGTAGCTGGGATTACAGGTGCGTGCCACTACACTTGGCTAATTTTTGTATTTTTGGTAGATACGGGGTTTCACCATGTTGGCCAGGCTAGTCTGGAACTCCTGACCTCAGGTGACCAGCCCGATTGGGCCTACCAAAGTGCTGGGATTACAGGTGTGAGCAACTGCGCCTGGCCTCTTGTGAATACACTTTAAACTTTACACAAAGTAAACACACATGCAGTGATTACAAGGCTTACTGTAATTATTCTTAAATCTGTTTTAAATTACCAGCATCATGGATTTAATTTATTACTTCACTGGTTTTTACTTGTTTGTGTTTTTCCCTAGGTATATGATACTTTGTTATTTGCTAAAAAATTTCTTTTGATGTTTCCTTGTGTTCCTGAAATCTTATCAGACCCTATTTCCACCTACATGGTCTAATATCCTCAATCCTCAGATCAACCAAGGCTGTAGACTCGGGCTTCTCAGCAGATTGCTTCATGGTTGGGGCTCCGAAGGTGGTGGTTTTTCTCAAAGAGCTGCATCTTTTTGTAGTAAAATTCTGCTACCTCAGTACCCTTACTTTTTAGCAACATCAGTATGTCCCACAGGCTTATCTTGTGCTTTACCTGCCCGAAACACAAAATCAGCTCCCCTCCAAGGGCCCAGGTTTCTTTTAGTGGATAATTATATTATAGACCAAAATCCAGGCTCTAAGAAGTTGATGTTGGTAAAAAGGACCTGGTTGTTACTGAGCCCCTCTTAGTAGTGATAGAACTGAAAGACAGCAAATATTCCTAATATGTAAATAGTCCCTACAAATCAACAAGAAAAAGACCAAGGTAGGCTGTGGTGGCTCATGCCTGTAATTTCAGTGCTTTGGGAGGCTGAGGTAGGAGGATTGCTTGAGTTGGGGAGTTTGAGACCAGCCTATGCAACATAGCAAGACCTAATCTCTACTAAACATGAAAAAAATTTGCTGGGTATGGTGGCATACACTTGTAGTCCCAGCTATTTCGGAAACTGAGGTAGGAGGATCATTTGAACCCAGGAGTTAGAGGTTTCAGTGAGCTGTGATGGCACCACTGCACTCCAGTGACATGGTGAGACCCTGTCTCAAAAAAAAAGAAAGAAAGGAAGGAAGGAAGGAAGGAAGGAAGGAAGGAAGGAAGGAAGGAAGGAAGGAAGGAAGGAAGAGCCCAAAATCCAATAGAAAAATGGAACAGCCAGTTCACACAAAACGAAATACAAATAGCTCCTACAGTATAAAAAGATGCTCAACTTTACTCATAATAAGGGAAATGCAAATTAAAATTAAAACTAGGATACCATTTTTCACCTATCCGATTGGCTAAGGTAATCCTGGTTATTAACACACCATTGGCAAAAGTGAGGAAGAACGGGCATTCTCAGACATAGTCCACTGCAGGGGTGTAAATCAGTACAAGTTTCTACAGAGGGCAACTGAGCAGTTTCTGCCGAAATTTGATATGCTTTTGTTCCAGAAATTCTATCTCCAGGGTTTTGTTCTACAGATATACCTTCATACGAGAAATGCTGTATATACAAGGATTATTTCTTTCAGCACTTTTTCATAGTTACAAAAGATTACTAACAACCTGCGTCCGCTATAAGAGACTAGTAGAATTTATTATGTTACAGCAAATAGCAGCCTCAGCAAAGAACAAGGAAGCTCTTTGTGCACGGATATGGAATGACCTCCTGTTGCACTGTGGAAAAATGAGATGCAGAATAAGGTGTGCTATGATGTGCAGGAAAAGGACAAAAAGGATAGGTGTATATTTGCTCTGTAATATTAGTGCACAGAAGAGACTGGTAACAGTGATTGCTGGGAATGGAGCAACTGGGTGGCTTGGGGCCGAGAGGAGGGAGAAACTAGTGAATACCACCTTGTACCTTTTGACTTTTGAATCAGGTGAATGTACTTCCCACTAAACAATTAAGCAGGGCGGGGCGTGGTGGCTCACGGCTGTAATCCCAACACTTTGGGAGGCCAAGGCAGGTGGATCACTTGAGGTCAGCAGTTCAAGACCAGCCTGGCCAACATGGCGAAACCCCATCTCGACTGAAAATACCGAAAGTAGCTAGGCGTGGTGGTGGGTGCCTGTAATCCCAGCTACTCGGGAGCCTGAGGCAGGAGAATCACTTGAACCTGGGAGGCAGAGGTTGCAGTGAGCCGAGATCACACCACTGTACTCTAGCCTGGGCAACAGAGCAAGACTCCATCTCATTAAAAACAACAACAACAACAACAACAACAATAACAACCCCAAACCAAAACCAAAAAACAAGCAAACCAGAAAATATGCATCACAGACATATTTTCATGGACTTCATTTGTGTTACCAGACTGACTGTAATCCATGCCATGGAGCTTATGTTACTATTCCCCTTTTGTTTACATTGTCTGATAGTTATTTGTTTCCCTTTGTCTCCCCCAAGGGAAGGATTCATTTATAACGAATTTTTCAGCTCAATGTGTTTCAGAAAAACACTTACTGACACCTACAAGCCCTGACACTGTGCTGTCTCCAAGGGAAACAAATGTGAGAGTCCTGCTGGGTGTGTAGTCCTTGCCTAGGATGGGCTCACATTAGTGGGGGATACAGACATACAAACAAAAGCTCACACTGCAGTATTAAGTGTGCAACAATAGAAGTGTGCACAAGGAGTAAAGTGTTAGAAAGGAAAGCTGGGCCAGGCACGGTGGCTCACGCCTGTAATCCCAGCACTTTGGGAGGCCGAGATGGGTGGATCACGAGGTCAGGAGATCGAGACCATTGTGGCTAACACGGTGAAACTCCATCTCTACTAAAAAATACAAAAAACTAGCCGGGCGAGGTGGCGGGCGCCTGTAGTCCCAGCTACTCGGGAGGCTGAGGCAGGAGAATGGCATAAACCCGGGAGGCGGAGCTTGCAGTGAGCTGAGATCTGGCCACTGCACTCCAGCCCGGGCGACAGAGCGAGACTCCGTCTCAAAAAAAAAAAAAAAAAAAAAAAAAAAAAAAAAAAAAGAAAGAAAAGCTGAACCTGGCGTGGAGCCTGGCGTGGTGCCTCATGCCTGTAATTCCAGCACTTTGGGAGACTGAGGTGGGTGGATCACGAGGTCAGGAGTTCAAGACCAGCCTGGCCAACATGGAGAAACCCCATCTCTACTAAAAATACAAAAATTAGCTGAGTGATGGCGGGCGACTACAATCCCAGCTACTTAGAAAGCTGAGGCAGAGAACTGCTTGAACCTGGGAGATGGAGGTTGCAGTAAGGCAAGATGGCACCACTGCACTCCAGCCTGCATTCCAGGGTGACAGAGTGAGACTCCATCTCAAAAAAAAAAAAAAAAAAGGAAGGAAAGCTAATTTGCTCTGGTGGGGTGGTGGGGGATGAAAGTACCCGGCAAGACTTTCCAGAGAAACTGGAGATTAACTAGGGTTTAGAAGCATGAATAGATGAATAGATTAATCCAGGAGCAAGTTCTTTGAGAGAACAGCAGTGCGGGGGCGGGGAGTTCCAGGGAACAGATGGCTCCAGACCAAAGAGAAATTGGAGACGAATTAGGGTTTAGAAGCATGAACAGACTAACCCAGAAGTGAGTTCTTTGAGAGAACAGCAGGGGAGAGGTTCTGGGAAACACATGGCTCCAGCACAGGAGATGCCAGGGTGCAGTGGGATGAGAGGTGAGGAGCGCTGGTCAGGTTAGCAAGGGCACTGAATGCCAGAAACATTTATCTGGACTTTTATTCTGCAGGCAACAGGGAGATGGAGGCTTTCACGCTCAAAAGGAATGAGTCCCAGTGGCTGGCACAGAGAAGGCAAGTGTGCAAAGTTGGTCAAATGAATTCCTTGGCCTGAATGTACCTTCCTCAAATGCCACTGCAAACTGGGTCTCCTCGCCCACTTCACCCTCTCCTGCAATCCAACTTGTGAGGCGTGTGTGTGTGCGTGCATGTGTGTGTGCCCTTGCGTGTATGCGTGTGTGGGTGTGTGTGTCTGTGCGTGTGTCTGCACGTGTGCTTGTGTCTGTGCGTGTTTTCATGCATGTGCGTGCGTGTCTGTACATGTGTGCCTGTGTGCGTGTCTGTGCAGGTGTCTGTGCATGTGTGTGCGCGTGTGTGTGCGTGCGTATATGCATGTGTGTGTGTGCATGCATGTGTGCGTGAGTCTCTGCGTGTGTGTGCCTGCACGCATGTGTGTGTGCGTGCATGTGTGCGTGAGTCTGTGCGTGTGTGTGTGCGTGTGTGTGTGCGCGTGTGCATGCATGTGTGTGTGCATGTGTGCGTGAGTCTGTGCGTGTGTGTGCGTGCATGCATGCGTGTGTGTGCATGCATGTGTGCGTGAGTCTGTGCGTGTGTGTGCGTGTGTGTGTGCGTGTGCACGCGTGCATTTAGATGGAGGTTGGCTTCCCAGTCATCCAGGCTTGGCCCAAAGTCCGTGGTACACAAGTGCATAACTCCTACCCCCACCTCGCCTGCCTGCTGTACCAGGCGTTGATTCCCTCTTCCTGCATGTTTTCGGTTCAAATCCTTTTCTTCTTCTCCCTCCCGTCAAGATAGTAGTTTCCACTCCCTGCTCTCGCCAGGACACCGCCTTTTGGACTGGGGCTGAATTCTGCCCTTTGAAGCTCTGCTCCTTGGAGCTGGGGCCCCCAGAGGTAGGCGGAGTTGATTGGAGACCTGCCACCCACATTCCGACCCCAAGCGACCTCCAAAAGGGCGGGGTCTCAGGCTGGGTTATTTAGCTGGTCCACCCTTCTTCCCCACCAGAAGGAGCGAAACGTCTTTGAGCAAGATGGGTCTCTACCGCATCCGCTTGTCCACGGGGGCCTCGCTCCATGCGGGTTCCAAGAACCAGGTGCAGCTGTGGCTGGTCGGCCAGCACGGGGAGGCGGCGCTCGGGAAGCGACTGTGGCCCGCACGGGGCAAGGTGAGCTCCCCAGAGCCGGGCGGGGTGGGCTGCGCGCCTGGCTCCGAGTCAGTCAAATACCCGGGAGGCCACGCACCCCCGTAGGCCTCTGGCCCATTCTCTTTGCCGAGGGCGCGCACACTGGGCTCAAAGACAGCGCACGGAGGCCGCAGGGGTGGGGGGCTTTAGGGCAGTTGGTGGCACCCAGTAAGCGCTCAATAAACGTTGCCGCTACCCGATCTCCTTAGAATTGAGGGCACCCTCCTGTGCGCCCCTCGCTGCACAGAGCTCCCTTGTCTGGAAACTCAGCGGACACCGGAGCGGCCGTCGGTCCTCCCGCTTTCTCTATCTTAAAAAAAACGTTTCAACCGCTAGCGCTGTTGGATCTCTGACCTTTCGGGCTTTATCACCTGGGGTGGAGTTGGTGATGAGAGGGAAGGGATGGGGAGTCAAGGCAGGAGAACGCTCTCAATTTCCCGACCCACCTCCTGTCATATCTCATGTCATATCTACCTGGTGTTCTACCCGGTCCTGTTACTTTTTTTCTTCCGCGAAACCCCGAATTCCCATCACTGCTCTAGCCCTCTCCCAGATCCCCAAATCCGGATGTCTGTCTCAGGGAACGTCAAAGGAACATGCCCGAACGAGGGCATGTTCCCACCTCCCAGCCCTCTCCTCCTGCCTCCCCGGGTGTCTCCCGCGCCTCCTCCCTCCCTTCACCTCCCTCTAAACAAGAATCCGGCGCAGTCAGTTCTAGACCCTGAGCATCTCCCGCGTCCCAGCCCAATATCCGCCCCGCCGCCGACCGCCCGCGTCTCCTTGAACCTGCGGAGCCCTGCTCCCCGCACCCCCACGCCCGTGCTCCGAGCTTCCGAGAAAGCGGGGCGAAGGGAGCCAGAAAGAGAGAAAATGCGCACGGAGCGGGTTGCCCCGCGACTCCATGGTGAGGGGACGGGGCACGGAAGGTGGAAAGGCGCTCCCTCCTCCCTTTTTCCCTCCCTGTGGTGGGCAGTTGGTGACACACAGTAAACGCTCAATAAATGTTTCCGCTACTCCATCTCCTTGGAATTAAGGGGATGCCCCTGGGCGCCCCTCATTCCACACAGCTCTGGTGTCTGGAAACTGGTCGCCAGAGCCGTCGTAGGTCCTCCGCTTTCTCTATTGTAAAAGCCATTTCAAACCTCCAGCGGCCTCGCCGCCTCTGCTGCAGACCTTCCAAGCCCTTCTGAAGCCAGAATGATTTCTCCCTAATTCACTCCCCCTGCTTAACACATTCGAATGGCTCCCGCTTGTTCTCGGGACCAAATCCAAAGCCCTTGGCGCCACCTTCGAGAGCCTCCGGACCTGCCGACTCCCCACACCTGGGCTCTGAGCTCCAGCTCCAAGGTGCTGCGCGCCCTCCCATCCCCGCTGCTCGCTCTGCCCGGCGCGCCTTTCCCCTGCCTTCCCTTTCTCTCACTCTCCTTGGCTGAGCCCTTTCCGCCTTCAGGTCTCCGGGAAGGTTGTCCCCAGGCCGGTGGGGCCCCTGCAGGTCCTCAGCCTTGGGCGGGGTGGGGGCAGGGGGTGGTCGCACAGCAGGAATTGCCACCAGCGTGCCCTGGCTCCACAGCGCGCTCGTCCAGGGCGCGGCTCCGGGTTCCCAGCGCCCAGCCCAGCGCTTGGCACAGTCAACGACCACAGAGAGGAGAAAGTGAGAGCAGGTGCGGACCTCCCACCTGCCGTCCCCGTCCCCTCAGAACGGAGTCCTGAGGCCACCTGCTCGGCGCGGTCCCTCTCTCTCTCTGGCTCAGTCCCCCGACCCTGATACGTCTCCTCCTCTCAGAGCCTCCAAGGAAGGGCGTGGGCTCTGGAAGGAGCAGGGCTCAGCCGGGTGACCCTCCCGCCCGTCCCCGCCGGGGCTGAGCCTCTAATGTCGCCCGCAGGAGACAGAAGTCAAGGTGGAAGTACCGGAGTACCTGGGGCCGCTGCTGTTTGTGAAGCTGCGCAAACGGCACCTCCTTCAGGACGACGCCTGGTTCTGCAACTGGATCTCCGTGCAGGGCCCCGGAGACGGGGACGAGGTCCGGTTCCCTTGTTACCGCTGGGTGGAGGGCGACGGCGTCCTGAGCCTGCCCGAAGGCACCGGTGAGCGCGGGGCTGGGAGTGTCAGGAGGCCTCTGGGGTGCGAGAGAAGCTGGGGGGATGCGCATGTGGAGAAGAGAGCGCAGGGTGGAGGTGCTGGAACCTGGAGCGCCGGGGTCTTTGGGGGTGTCGAAGGGGCGGTGGCTGCAGCTGGCACAGAGTGGCTGGAGCCTGGGGAAGGGGCGTGATACTGAGGGGGCAGGGGCCACACAGAAGGACGGGGTGATGAGGCTCTCCCGGCAGGGGCGAGAAGAGGATCTCAGAAAAAGTCACTGGCCAAGCCCTCCCCTGTCCTTCTAGGCCGCACTGTGGGCGAAGACCCTCAGGGCCTGTTCCAGAAACACCGGGAAGAGGAGCTGGAAGAGAGAAGGAAGCTGTACCGGTGAGCCCTCCTCCCCTGACCCCACGTGAGCTGCTGCTGCTTCCAGCACCCACGCCTGATTTCCTTCCCGCCCCACAGGTGGGGAAACTGGAAGGATGGGTTAATTCTGAATGTGGCTGGGACGAAACTAAGTGACCTCCCTGTGGATGAGCGATTTCTGGAAGACAAGAGAGTTGACTTTGAGGCTTCACTGGCCAAGGGGTGAGAGCAAGGGGAGGCTGGGTGAGAGGGAGGTGTCCTGGTCTAGTGGAAGCCAAGGGGCTTATGGGCTGCACTGCACTGGACTGGCCCAAGATCGGTGCCTGTGGTCGCCATGTTGGAGTCTCAGAATGATGCTCAAACCCTTTGCCCCATCCTGCCCTGAAGGCTGGCGGACCTTGCTATCAAAGACTCTTTAAATGTTCTGACTCGCTGGAAGGATCTGGATGACTTCAAACGGATTTTCTGGTGTGGCCAGAGCAAGCTGGCAGGTCAGTCCCCCCTCCCCGATATGTCTCCCAGGACCCTTACCCCCAGATCCCGCCCAACCCAGGGGAATTGAAAGCAGCAGCATGGGGAGACCAGAGACTTGGGTCCCACTGGTGGGCTGGAGTCAAGGGGCATGGTTGGTGGGGTTGGAAGGACCAAGAGCTCAGATCCCACAACTTGCTAAACAACTGCCTTCCCCAGAGCGCGTGCGGGACTCCTGGAAGGAAGATGCCTTATTTGGGTACCAGTTTCTTAATGGCGCCAACCCCATGTTGCTGAGGCGCTCCGCTCACCTTCCTGCCCGCCTCGTGTTCCCTCCAGGCATGGAGGAACTGCAGGCCCAGCTGGAGAAGGAGCTGGAGGTACGGACATCAGAGCCCCGAGGAGGCTCAACAGTGCAGTGGGGTGGGCTAGCGTCAATGATGCTGCTGCGGGACCACTCTGGGCCGGGCTTGCTGCCAGCCAGCAAGGCCGGATTCTGCAGGAGAGGTCCTGAGGGATCCTGGAGAAGCTCAGCGGCTCGGCCTCCTTCCCACACGAGAGTAGCTGCGGAGGGAGGGCGTGCAAGGTGGAATGGTTGATAGAAACAGGGTGAAATGAAGAAACGTGACTGGCCCTTGGTGCTAGGGATTCAGGGAGTGTGCAGAGGAAGAGAATCAGGGTCAGAGTGCTGTGGCTGTTAATCAGGAGGCGACATGGAACAACAGAGAGGAAATTCATGGGATTCCAGGGCAGATAGGCTTGGATGTGAATCCTGGTTCTGCTATTTGTAAGCTGTGTGACCTCAGGCAAAGCATCCAGCCTCTCTGATTATCTGTTTCCTCTTCTGTAAAATCGAGGCTCATTCAACTAGGTGTTATAAGGCTGAGCTCAGTGGCTCACACCTGTAATCCCAGCACTTCAGGAGGCTGCAGGAGGATCACCTGAGCCCAGAAGTTGGAGGCCAGCCTAGGCAACATGGAGAAACCCTGTCTCTACAAAAGCACAAAAATTAGCATCTGTAATTTTTGGTGTAGTGGCATGCACCTGTAGTCCCACCTATTTGGAGGCTGAGGTGGGAGGATCACCCGGGCCGAAGGAAGTCAAGGCTGCAGTGAGCCGTGGTGATCCTGCCACGGCACTCCAGCCTGGGCAACAGAGTAAGACCCTGATTCAAAACAACAACAACAAAAATGATATGAGGCAATAAGCACATGATCCATTACCTGGAAAAAGTAGGTGATGGAGACAGGTTAGCTCCTCTCTCTCTCTCTGCCCCCTTGGAGGAATCAGAGTAGGAAGAAGATGCTTTATGCTGATAGCAGCCCTTGACCTCTTCCCCCACCCAGGGAGGCACACTGTTTGAAGCTGACTTCTCCCTGCTGGATGGGATCAAGGCCAACGTCATTCTCTGTAGCCAGCAGTACCTGGCTGCCCCTCTGGTCATGCTGAAACTGCAGCCTGATGGGAAACTCTTGCCCATGGTCATCCAGGTGAGAGGACTCAAGATTTCTGCTCCCAGTCTCCAGCCTTCTTAGCTCAGCCCCTTATCGAAATTCACTGAGCACCATCTGCAAAGGCACTGGGCTAGAGCACCGGGGAGACCCCAAAGGAGGAAATGCGCCAAGTCTCTGATTCGAAGGCCTTGCAGTGTAGCTGGAGAGACACTTGGGGCCAGTCTGCAGACTCTGGGACTGAGGAAGTGGACAGAGATAGCCCAGGAGGGATCAGGGGAGGTGGGATGTCATGAGCCTTGGAGGAGGGCCAGGTCTCAGACATGCAGGAGGGAGAGGAAGGACCGGTCCTCAGTGGCAAGACGGACTGGGCAGAGGCTGAGGTAGAGGAGTCAGGAGATTCCTAGGGGACTGTTGCACTGGGGCCAGACTAAGCCAGGCTAAGGAGTATGAGGTGGGAAGCTGGAGAAGGCTGTGACGAAACGTGCTATGGGCACACGGTGTGGGCAGTGGTGTTTAGGGTGGGTTGGAGAGGGGGGCTGGGGCAATGTGCTCCAGCACTGACCCCAGGAGGAGGGGAGCTCAGATGTGGGTGGTGATTATCAGGATGGAGAGGACAGGTGGATGCGAGTGCAGAGGGAGATCAAGGAGAGGGGAAAAGGGAGCCAGGCCAGGTGCCTGCAGAAATAGCACCAATAAAGAGAACAGGGTGCCCCGGGAGACTTTTGTCTGGCCAATGTTGAGGTAATGGAAGACATTTAAATTGTCCAGCAGGCAGCTGAGAACAAGAGATTCAGTCGTTTGTGTAGAAGTGGGGCTAGAAGATTAGATTTCGAAAAACAGTGTGGGATGAAGGAAGCAGGTGGTTTGAATCTTTTCCACACTGCGGGGACTGAAAGGGGAAGTGGAGGCTGGAGGAGGCACCAGAAGAGCGTTTCTGCAGAATGCTGGAGGCAAAGCAGCTTGCAGGGTGCTAATGCACCGAGCGGGTAGGAAGGGGAGGGGAGGAAATGGGAGCTGTAGGGAGTGGGAGCAGTGAGATGGGGAAAGCGAAACACGTTTGGAGGACGAATGGCAAGGTTAACATGCAAGGGGGCGGGGGTCAGATTGCTGAGTGCCCAGCACTCATGCCTTCTCTCCCCACACCTTGTCCCTGCTCCAGCTCCAACTACCCAGCGCAGGATCCCCGCCACCTCCACTTTTCTTGCCCACGGATCCTCCAATGGTCTGGCTTCTGGCCAAATGCTGGGTGCGCAGCTCTGACTTCCAGCTCCATGAGCTGCAGTCTCATCTTCTGAGGGGACACTTGATGGCTGAGGTCATTGCTGTGGCCACCATGAGGTGCCTGCCGTCCATACATCCTATCTTCAAGGTAACACCTTATCCCCTTCTCTCCTGCCTACCCCAGGGCACGTTCCCACCTCTGGAGGCTCCCTTTCTGTGAGGTCTCCGGTATGGAGAGAAACAATGAATGGACAATGTGAGAGCAACAGAGAACGAGCAGGGCTGGCCATGCATTTTCAAAGGGGATATCACCTCCCACCTGGGGAAAGTGGTGGAAAAAATCTTACTCTTTTTATATATAAAGCACAGTACATGCAAATGACCAAGGATTCCGTCCAACAAGAGGAACCCATGCAAATAACATTAAAAAGATCTTTTCCAGACAGTCATTGTTTTTTTTTTTTTGTTTTTTTTTTTTTTTGAGATGGAGTCTCCCTTTGTTGCACAGGCTGGGATGCAGTGGTGTGATCTCAGCTCATTGTAACCTCTGCCTCCTGGGTTTAAGCAATTCTCCCACTTCAGCCTCCCCAGTAGCTGGGATTATAGTCACGCACCACCACGCCTGGCTAGTTTTTTTGTATTTTTAATAGAGACAGGATTTCACCATGTTGGCCGGGCTGGTCTCGAATGTCTGACCTCAGATGATCCCCTTGCCTCGGTCTCCCAAAGTGCTGGGATTACAGGCGTGAGCCACCGCGCCCGGTCCAAGCTTGTCTTCTTTAAAGAACTGAAAGAAGGCGAGCGTAATGGATGAAGGGGAGAGGGAGGAGACCAGGCTCTGGAGGGAGGCAGTGATTAGACCATCCATTCTCAGTAGGGGCAACAATGTCCTCCAAGGGGTGAAGATGGCTGGAAAATGTGTGTGAAAAATATTATTATTATTATTATTATTAATTTATTTATTTTGCTGCCCAGGCTGGAGTGCAGTGTCATGATCTTGGCTCATTACAACCTCTGCCTCCTGGGTTCAAGTGATTCTTCTGCCTCAGCCTCCCAAGTAGCTGGGATTGCAGGCGCCTGCCACCATGCCTGGCTAATTTTTGTATTTTTAGTAGAGACGAGGTTTTGCCATGTTGGTCAGGCTGGTCTCAGACTCCGAGGTGATCTGCCCACCTTGGCCTCCCAAAGTGTTGGGATTACAGGCGTGAGCTGCTGTGGCCAGCCAAATCTTATTATTTTATATAGCACAGATATAATGTGATATATATCTATATAAAGCACAGATATAATGCAATACATAGATATACAGTATATATGTAGTACTACTATTTAATGAGGTGGAGTGAGATTAGGAAAAAATATCTCCAAAGGTTATTTAGTAGGTGGTTAAAAAAAAAAGTTGAGAAATCTTGGTCTAGACCTATGAAAAAATATGAAAAGAAAAAGAGGCCAGGCGCGGTGGTTCATGCCTGTAATCCCAGCTACTCAGGAGGCTGAGGCACAAGAATCGCGTGAACCTGGAAGGCAGCGGTTGCGGTGAGCTGAGATCACACCACTGCACTTCAGCCTGGGCAACAGAGCGAGACTCCATCTCAAAACAAAACAAAACAACAACAACGAAAGAATGATTTCTTTCAATTATCATAAAGCACTAAGTCTGGTTTGCGGAATGCAAATACTCGACGCAAATCAACTGAAAACTCAGTGGTTTATTTTTATGTATTTCTTTTTAACTTTAATTTTACGTTCAAGGGTACATGGGCCAGTTTGTTCTGTACACGGTGGCTTGGTGTACAGATTATTTTGTCACCGGGTAATAAGCGTGGTACCCGATAGGTAGTTTTTGGATCCCCTCCCTCCTTCCACCCTCCGCCCACAAATAGATGCTGGTTCCCTTATTTGTGTCCATGTATACTCAATGTTTAGCTCTCACTTATAACTGAGAACATGCCATATTTGGCTTTCTGTTCCTGTGTTAGTCCACTTAGGATTATGGCCTCCAGCTCTATCCATGTTGCTGCAGAGAACACGATCTTGTTCTTTTTCATGGCTGCATAGTATTCCACAGTGTGTATCATTTTCTTTACGTAGTGTATCACATTTTCTTTACCCAGTCTATTGTTGATGGGCATTTAGGTTGATTCCATGTCTTTGCTATTGTGAGTAGTGCTGTGATGAACATACATGAGCATGTATGTGCCTTTATAGTGGGGCGATTTATATTTTGGGAGGTATATATCCGGTAATGGAATTGCTGGGTCGAATGGTACTTCTGAAAACTCGCTGTCGAGAGGCCACTGAACTTTACGTCTGTGCTTTTTCTGAAGACCTGGTGCCTTTCCTGCTTGTCGGCCCCTGTTTCCTGCAGGGCTCTGCTGCAGCTCTTCTCTGACTTTGCCCTTCCCTGTGTTTCTCCCTCTAGCTTATCATTCCTCACCTGCGATACACCCTGGAAATTAACGTCCGGGCCAGGACTGGGCTGGTCTCTGACATGGGAGTTTTTGACCAGGTATGGGAAGAGAAAGGGAGATTCTGGGCCACTCTTCTTTCCAGCTCTGGATTCAGGGCAGGTCGATTTGCCTGACCCCGCTCATCCTCGCTCCTCAGGCGGTGAGCACTGGTGGGGGAGGCCACGTGGAGCTGCTCAGGCGAGCTGGAGGCTTTCTAACCTATAGCTCCTTCTGTCCCCCTGATGACTTGGCTGACCGGGGGCTCCTAGGAGTGAAGTCTTCCTTCTATGCCCAAGATGCACTGCGGCTCTGGGAAATCATCTTTCGGTGAGGCAAGGGGCAAGGCCAGTGGGGGTGCAAGTTCGGGTGGAGAAGACGTCTAGGAGAGCGGGAGGTCTGCGTCTGGTTGGGGGCCTGTGCTTTTGTAGAGATAGGGTTTCTTCATGTTGCCTAGGCTGGCCTCCAACTGAGGGATCCTGGAGAAGCTCAGCGGCTCGGCCTCCTTCCCACATGAGAGTAGCTGCGGAGGGAGGGCGTGCAAGGTGGAATGGTTGATAGAAACAGGGTCAAATGAAGAAACGTGACTGGCCCTTGGTGCTAGGGATTCAGGGAGTGTGCAGAGGAAGAGAATCAGGGTTGGAGTGCTGTGGCTGTTAATCAGGAGGCGACATGCAACAACAGAGAGGAAATTCATGGGATTCCAGGGCAGATAGGCTTGGATGTGAATCCTGGTTCTGCTGTTTGTAAGCTGTGTGACCTCAGGCAAAGCATCCAGCCTCTCTGATTATCTGTTTCCTCTTCTGCAAAATCGAGGCTCATTCAACGAGGTGTAAAAATTATAAGGCTGAGCTCAGTGGCTCACACCTGTAATCCTAGCACTTCGGGAGGCTGCAGGAGGATCACCTGAGCCCAGAAGTTGGCTTCAGCTAACTGGCCCTGCTCCGTTGGTTGGTAGGTATGTGGAAGGAATCGTGAGTCTCCACTATAAGACAGACGTGGCTGTGAAAGATGACCCAGAGCTGCAGACCTGGTGTCGAGAGATCACTGAAATCGGGCTGCAAGGGGGCCAGGACCGAGGTAGGAGGAGCCCCTGCCCTGAGATCTCAGACACAAAACCCAAGAGACCTCCCCAGAATCTCCTGTGCTTCATGAAATCTCCCAGAAGCATTTCAACACCTATGAGAACTCCAAAGGCCTTCTCAGATTCCACTGCCTCTCACCTAGAGACAGGTCCCCGTCCTGCACGCTGAGAACCCCTAGGTGCCAGATGCAGCGGGACCAGTGGCTGCTCATACATGTTTAACAACTGACTCTTGGGAAGCACCGTCCTGATTTGTAGCTTTTGCACATTTCCGTGGTATAAATATTTCTACTGTGGCCACCAAGGTGATGCTGACCAGCTTTTGCTTAACACCTAACGTCATTGACTGACTCTTGTGAGCCAGTGTGAGTCAGCGGCAGCACCCCACTGGGTGGGACCCCCCCAGCAGAGCTCCCCACTCCGCCACCCCAACCTGCTGTCGTGGTAATTCCCGTAAGACTTACTGAGCGCTCCTGCCGCTCTTTCTCACCCCGCCTTGTTCTCCTCTCTCTGCTCCACTCCTGCCTTCCCAGCTTCTAACTCTCCTCACCCCCTGCAGGGTTTCCTGTGTCTTTACAGTCTCGGGATCAGGTTTGCCACTTTGTCACCATGTGTATCTTCACCTGCACCGGCCAACACTCCTCTGTGCACCTGGGCCAGGTACTTACCTGGGAATTTGGGGCCTGGAGTGAGGGAGGGGTCTGTGTGCAGGTGGGCCACAGGGCTCTCCTGCTTAGCAGGCACTGACTCTGGATCCCTGCCCTTCCTTAGCTGGACTGGTACACTTGGGTCCCTAACGCACCCTGCACGATGCGGCTGCCCCCGCCGACCACCAAGGATGCAACGCTGGAGACAGTGATGGCAACGCTGCCCAACTTCCACCAGGCTTCTCTGCAGATGTCCATCACTTGGCAGCTGGGCAGACGCCAGCCCATTATGGTGAGAGCCGAGTGCCCAGGGCCCTGAGGAAGGAGGCAGCTGTGGGGACGTGCGGCATCCCAGACTGGGGGTCATAAGGCTCCCAGCCGCTTTTTCCTCTCCCTCCCAGGTGGCTGTGGGCCAGCATGAGGAGGAGTATTTTTCGGGCCCTGAGCCTAAGGCTGTGCTGAAGAAGTTCAGGGAGGAGCTGGCTGCCCTGGATAAGGAAATCGAGAACCGGAATGCAAAGCTGGACATGCCGTACGAGTACCTGCGGCCCAGCCTGGTGGAAAACAGTGTGGCCATCTGAGCGTCGCCAGCCTTTGGTTACTTCAGCCCCCCTCACCCAAGCCACAAGCTGACCCCTTGGTGGCTACAGTCCTGCCCTCCCAAGCCCCACACTCTTCCCATGTCCCACCCTCCCTCAAGGGCCACCTTTTCATGGTCTCTGCACCCAGTGAACACATTTTACTCTAGAGGCATCACCTGGGGCCTTACTCCTTTTTCCTTCCTCCCTCCTTTCCTATCTTCCTTCCTCCCTCTCTTCCTCGTTCTTCATTCAGATCTATAGGGTAAATAGGCACAATTATATAAACCATTTCAAGGCTAGAATAAGGGGATAATACGTATTACTCCACACCTTTTATGAATCAAATATGATTTTGTTGTTGTTAAGACAGAGTCTCACTTTGACACCCAAGCTGGAGTGCAGTGGCGCCATCACCATGGCTCACTGCAGCCTCAGCCTCCTGGGCTCAAATGATCCTCCCTCCTCAGCCTCCCGAGTGGCTGGAACTACAGGCTCATGCCATCATGCCCAGATAATATTTTTCTAATTTTTTATAGAGATGGGTCCTCACCCTATTTCCTAAGCTGGAAATAGGATTTTGAACCCAAATTGAGTTTAACAATAACAAAAAGTTATTTTACACTAAAGATGGAAAAGAACTAGGACTAAAGTATTTTAAATAAAATATTGGCAAAAGAATATAGAGCCTCAAAAAATGTTTCTGGGTTCATATGCTTGATGTGGTAAAGAATTTAAAATTTTTAATTTTTTTTTTTTTTTTTTGAGACAGAGTCTCGCTGTTGCTGCCCAGGCTGGTGTGTAGTGGTGTGATCTCGGCTCACTGCAACCTTCGCCTCCCAAGTTCAAGCAATTGTCCTGCCTCAGCCTCCCACGTAGCTGGGATTACAGGCACCCGCTACCATGCCCAACTAAGTTTTTTGTATTTTTAGTAGAGATGGGGTTTCACCATGTTGGCCAGGCTGGTCTCGAACTCCTGACCTCAGGTGATCTGCCCACCTCAGCCTCCCAAAGTGCTGGGATCACAGGCGCGAACTGCCGTGCCCAGCCTAAAAATTTTTTTAAATTAAAATGAAATTCTCTTCTAACTGTATAGGATTTAACTGTGTCCTGAAGCCAGACACTCTACAAAGCAAACTATTAACATCGTGAGTCCCAAGAATGTTTGACTCTGAAGATTTTCATTTCATGGCTCAGGCAGAAAATACTAAACAAAAGTCGGCTGGTTGAACTGAGGAAGCTGCTCCTGGCTGGAGATACTTGGCCTTAGGGCTTCGGCCTGAGGCATCCGTGTCTTAACCCATCTGCAGTTCACCAGTTGGCAAGCTCCACGTTAATATAATTAACTGGAAGAAGGAAACATCTCATTATTACCATAATGAGTACAACAAGGGATTCAATGAATTTCAACTTCTGGATCATGTTACAACTTGGGGAAAATAAACTTGGAAGTTTTATTTCTTTTTTATTTTTTCGAGATGGAGTCTCGCTCTGCCACCCAGGCTGGAGTGCAGTGGTGTGATCTCTGCTCACTGCAACCTCCGTCTCCTGGGTTCAAGCAATTCTCCTGCCTCAGCTTCCCGAGTAGCTGGGATTACAGGCACCCGCCACGATGCCTGGCTAAATTTTTTGTATTTTTAGTAGAGACAAGGTTTCACTGGGTTGGCCAAGCTGGTCTCGATCTCCTGACCTCAGGTGATCCACCCCCTTGGCCTCCCAAAGTGCTGGGATTACAGGTGTGAGCCACTGCGCCTGGCCTTTATTTCTTAATATGATCATCTGTGAGTATTTTAAAACAGAAGCTAACAGTATACACAAAACAAAAGTGTTTCATTTATAATGTGAATAAAGTTGCTTCTTGTCTCTGATTCTGTTTAATTCTACAGAAGACATACTGACGATGCTTGGTCCGATTTTTTTTTTTTTTCAGACGGAGTCTTACTTTGTTGCCCAGGCTGTAGTGCAGTGGCGCAATCTCGGCTCACTGATACCTCTGCTTCCCGGGTTCTCCTGCCTCAGCCTCCTGCATACCTGGGATTACAGGTGCCCGCCACCACACCCATCTAATTTTTTGTATTTTTAGTAGAGATGGGATTTCATCATGTTGACCAGGCTGGTCTTGAACTGTCAACCTCAGGTGATCCACCTGCCTCGGCCTCCGAAAGGGCTAGGATTCCAGGCGTGAGCCACTGCGCCCAGCCTGTATCCAGTTCTCATCCCATGAAATATTTCCCCTTAATCACAGACTAAAAAACTATATATTTTTTCACTTCTATGGAAGTCTTAGATGGATTTCCTGATAGAGAATGAAGAATTTACACTCAGTGATCATCACAGAAATAAAATTGTTACAATCTTTTAAAATCCTTTTATTCACCTTGAAAGCAATTTTGGATTTAAGACTTCAAAGATAGGCCGGGCGCGGTGGCTCAAGCCTGTAATCCCAGCACTTTGGGAGGCCGAGACGGGTGGATCACGAGGTCAGGAGATCGAGACCATCCTGGCTAACACGGTGAAACCCCGTCTCTACTAAAAAAAATACAAAAAAATAGCCGGGCGAGGTGGTGGGCGCCTGTAGTCCCAGCTACTCCGGAGGCTGAGGCAGGAGAATGGCGTGAACCCGGGAGGCGGAGCTTGCAGTGAGCTGAGATCCGGCCACTGCACTCCAGCCTGGGCGACAGAGCGAGACTCCGTCTCAAAAAAAAAAAAAAAAAAAAAAAAAAAAGACTTCAAAGATAATATTTCCTGACCGGGTGAGGTGGCTCACGCCTGTAACCCCAGCACTTTGGGAGGCCAAGGCGGGCGGATCACCTGAGGTCGGGAGTTCAAGACCAGCCTGACCAACATGGAGAAACCCCGTCTATACTAAAAATACAAAATTAGCTGGGCGTGGCATGGTGGTGCATGCCTGTACTCCCAGCTACTGGGGAAGCTAAGGCAGAATTGCTTGAACTCGGGAGGTGGAGGTTGCAGTGCGCCGAGATCATGCCGTTGCACTCCAGCCTGGGTAACAAGAGAGAAACTCCGTCTCAATAATAATAATAATAATATTTCCCTTGAAAACTGTCTCAAGCATCTAATGTAAATGAAAAGGGCATGAATTCTGCTAAGTGATTTGAAGAAAGACATCAAAACACACTGACGTTTGCATATTTTGTTTTAAATGAGACAGAGTCTTCCTCTGTTGCCTAGGCTGAGTGCAGTGGTGCCATCAGGGCTCACATCAGCCTCAACCTCCTGGGCTCAAGCAATCCTCCCACCTTGTCCTCCCAAATGCTGGGATGACAAGTAAGAGCCACTGCACCTAGCTTGTGTATTTTTGATTGGGAATTTTTGGCTCTCTCTCCAGTGCCTCATTATGTAAGGTACATAACTTGCAGGGCATGACCTCAGGCAACTTTCTAGTTGCCTGAACTTTCTAATAGCAGCAACTAGGACACAAGAACACTTTTGCCACCTGTCCTACTGTTGCTAGAATAATGTTGGCCCTTGAGTTCATATACAAAGAGAAAGCAATTTTCTCCTGGCCACTCACTGGGGCAGAAAAAGCATCCCCGCCCCTCTGCATTAGGAGAAAACACATTTTCTATGCATGAAAGAAAAGGAAGCAGAACTTCTGCTAAAATGATGCCCAGGAAAATCATTTCTTTTGAAGTGAACTATTCCATTAGTTATATTAGTCAATAGGGAAGTATGTAATATATAATCAGTATATATTATGTTCACCGAAGGTTGCTTTAAGGCTGGTGCTAGGCCAATACTGGGAAGAGTACCTGAAACAAAATAGGCACTCAGTAATCTTTTTTTTAAAATTAATGAGCAAAAAAATTAAAAACGTATGTTTCACCTGGTTTGTATTTCCCAATACAAATACCAGGGACTTCTATGAAAAGCTTTTGAGGTTTTTTTTTTTTTTTCCCTTGAAGGGCAATTTTTTTTCATATATAGTTTGTATCGAACAAACTTTTACAAAGAACAATTCTATGCTATGGCAGAGTATGTCTGCACATCACAGTTGTCTTTGTTCTTTGTGATGAAATTATCAAACACATGAATAAGATCTGAAGGTCCAGTTTCCAAGAAAGGAAGATGGTCATGGATGCTGGTGTAAGCCAGGCCTTCTAGAAAAATTTGAAAAACTGCCAGATCCCTTGAGTTGTGAAAGGTATTTTAAAATTAGTATAGCATAGTAAAAATTATGTGTTAATTATTGTTAATAGTCTTCAGTGTTAATTGTGGACTTACTAATTGCATGAATCATGACTATTCCTTAATGTGTTATTTAAAAGTAGAGTTTAGGATGCTAAACATATGCTTATTGTTTGCAAATGCCTATGCGCTGGGATTTATGTGAGCCAAGCAGTCTGATTGGGCCAAACCCTGGGAAATGTAAATATATTTATTTTTGTTTTACTATTTGGCACAGCCTGTGTCTCCCAATAATTGTAATAATGTCTGCTATTGAATCTTGGCAGACACCATCCAGTGTTTCTCAGAATACAGGCAGCCCTCCTACACTCTGCATCAGAACCCCTCCTGCAGGGGATGCTTGTTTTTTTTTTTGTTTGTTTTTTTTGTTTTTTTTTTTTTGAGACGGAGTCTCGCTCTGTCGCCCAGGCTGGAGTGCAGTGGCCGGATCTCAGCTCACTGCAAGCTCCGCCTCCCGGGTTCACGCCATTCTCCTGCCTCAGCCTCCTGAGTAGCTGCGACTACAGGCGCCCGCCACCTTGCCCGGCTAGTTTTTTGTATTTTTTAGTAGAGAGGGGGTTTCACAGTGTTAGCCAGGATGGTCTCGATCTCCTGACCTCGTGATCCGCCCATCTCGGCCTCCCAAAGTGCTGGGATTGGGGATGCTTGTTAACAGATAGATTCGCAGGACCCGCTGCAAACCTGCTGAATCAGAACTTAAGTTTAAAACAGGCTGCACCTTCACGGGTGCTTGCTCTGTCCTACCAGTGGGCTCCCCTTTGGTTTTGCGCTTCCACAGGAAACAGGACATAGATCTAAAATTGTCTTTGCACTGGGACTGGTTTCCTTTGCTGATCTAACACAGAATAGCTGTTTGTACTGTGACTGCAAGTGTGTTGAACAGATCCTTTGTATTGTAGGAGAAGAAATTTGTGCCTCGTTGCTCACCATCACCACGGGCCCTGGTAGCTCTGCGGATAAACCAGCTTGGATTTCGCCCTCGAGGATTAACATTGCAACATTGCATAGGCACATAAAGGCACTTGAAAGTCAAGATGAGGCAGGGAACCTGCGCACTGGGATCTTTGTGTGGTTGGTGTCTTGTCTTTTGCCATTTGTCGGGCACAGCAGCTGCGGTTGCTGAAGCGGGTGAGTAACGTCCAAGAGCCAAACCAACTGCAAGAAGCTCTCCGGGAAAAGGGCATGAAGGCTGCTGACCCACGTCCCGCCCCTCCGCCGACCAACTCCACGCCTGGGATTAGAGGGGAGGAAACATTTGTCCCATACTGTCTTAGGTTCTATTCCTGGGTATCTGCAAATTAAACTGACAGAACACAGATTCACAAGAGAAAAAGGATACAAATTTTATTGATGTTAAGATTTTAGGCACAGCAGCTTCACAAAAAGAAGTAGAAAACTCCAGTAAGTGTTTAGACTTGAGAAATTAAATACTATTTGAGCAAAGGGTGATGGGTTATAGAGAAGTGACTGGATAAAGAAAAGAATGTTTGGGCTTCCGGGGTAGTAAACCGTGCGAAAGTGTTTAGGAATATATGGGAGAAATGAATGGACGAGAAGAGTTATCTCTCTTCCATTTGTTGGTTTATGCAGACTCTTCTCAATGCAACTCCCGTCACCGGTGATAAGAGTCACTGTCCTTCCGGGTACAGGGGGGCATCTTCCTCAAAGCAAAATTTAGGTCCTGCATTTAGGCAGATAAGGGCGGGCGGAGAACTTTTACTGCATCTATTGTTTCTTCATTGCCTACAGCTCGAAATGTCTTTCTTCCCAGGTAGCATATTTTGGGGGTGGCATGTTCTGATCCTCTTTAGGATCATCGGCGCCTCCAGCTGGGGTGAGGCTGGACGGGGACTGGCACAAAGGAGGCTTTCAGGCAGTTTCCTTGAGTTCTAACCGCAAACCCTGCAGAACAATTGGCCTGTGGTCTGTGGCCTGCTCTCCCCACTGTGCCTCAATTGCTGTGGACTAATTTATGAGTAGCCTCTGAACCCAGAGGAAGCTCGAGGAGCAGGATTGACATACCCACTGGATAGAATCGCTGTAGGAAGATAGAATCAGTGAACATTAAGCCTCCAAGTTCGAACAATTGAAAATGAAAGAATAATTCATTTTTAAAAGAGTTTTGTGAAATATGTGGATAAAGCATACTTTCCGATGAACCTAATACTATCAATAATAAATTATAAATGGGAGTCCTATTTCAAATCTAAGTGAGGACGGCTGGGCGCAGTGGCTCACGCCTGTAATCCCAGCACCTTGGGAGGCCGAGGCAGGCGGATCACTTGAGGTCAGGAGTTCGAGACCAGCCTGGCCAACTTGGTGAAACCCCCGTCTCTACTAAAAATACATAAATTAGTTGGGTGTGGCAGCAGGTGCCTGTAATCCCAGCTACTCAGGAGGCTGAGGCAGAAGAATTGCTTGAACCTGGGAGGCAGCGTTTGCAGTGAACTGAGATTGTACCACTGCACTCCAGTCTGGGTGACAGAGTGAGACTCAGTCTCAAAAAGAAAGAAAAAAAAAAATCTAAGCAAGGACTTTGACTCAAAGAAATCATTATGTTCCACGAGAGGGCAGTATAGTAACTCGTTTATAAAACAGTAGGCTTGGAAGAGCAGACGAAAAAATCTGTGATCAGGCCGGGCGCGGTGGCTCAAGCCTGTAATCCCAGCACTTTGGGAGGCCGAGGCGGGTGGATCACGAGGTCAGGAGATCGAGACTATCCTGGCTAACATGGTGAAACCCCGTCTCTACTAAAAATACAAAAAACTAGCCGGGCGTGGTGGCGGGCGCCTGTAGTCTCAGCTACTTGGGAGGCTGAGGCGAGAGAATGGCGTGAACCCGGGAGGCGGAGCTTGCAGTGAGCCGAGATCACGCCACTGCGCTCCAGCCTGGGAGACACAGTGAGACTCCGTCTCAAAAAAAAAAAAAAAAAAAAGAAAAAGAAAAAATCTGTGATCAGTTTTAAAATTTGTGATGAGCACCCGGCACAGTGGCTCACGCCTATAACCCCAGCACTTTGGGAGGCTGAGGTGGGCGGATCACCTGAGGTTGGGAGTTCGAGACCAGCCTGGCCAATATAGAGAAACCCTGTCTCTACTAAAAATACAAAAAAATTAGTGGGACGTGGCGCACGCCTGAAATCACAGTTACTCGGGAGACTGAGGCAGGAGAATCGCTTGAACCCAGGAGGCGGAGGTTGTGGTGAGCCGAGATCGCACCATTGCACTCCAGCCTGGGCAACAAGAGTGAAACTCTGTCTCAAAAAAAAAAAAATTGTGATGAGAACTGCTTTGAGCAGAAACAAAATCAAATAGCATTTTTACCATAAAGTGTTTGTCTCTATGACATGAAAACTACTAAGGAGATTGGTTTTTTCAGGTCGGAATGACATACTTTTGAAAAAGTAAGTTGCTTGACTTGGAACTAAATGGAATTGCTTTCGTTCGTTGCTATGTTGCCCGGTTGCTATGTGGTCTAGTAGAAGCTACAAACGAAATCCAGGAGATCACATTTCCTCTGCCTCAGCCCCTGGAAAAGCTTCATATGCCTGAGTCCTCACCTCCAGTTGTGCCTGGAGCTATGAAGTTTGCGGGAGAGTTTAAATTGGGAAAGATAGTAATCCTTACAGCTAGCTTTATCTGAACTCTGAGTACCAGGCTGGGCGTGTTACATGGATTATTTTTTTCAGCCCCATGATAGCTCTATGAGTTAGGAACTATTATTATCTTCATTTGATAGACGAGGAAACCAGGCCCATAGAGGACTGAGTGCTTGCCCGTGGGACACGGCTCATCGATGGCAAAGTCGGGATTCAAACTGGGCAGATCAAATCTAGATCCCGAGTTTGAGCTATTTCTAGGCAATTGGTGGCAAAGACAGAACTAGAACCCATATATCTTTGTTACAAATTAAAGAGTGACTTTAACGTTGAAAACGGTGTGTTTGGCGGTACTGGGTAGAAGAAACCTTTGGAAGAGGGCTGATGGGCCAGACACAAAGTGACTGTGTTTGCAAAAAGACAGGTTCATGCCAAGAAACAAGAACATTCCAGGCTGAGCTGGGATGCCCCAGTTATGCCGATTATGCAGTGTCAGAGTGGCCAAGACCAGAGGGATTTCCCCACTGCCTTCGCAAACTCCAGAGAGCTCTGAGATCCACAGGCCGGTGGGGTTCCCAGGAGAAGCCTGCAGAAGGTCCTTCCTCCTTCAGGGCACAGAAGAGGATGGACAGAATTTCTCCTAAATCCCCAGAGCCCTTAGTCAAGTTCATCCTGAAACTATCGGAATAATCATCACTGCTATCCCTTGAGAATTCCTTGAGAACTCAAATGCCAGGCCCTGTGCTAAGCATTTTACTTGTATTAGCTCATTTAATCCTCATAGCAACTCACTGAGGTGGGTCCTGTGTTCACCATCCGGGGATTTCACGGGCTGGCCCCTCTCAAAGGAGTTTCATCACATAAGGCACGCACACGTGTATCTGCGAAAAAGTACGTCTTGCACACAAATTGGTTTTCCTAAACCCTCATCTTTGAGCAATGCAGCCGACTTTGTTTTTAAAATGCAGCCCACTTCTGAGTCAGCGAGGAAGATTGCTCACTTCTCCCTTCCAAAACTGCACTGAAATGGCAATAAAGGAATCAAGAATATATAAACTCATAATGGGATAAAGTGAGGGAAGAGACGAATATGGATGAGAGAGTCCCGCAAATATCTGGAAGAGGGAGAGGAGCAGGAGCTGACTTGGCAGAGCTGGAGATCACTACCTGGCTCCCTGCAGACGAGGAAACTAACAAGAAGAAAGGGGCTTGGTCTTGTAGAACTCTAGGTGCTGAGGATGGGGAGATCCAAATCTACAGAAGGTGGGCATGAGGCATGGGACTAAAAACAGGGGGGTTATGTGGCCTGTGTAGGGGGAGGATGGACCCCCTTCCTCCTCTTATAGCAGGCACACCCCAGCTCTCTCCAGCCACCCGTTGCACACCTCCCCACCCTCACTGCCAGTAAAAGATTTGACACGTTCTCTCTGGATAACCGAATGGCTCCAGAGGAAAGACCTCCACATTCTGACATCTTGGAGTCCTGCCCCAATTTGAAAGCCAGTTTGGGCTGGGCTCAGTGACTCACGCCTGTAATCCCAACACTTTGGGAGGCCAAGGCAGGTGGATCACCTGAGGTAATGACTTCGAGACCAGCCTGACCAACATGGTGAAGCCCCATTTCTACTAAAAAAAAAAAAAAAAATTAGCCTGGAGTGGTGGGACATGTCTGTAATCCCAGCTACTCGGGAGGCTGAGGCAGGAGAATCACTTGAACCGAGGAGGCAGAGGCTGCAGTGAGAGATGGCGCCATTGCACTCCAGCCTGGGCAACAAGAGTGAAACTCCATCAAAAGAAAAGAAAAGAAAAGAGAGGAAGGAAGGAAGGAAGGAAGGAAGGAAGGAAGGAAGGAAGGAAGGGAGCAAGGAAGGGAGCAGTTTGCTGTCCAACGACCTTGTCGTAGGTCCTTCTATGGACAAGCCTCACCCACTCCCTCAGAGTTCCCTCATGTCTTTAGTGAGTCACACTTAGACAAGAACAGGCAGCCCAGGATCACCAAATGTTTAAAGACAGCCTCCAACTTGGAAGAGAGGGATCCAGACAAATAGGAAAAAGAAATTTGGGGAAAGCAGAGATGATGGAAGGAGAAAAAAGTGAAAAAAACTTGATAAGTAATTTCTTCAGAAAAGCAAAATAAGATGTTATATCCATTAAACAAGAGTTAGATGCTTTATTCTCTATTTTGAATGTCACTTTTAAAGGAATTAATGAAAAAACAAAAATGAAATTTTGGAAATTGTTCCAAAGAAGGGTAAGATTAACATATTCAAAAGCAAGTTTGGTGGAAGATAAAGTAGAACAAAAATAAACAGAGATTTAAAAAGAATGATAATTGAAAAAATCTAAGAATGAGGACCACTCTAGGAAGTCCAATTTCCAGCTAATAAGAATTCTCTAAGGAGAACATAGAGGAGAGAGAGTGACAGTAAAAATAATACCACTTCACAGAATTGAAAGATGTGAGTCTCCAGATTGAGAGGCCCGACTAAATGCCCACCCCAAGGTCATCACAGATTTCAGAATACCCAGAATAAAGATTTCTAAAGCTCCCTGAGAGAAAAAAAACATACAGAAGATCAGGTGTCAGTCTTGGACTTCTAAATAGCCACACTGAGGCCGGGCGCGGTGGCTCAAGCCTGTAATTCCAGCACTTTGGGAGGCCGAGTCGGGCGGATCACGAGGTCAGGAGATCGAGAACATCCTGGCTAACACGGTGAAACCCCGTCTCTACTAAAAATACAAAAAACTAGCCGGGCGCGGTGGCGGGCGCCTGTAGTCCCAGCTACTCGGGAGGCTGAGGCAGGAGAATGGCGTAAACCCGGGGGGCGGAGCTTGCAGTGAGCTGAGATCCGGCCACTGCACTCCAACCTGGGCGACAGAGCGAGACTCCGTCAAAAAAAAAAAAAAAAAAAAAAAAAAAAAAAAAAAAAAAAAATAAATAGCCACACTGAAAGAAAACAATGCCTTCAAGCTTCTGTGTGAAAATGATTTTCAGCCGAGAATACTTGTAACCAGATGATCAATGAAATAGGAAGGTGGAATAAAAGCATCTCAGGCATGCAAGGACTCAAATTTTACCTCACATGTATGTCCTCTCTTAAGTAGCTACTGCAGGATGTGCACCAACAAAACGAGGAACTAAACTAAGAAAAATAATGTGGAACTAGAAGTCATGGGATTCAATGCTGAACAGTAGTGAAGACAAATGCCAGGATGATAGTGGATAGAGAACTATATAGAGAGCTACCAGTCCAGAGCGGAGCAGGATGGCAGGTACCAGGAGTGAGACACCCAAGGAATCAAAGAAAATGGCATGTTTGAGGATATGGAAAATAGTATCCAGAAACATGAAAGCACTTGGGGAAAAAAAATTAGCAATTGCCACATAGAATAGTAGGCAAATGACAAAGAAAAAGTAATGACAAATTCCAGGAAATAAATGAAGAGCATAGCTCATGCAAAGGGCCTGAAGTAGAAGTGAGCCGATGCATTCAGGGACTAGCAAGGAGAGTGGAGCTACAGCAGAACTGGAGGGGGGAGAAGACTAGACAATGAGGTCAGAGAGACAAGAACGGTCAGGACATCGTAAGGACTGAGGCATTGACTCTGAGCAAGGTGGAAGCTGCTGCCATGTTTTGTGCCAAAGAGTGACATGATCTGACTTACATGTTGGCAAGATAATTCTGCCTATGTGTTGAGAATAAATGGTAGGAGGGACTAGGTAGAAGTAGGATGCTACTGCAGTCAGAAGGTCACCACAGTGATCCAGGGGAAAGACCATACGGATGGCCCCATTGGATGATGATGGCTTGGACCAGGGTGGAAGCACTGGAGGTGGTGAGAAGCAATTGGATTCTGGATATTTAGAAGGCAGAACCAAATATTCCTTGACATATAGAATGTGAGGTATGAAAGAAAGAGATAAATCAAAGATGGCCTGAGCAACCGGAGGGATGAAGCTGCAGTCAAATGAGATGAGGAGACCACGTTGGAACAATGTTCCCATCACCTGTTGCTGAACCAACCTCAACTTACAGACATAAAACAACAATCATTGATTATTATCAGCTCTGGTGAGCCTGGCAGTGGACTGGGCTCAGATAGGCAGGTCCCACTCGGTGGTTGGGGCTAGAGTCATCTCAAAGGCTAGATCATCTGAGGTCAGGAGTTGGAGACCAGCCTGGCCAACATGGTGAAACCCCACCTCCACTAAAATTACAAAATATTAGCCAGGTTTGGTCGTGGGTGCCTGTAATCCCAGCTACTCGGGAGACTGAGGCAGGAGACGTACTTGAACCCGGGAGGCAGAGGTTGCAGTGAGCCTAGGTTGTGCCATTGCACTCCAGCCTGGGTAACAAGAGCAGAACTCCATCCCAAAAAAAAAAAAAAAAAAAAAAAAAAACCACAAAAATTTAAAAAGTTAAAAAATGAAAAATAGCCCCATCCCTATAGCAAGTGCAATTTTTGTGTGTGTGCATGACGGAGTTTTGCTTTTGTCACCCAGGCTAGAGTGCAATGGTGCGATCTCACCTCAGTGCAACCTCTGCCTCCCGGGTTCAAGTCTTTTTTCTGCCTCAGCCTCCTGAGTAGCTGGGATTACAGGCGCGCGCCACCATGCCTGGCTAATTTTTTTGTATTTTTAGTTGAGTCGGGGTTTCACCACGTTGGCCAGGCTGGTCTCGAACTCCTGACCTCGTGATCTGCCCGCCTCAGTCTCCCAAAGTGCTTGGATTACAGGCGTGAGCCACCGCGCCCAGCCTGGCAAGTGCGATTTTAGGAAATCCCCCAACCCAGTCCTCTTTCCCCTCTGTGCCTTCTCCTTGGTGTCTCTGGCCCGAGAGCATGCTCGGACTCACACGATCAATTCACCTTGTGATCTCCCACCAAGGACGACTGCAGCTCCCCGAGTCTCAGACGCCCACTAACCCCCTCCCCCATCCTCCCGGGCTCATGCCCACTGCAAAGGAGAAAGCTGGCTCTGTGAGGTCTCACGTTCGTTACAAGGTGGAGTGCGGACTAGAAGCCAGACCTCCTGGCTTAGCTTTCACGGTCTCTCCAGGATAAAAATGGTGGTTGCTGTCACTGTAGATGATCTGGCAGGTGGCACGGGGGACAGATGAGGGGGGGAACGTTCCTGGTAAGGAAATCCATCCCTCTAAATTAAGTGCGTTAATTTTCCCGAATAAAGACACGCCGGTCATGAAATCCACTGCCTGGAAAAGATACTTGATACAGCAACTGTGATGGCCGCTGGCTGAAAACACTCTGTTTCCCCTTAGTCACCCTCCTCGGGTCAGGGTAAGCCTGCTGGCTAAAGCAACAGAAAGAAGCCAACAGATCTGTGGAACGAAATTCCTTGGCTAACAGGAAAACTGCAGTCAGGGGAGTAGGGGGCAGGGGACAAGGTTCTGAGAAGAACTTTGGGTTTTTCTTTTGCCCTTGGTGCGGTGGGGGTGGGGAACAGGAATATGGGATGTGGAGAATCAGTCCCGAGTAGGGGGTGGGCCTGATAAAGCAGATGAGAAACCCAACCCAGGGGGCAACATTATTGTCATCCTTGTTAACCCTCTGCAGACCAGAAACCGCCAGGACAGTCAACTAATCCTGATTATTATTATATTCATAATAATGCTTGTGTTTTGTCAAAGCCCTTATTAGAGTGCTTTAAGGGGCCTGGGAGGTGATGTTCCCCAAATTTGACAACGTGCAATGCAATGGTAACCACGATGGTTGGAGTGGTTTTCACGGGCGGGCAGAACAACCCTGCCATGGTCAGGTGAACAGAAGCCTCTGAGGCCTGGGATGGCAGAGTGGACGGACATGAACAGAATCCGTCCCTGCCCCGAGGCTGCTCACGTCGGACGCACAGCCCCGAGCGGCCAAGGAGCCTGCATTTTCCTCGGCAGCAGGAGCCGTGGTTTGCACTGTGGCTCTGCCACGTGCCGCGTGGTTAATCCAGTTCGCTTAACTGCACCAGGCTGGAATCTGAGTGTCTTATTAATTGAAAGGTGCTGCCCTGTTGAGCATTCTGTGGGTTCCAAAGCGAGTGGAGTGGGAGGCGTGGTTGGCTTCTTCCTCGCTGGCCTCGTTTTTTGACAAACAACGGCAGGTTCCCCGCAGGGTCTCTGGCCCAGCTTCTCAGCACGTCTCTGTTCTAACTGAATTTGATTTTCTTTTTTTTTCAGCCTCGTGCTAGTGATGGAAGGGAATGAGACTGTGATCTCCCTCATGACACTAATTAATATCCTTCATCCAAAGGTGGTGACACTGTACTTTGGGGCTGAAATCTGAAACTTAACCAATGGCAGTTCTGGTCCAGCCTGGAGAGGCTAAGTGACAGCTTGTTACCTTCAGCTTCATTTATTAACATCAGCTGAATAAACAAATCCCGATGGGACCAGAGCCCTGCTGCCCAGGAACCCCTCCCACTGGTTCTCAAAACTCTCTGGTGACTGGAATTGAAGCCATCTTGGGTAAGAAGGTCCCACTGGAAAGAAATTCAACGGCACCTGATTAATTCTGAAAGTAAAAGCACTTAACCCTCAGGAGTTTGGGCTGAACCACTCACTCTTTCATTCCACTCCTCCTGTATTTCCCTGGCACCAAACAACCTGTCGACTCAGCAGTACAAGCCATCCATTGAGAAATACTGATGGAGGCCGGGCGCGGTGGCTCACGCCTGTAATCCCAGCACTCTGGGAGGCCAAGGTGGGCAGATCACGAGGTCAGGAGATCGAGACCATCCTGGCTAACATGGTGAAACCCCGTCTCTACTAAAAATACAAAAAAATTAGCCAGGCACGGTGGCGGGCGCCTGTAGTCCCAGCTACTTGGGAGGCTGAGGCAGGAGAATGGCGTGAACCCGGGAGGCGGAACTTGCAGTGAGCCAAGATCGCGTTACTGCACTCCAGCCTGGGCAACAGAGCGAGACTCTGTCTCAAAAAAGAAATACTGATGGAGTGCCTGCTAGATCCAGTAGGGAAGCAGGTGCATGCTCTGCGCTCGGGGAGCTTACAGTCTAGTGATCAAACAGGAGCTGTGAGTGACAGGATGAAGTTCACGGTGCTCCGGGAACAGAGATGATGGAGGGGTGTTGATGAAGGCCTCACCAAGGAAATGGTGTTTTAGACCATGAGACAATGTAGCCAACCTAAGCAGCCAGGTCTGCTCATTTCTGCTGCCAGCATAATTTCACAAAGCCCCTCGTTCTGTGACCACATACAGCTCTTGGAAAAGATGCTTTGAAGACAAAAGAGGACAGAGCACACGGCCAGGGGAGGTGGTCCCCCATGCCCCGCTAAGAAACTGCTTATCCCAAGGACGAAAGGAATCCAGTCACTGGAGGTGGTGACATGATCAGATGTGCATTTTAAGATCATTCTAGTTCCAAGATGTAAATGGATTAGAGAAGGATGAGACTGAGGCCTGGAAACCAGTGTTAGGAGCCAGTTGTTCTAATCCAAGTATAGACAGTACGGTTGACTTCCAATCAACTAGTTTCGACAACATTTGAAAAAGAGTAATTAACCTAATATTAGCCTTAACAATCAACACCCTGCTAGCCCTACTACTAATAACCATTACATTTTGATTACCACAACTCAACACTTACATGGAAAAATCCAAGCCTTAGACATGAGCTAGATCAGGTTACAGGCAGAGTGGGTGGAGAGAGCTGGGATGGATACAGAAATCTTTTATGAATTTTTTTTTTTTTTGGAGACAGGGTCTCACTTTGTTGTCCAGACTGGAGTACAATGGCACGATTACAGGTCACCGCAGCCTTGCCCTCCTGGTCTCAAGTAATCCTTCTGCCTCAGCCTCCCGAGTAGCTGGGACTACAAGTGCGCACCACCATGCCTGGCTAAGTTTTAAACCTTTTGTAGAGATGGGGTCTCACTATGTTGCCCAGGCTGGTCTTGAACTCCTGGACTCAAGCAATCCTCCGAGCTTGGCCTCTCAAATTGCTGAGATTGCAGATGTGAGTCACTGTGCTCAGCTCAGAAATCTTTCTGATATATAAAAATTCTTGGCCAGGCACAGTGGCTCACACCTACAATCCCAACACTTTGGGAGGCTGAGGCAGGCAGATCCCTTGAGGTCAGGAATTTGAGATCAGCCTGGCCAACATGGTGAAACCCTGTCTCTACAGAAAATACAAACATTAGCCGGGCGTGGTGGTACACACCTGTAGTCCCAGCTATTCGGGAGGCTGAGGCAGGAGAACCACTTGAACCCAGGAGGAAGAGGCTGTTGAGAGCCAAGATCATGCCATTGCACTCCAGCCTGGGCAATGGGAGTGAGACTCTGACAAACACACACACACACACACACACACACACTCTTGAAAATCAAGTGAAAACGCTGGACGTGGTGGCTCATGCCTGTAATCCCAGAACTTTGGGAGGTTGAGGCAGGTAGATCACCTGAGGTTGGGAGTTCGAGACCAGCCTGGCCAACATGGAGAAACCCCATCTCTACCAGAAAAGTACAAAATTAGCCGGGTGTGGTGGCATATGCCTGCAATCCCAGCTACGCAGGAGGCTGAGGCAGGAGAATCCCTTGAACCCGGGAGGCGGAGGTTGCCGTGAGCTAAGATTGTGCCATTGCACTTCAGCCTGGGTGATGAGAGTGAAACTTTGTCTCAAAAAAATAAATTAATTAATTTTAAAATAATAATAATAAATAAATAAAATCAAGTGAAAAAATAGAAAAATGAATAAAGACAGAAGAGTTCATAGAACAAGATATACAAGTCTCCCGTCAACATGAAAATATGCTCATCTTCACTCATAAGAGAAACACAAATTGACACCACACTGAAACCATCTGTCACCTAAAAATTCAAAAACCTGACGGCACTCGCCGTTGAGGGTAAAGCAAGCATTCTCATGTTTCTGATGAGAGTGCAAAACAGAGAAGATTTTGGCAATGTCTGACAAAATATGTATTTACCCTTGAACCCAGCAATCTCAATCCTGGGAACTAACCCTGAAGACCCACCCCCACAAATGCGAAACAGCATACACCGAAGGCTGCTCGCCGCAGTCCTGCTTGTAATAGCAAAATACTGGAAAAAAAAAAAACCCCAAGATATCCCTGCACAGGAGACAGGTTGAACAAATGATCAGCTAGCACAGTGGACGACTATACAGGCTTTTTTTTTTTTTTTGAGATGGAGTCTTGCTCTGTTGCCCAGGCTGGAGTGCAGTGGTGCTATCTCAGCTCACTACAACCTCCGCCTCCCAGGTTCAAATGATTCTCCTGTCTCAGCCTCCCGAGTAGCTGCGTTTACAGGCGCATACCGCCATGCCTGGTTAATTTCTTGTATTTTAGTAGAGATGGGGTTTCACTATGTTGCCCAGGCTGGTCTCCAACTCCCGAGCTCAGGGAATCCACCTGCCTCGGCCTCCCAAAGTGCTAGGATTACAGGCATGAGCCACCGCGCCTGGCCTATGCAGGCATTTTTTAAAGATGAGGAGGATCAGGCAGGCACAGTGGCTCACGCCTGTAAACCCAGCACTTTGGAAAGGGGCTGAAGAGAAATCTCAAACCTTACCTGGTGGGTTTGTTGTTGGCAGTGACATCAGTTTAAAAACCCAGAAACTACTGTTTCAGAATTTGGGTATTGCAGTACAGAAGAAATCTATAAGCATATTGAAATTGTTGGGAATCAGGATGGTTTGAGAAAAGGAAACATATGGACTGAAGCACAGACGAGGCCTCTGGAGCTGAATTTAAGCTGGAGGTTTCAGTACACTGGGAGGCTCCTCTAAAACATCTTAGCTGTGTTCACTGAAAGGGTCTAGAAGCTTGACACCCAGCAAAATGAGCACAACGAGTTCCTGGACCTTCATTGGGAAATAAAAATTCTCCACCACACACACACACACACACACAAAGAAATTAAACATTAGCAATCAAATTGAAGCTGTCTGCGTGTTCCCTTCCCTAACCGCAGCCTCCTTCCAATCCACTAGATGAGGGAATCTAGCATTTTATCATTTCCAGGCACTTTTGTATATTTTACTATGTATGTATTGTGTCTTTAAACAATATATAGTATTAATATCCATTTTAAAACACTTTATAGAAATGTTATTATCCGTGTGTATGCTTATGCAAATCGCTTTTTTTTCCTGTCAACATTTTGTGTCTTACAGCGATCCACACTGATACCTGGAGCTCTCACTAATTTTTACCCTCTATGTTATTGTACTGCATGGTTATGCCACCATCTACTTATGAATGTCCTGTGAAAGGACATTTAGCCTACCTATTATTTTTGACCATTATGAACATTGCTAGTGTGAACATTCTTGTGCATATCTTTTTGTGCCCATGTACAAGAACCTCCCTAGAGCATATCCTCAAAGTGGAGCTGGTGAGTTATGGTATAAATGCATATTCGCTTTTTCTCTTTATTATCAATTTATTTTCCAATATCATTGAGTCAAATGACATTCCCACCAGCAGGTTCTGTTTCATTCAGTGTTCTTGCCAACACTTAGCATTAAAAGACTTTTTAATTTTTGTTAATCTGATGGATGTGAAATATCTCACTTCTCTGCCTACTTAGTGAGGTTTAATATCTATTTATTTACCACCCATGCATGTTTCAGCTTCTGTGAAATAAAATTTTCTATCTTGCAAAAAAAAAAAATTATCTACAACAAGAGACCAGGATTTGAATAAATGACTGATTCCACAGTTGGGGCAAGGAAAGTAAAAGGTCAGTCTGGAGTGCCTTGTGCCAGAAAGCAAGAACATGCTCAAAGGCCGGGCATGGTGGCTCACGCCTGTAACCACTCCCTCACTTTGGGAGGCTGAGGCAGGCAGATCACCTGAGGTCATGAGTTCAAGACCAGCGTGGCTAACATAGTGAAACCCATCGCTACTAAAAATATAAAAATTCGCCAGTCATGGTGGCTTATGCCTGTAGTCCCAGCTACTCAGGAGGCCGAGGCACGAGAATCGCTTGAACCTGGGAGGCGGAGGTTGCAGTGAGCTGAGATCACGCCACTGCACTCCAGCCTGGGCAACAGAGTGAGACTCGGTCTCAAAAATATAAAATAAAATAAAATGAAAAAGTGCTCAAAGAACCATGGGGATATGGCAAAAAGACACAAGTCTTCTCCCTCTGAACAGTTTGAGCATCAAAAAAATTACAACAGTAAGGGATTACGGCACATTGAATTAAATTAAAAAACAAAAAACAAAAGAATCCATGGGCCTCCGGGAATACTCAAAAACTGAGTTAGAGGGAGGGAAAGACCTTCTTTACTGAAGAATGCCAGCCAGTAAACATCAAAGAAACGATGCAATTTTTGAGACAGAATTTCACTCTTGTTGCCCAGGCTGGAGTGCGATGGCTCAATCTCGGCTTACTGCAACCTCAACCAAATTGAGGTAAACCACTCAATCTGGACATCCACAGACTCCCTAAAGCCCTGGGCTACCAACCCTAATGTAGAGGAAGAAGCACAGAGCTTAGGACGCAGCACACAGGAGCAACAAGCCGAGGAGAGGAGGCTGTAATGAACAGAGGCGGGAAAGCGACAGCCAGAGGGGCAGGCAGGCCAGGACGAGCCCCGGCAGCGCAAACGCCACTCAGTCTGCAAACCAGGTAAGGACGCTTGCTACTGGGAGTGATTGAAACTCAGATCCCCGGCCGGGCACAGTGGTTCTCACCTGTAATCCCGGCACTTTGGGAGGCTGAAGCTGGCGGATCACTTCAGGTCAGGAGTTCGAGACCAGCCTGACCAACATGGTGAAACCCCATCTGTACTAAAAATACAAAAATTAGCCAGGCATGGTGGCACACGCCTGCAATCCCAGCTACTCAGGAGGCTGAGGCACGAGAATCACTTGAACCCCTGAGGCGGAGGTTGCAGTGAGGCAAAATCGCGCCACCGTACCCCAGCCTGGGCGACAGAGTGAGACTCCGTCTCAAAAAAACAAAAACAAACAAAAAATCAGATCCTTAAAGATCGATTTTACACCCACCTACGTGACAGTAAGAAAGCTGGATTGGCCGGGCGCGGTGGCTCACGCCTGTAATCCCTGCACTTTGGGAGGCCGAGGCGGGCGGATCACGAGGTCAGGAGATCGAGACCATCCTGGCTAACACGGTGAAACCCCGTCTCTACTAAAATACAAAAAAAAAAATTAGCCGGGCGCGGTGGCGGGCGCCTGTAGTCCCAGCTACTCGGGAGGCTGAGGCAGGAGAATGGCGCGAACTCGGGAGGCGGAGCTTGCAGTGAGCTGAGACGGTGCCACTGCACTCCAGCCTGGGCGACAGAGTGAAGACTCCGCCTCAAAAAAAAAAAAAAAAAAAAAAAAGAAAGCTGGATCAACTTCGGGGATGAAGGTGGACAGTCAAGACCTACGGTAACACCGTCTGGTGTCTCTCTGGCTGCCATCCATATCACCTGCCTCTGGTTCAGGGCCCCTTCCCAGTTTGTCATCCCACCTGTCTGGATCTTGTCCCTCCAGTGAAGGCTGCCTGGATGCCTCAGAGAGCACAGCCTTCTTACCTGCATTCTTCCCGGGCGCTTTTCCTTATTTGGTGCTTTCTAGGGAGTAGGCAGGTCTTAGGGATTTTTCTGTCTTTCTTTTGAGACAAGGTCTTGCTCTATCACCCAGGCAGTGGCACAGCCATTGCTCACTGATGCCTTGACCTCCCAGGCTCAAGTCATCCTCCCGCCTTGGCCTTCCAAGTAACTGGGACTACAAGCCTGTGCCACCACACCTGGCTAAATTTTAAAACTTTCTGTAGAGACAGAGTCTCACTATGTTGCCTAGGCTGGTCTCAAACTCCATAAACTCAAATAGTTGTCCTGCCTCGGCCTCCCAAAGGGCGGGGACTACAGGCATGAGCCACCGCGCCCAGCCTAGGAATGTTTAAGGTGCTCTTTCGAAAGACTATGAGGGCTGTTTGGTGTCAAAGCAAGTCCAAGCACCAAGAGATAAGAGATCAAAAGCTCTAAAAGCAAACCCAGTCCAATCTTTAAAAGTGAGAGAGATAAGATGGCTCAGAAATAATCATACTGGGTCCATTTATCATGTGGTTGGGAGAGCACAGCTAACAGAGGGAGAAAAAGTAAATCAAGTGGGCCATGTCCACAGGCGTAATCAACTCATCAGAATGAGTTGGTCACCCATCACCAGCTGGAGAAACCCAAGCCTGAGTTGGTTCTGCCAGACTGGTAAGATGTCCCATCCCAAACTGACCAACTGAATCAGCATTTCTAGTCTTCTGTGCAATTGCCTGCAGTCATATAGGCCCGGTCATGATGGCAGAGAATAAAATCTTCTCTCACAACAGTCTCCAGTTACAGAGTCCTGATCACTGCAACTGGGAAAGCTGAGAACTTTTCATCATCTAGCACATTTGCGAAATTCATTGGCTTTAACAAACTGTTCCGCAAACACCTGGCCTGTTCGGTCTCCCCTCTCCAGCATGTGCTTTGTCATATTCAGAAAGTGCTTATAGGCTCTCGCTCGCCTTGAAAAATATCCATCAGCTCTCAGCAAGGCTCAAACCCATCGTGGCTCTGGTGGAACGTTCACTTCAGGGAAACACACAAGCCAATTTGATCCGACTTCATAAATGTTAACAAAATCCAGGTGAAGGAATCTATCTGGAAAAACATAAGACTCTTATGAGCAGCTCCAAGAAAAAATTCTCTCGGGAAAGGGGGAAAAAGATGTGAAATCCTCCCTGCCAGGGTGGAAAGCAAGATGAAATTGGGTCTCACAAACGGGGAGCTTTCGCGGAACCCAGATCTAAAATGGCGGCTTCCAAATAGCTCAGGATTGTGAGACCCAGACGGATTTTCTTCTCATGCTTTGTCTTAGAGGTAAAATCAAGTTTAAAACTCATCAACTCTCTTATGATCCCTCACCCCCCACCCCCAACAAAGACCACAGACAAGAACATCATGGAACCAACTTCAAAATCTCGAGTCTGGGCCGGGCGCGGTGGCTCACGCCTGTAATCCCAGCACTCTGGGAGGCCGAGGCGGGCGGATCACGAGGTCAGGGGATCGAGACCACCCTGGCTAACACGGTGAAACCCCGTTTCTACTAAAAATACAAAAAAAAAAAAAAAAAAAATGAGCCGGGTGAGGAGGCGGCACCTGTAGTCCCAGCTACTCGGGAGGCTGAGGCAGGAGAATGGCGCGAACCCGGGAGGCGGAGCTTGCAGTGAACCGAGATGGCGCCACCGCACTCCAGCCTGGGCCACAGAGCCAGACTCCACCTCAAAAAAGAAAAAAATAAATAAAAATTAGCCGGGCGCGATGGCGGGCGCCTGTAGTCCCAGTTACTCGGGAGGCTGAGGCAGGACAATGGCGCGAACCCGGGAGGCAGAGCTTGCAGTGAGCCAAGATGGCGCCACTCACTCCAGCCTGGGTCACAGAACCAGACTCCGCCTCAAAAAAAATAAATAAATAAAAATTAGCCGGGCGTGGTGGCGGGCGCCTGTAGTCCCAGTTACTCCGGGGCTGAGGCAGGAGAATGGCGCGAACCCGGGAGGCGGAGCTTGCAGTGAGCCGAGATGGCGCTACCGCACTCCAGCCTGGGCGACAGAGCCAGACTCCGCCTCAAAAAAAAAAAAAAAAAATAAATAAAAATTAGCCGGGCGTGGTGGCGGGCGCCTGTAGTCCCAGTTACTCCGGGGCTGAGGCAGGAGAATGGCGCGAACCCGGGAGGCGGAGCTTGCAGTGAGCCAAGATGGCGCCACTCACTCCAGCCTGGGCCACAGAGCCAGACTCCGCCTCAAAAAACAACAACAACAACAAATCTCGAGTCTGTCCCATTCTGAATGTGAGGCATGAGGGACACCGTTCCTAAAGTTTAAAAGAAATTGTTCTGTATTCTGGCAGGATCTGCTCTGCTTCACGCGCAGAGCGTCTGGCCATGTCGGCAGGTGGGCAGAGCTCTATGTAACGTGTGTGAGGACTCAGTAACATATAGGCATGCTTTTCACAGAGCGCTTGTGCTCCCAGATTGGCTTCAGGTTTGAAACCCTAAGCTTCAGGTATGTGTCTCTGCTAATAATAGGGCTCTCCTCCCCAAGCCTACAAGAGACGAGAGAGCTAGCAAGGGAATGGTTTCCAGCATGGGAGAATCCCAGAGAGAGGGCAAGACTGCAGCCTGGACCAACCAATCCACGGAGAATACTGCTCACCCACCTGCAGGCTCTGCCATGTTCCTCCTGACACCCCCAGGGATCTCCTGCCCACCCCCAATATACCACCCAAGGGACACATGGGACCCCACAAAGACACACAGGCACTGGTGTGGAGAGCCCGCTGCACGAGATGAAGACACAGATTCGCTCCTTATAGGGAAGGTTTAGAAGTGCATGGCTAAAATCCAACCCAATTATACAACGATTCTTGGCTGAGAAGAAGAATAAGCTAATGGCTGGAGCTCTATAGAATCTCAAGATTTTTCGATGCAAATCCTACCACCAAACAGCTGTGAAAATAAACCAACGTTCCTTGATGGGCTTCCTCCAAGTGCGGGACCACCCCAAACCCTGCTGTCTTGGGCCACTGTTTATCGCAAACACTGCAGTCTACATCCAGAGGACGGATCTCAAGGGGAACTTTCTGTTGACGCTCCTTCCACAGCATGGAGACGGGAGACAGGCACGCTCAGAGGTGACAGCAAATGCCATCTTCAACTTTCTAGGCCAGTGATTTAAGTGCAGGAACAGGGGTGGGAATTTAGTGGATATTCACTTGGAAGGTGTGCGAAGTCTCTTATTCACAGAACTCCCATCTCCCAAACAGAAATAACAAACCCCAAGCAAAGGTCAACACATCTTTTTTATGTACAAATGGGTCACTGGTACAGAGGGAGTTGCTTTTTATAAATATCTGCAGCAAATCCCCTAAAAAAGATGTAATAAGAACTCTGTCTCAGCACAAAGGGCCTATCCTTCCCCAAAAGTGTTAAATTCCCGAGAGCCTGTGCTTAGCCAAACACTTGTGGGGCCTCCTGGGAAGAACAGCAGCGCTTTGGGACCAAGGCGAGAGCCTTCCCATCTCCCCGGAGAGCAGAGGTGACTTGAAGGTCAATCTGTTGCCCAGGACTTGGGAGTGATTAAACTGTTTCTTCCCAAGACTTGCGGTCTTCTTTGTCAAGCTGCTGATTAAGCGGTCTCTCTGTTTCCTGGCAGTGACCCAGAGGGAGGGAGGAGAGGAACCTACAATCGCGTGAGGAAGTAAAAAACTCTGGGTATTTTGATAAAAAAACACTTGGCAATCACTGTAACCCTGTAAAGCCGATGTATCGAATTCACCAGAGGGAAAATCGTACGTTAGCATTCTGGAATCTATAAACGCAAGCATTTCTTTAGGAAGATCATTACTTAGCACCAATGTCTCTCTCTCTCTCTCTCTCATAATTTTTCCTTTTCCTCCGAACCCTTGGCTGTGATCAGCGCTGTCGGACCACAGCTCAGCAGTACTTTTAATCAGTAACACAGCTGGGCTCGAAGGGGAGTGCGGTCACACGCCACAGAACAAACAGCGCGCTCACACCAAACGGCAAGGCTCCTGGGGGCATCCTGGCTGGGGATTCGCAAGCGGACCCCCGGCCTCTTCCTGGGGCTGCTCTTTGGCACTCCAGGCTCAGGGGCTTTACTCAAAGCGACGTAGGTGGTTGTACAGCGACTGGACGTAGGTGAAGACACACATGGGGTCTGGCTTGCGGCCCATCACCATCATGTCCTCCACTTCGATGAGGCGTTCACAGTTGGCCAAATTCCTGAAACACACAAGCCCCGTCAGAACGGCGGTCCCAGCCATCAGCCAGCCCCACAGCCGCAACAGGGCCAGGATCTCCATCCTGGGAACAGAGCTCAGCCTCTCAGCCTGCAGCCAGAGATTCCCAAGGACCCACCAGCGGGGAATTCAGATAACCCTGGCAGAACCCTTGGAATCACTGACTCCAATGCAGTGTTTCCCAAACTCCCAGATTTGTGAGCCACCTATACAATTCATAGTTTCCTTTAAATACACTTACTTTATTTAATTTGGGTTTTTTTTTTAGAGACCGGGGCTTGCTCTATTGCCCAGGCATAAGTACAATGGCACAATCTTAACTCACTGCAGCCTTGATCTCCTGGGCCCAAGTGATCCTCACGCCTTGTCTTCCCAAGTAGCTGTGATTCCAGGCACACACTACCATGCCCAGCTAGTTTTTTGTTTGTTTGTTTGTTTTTTGAGACATAGGTTCGCTCTTGTTGCCCAGGCTGTAGTGCAGTGGCACAATCTTGGCTCACTGCAACCTCTGCCTCCCGGGTTCGAGTGATTCTCCTGCCTCAGCCTCCCAAGTAGCTGGGATTACAGGTGTCCGCCACCACGCCTGGCTAATTTTGTTTTGTATTTTTAGTAGAGACAAGGTTTCACCATGTTGGCCAGGCTGGTCTTGAACTCGTGATCTCAGGTGATCCACCTGCCTCAGCCTCCCAAAGTGCTGGGATTACAGGCGTGAGCTACCACGCCCGGCCCAGCTAGTTTTTAAAAAATAGTTTTGTAGAGATGGGGTGTCACTATGTTACCCAGACTGGTCTTGAATGCCTGCCTCAAGCGATCTTCCCATCTCAGCCTCCTCAGTAGCTGGGATTACAGGCACAGGCGACCCACAGTACCTGGCATATTGTATTTAAATTTGAAGTGAAACTATATTTAAGGTTTTTTTTAAAAAAGTAGGCTGGATATGGTGGCTCACACCTGTAATCCCAGCACTTTAAGAGGTCAAGGCGGGCAGGTCACCTGAGGTCAGGAGTTCGAGACTAGCCTAACCAATATGGTGAAACTCCATCTCTACTAAAAATACAAAAATTAGCCGGGCGTGGTGGCGAGCGCCTGTAGTCCCAGGAGGCTGAGACAGGAAAATTGCGTGGACCCAAGAGGTGAAGGTATCGCACCATTGCACTGCAGCCTGGGCGATGGAGTGAAACTCTGTCTCAAAAAAAAAAAAAAAAGTAAATATCAATAGTATATGTAACGCTAAGTTATTAAAATAAATGTAAAACTAATAAAGCAAAAAATAAATTTACCAAACATTTACCTCCTAAAAGTGCTTTTAGACTTTTTTTTTTTTTTTTTTTTTTTTTACTGTGACCCATAGTAAGGAAGATATTTTCATCATGATTCAGCACATGCTTACATGTATGTGGAAATAAAGTTTCACAGAAATACTTCTTTACCACTACCTGTATTTTCTCAGTGATATTTCATGTTTATTCTCTCCCCTGCCCCTCCCCAACCCTACCTCTTTAAAATGCTGGTCATGGCCAGGCGTGGTGGCTCACGCCTGTAATCCCAGCACGTTGGGAGGCCGAGGCGGGCAGATCACCTGAGGTCATGAGTTCGAGACCAGCCTGGCCAATATGGTGAAACCCCGTCTCTATTAAAAATACAAAAATTAGCCGGGCATGGTGGCAGGCACCTGTAATCCCAGCTACTCGGGAGGCTGAGGCAGGAGAATCGCTTGAACCCAGGAGGTGGAGGTTGCAGTGAGCCAAGATTGCCTCATTGCACTCCAGCCTGGGGGACAAGAGCAAGTGAGACTTCATCTCAAAAAAAAAAAAAAAGAAAATGCTGGTCATGAAGCACTAAATTGATTTTACAGTCTACTAATGAGTCATATCTGGCAGTTTAAAAGATTGCTTATCACGCCGGTAATCCCAGCACTTTGGGAGACCGAGGAGGGCGGATCACAAGGTCAAGATATTGAGGCCATCTGGCCAACATAGTGAAACCCTGTTTCTACTAAAAATACAAAAAATTATACAGGTGTGGTGGCGGGTGCCTATGGTCCCAGCTACTCAGGAGACTGAGGTAGGAGAATCGCTTGAACCCGGGAGGCGGAGGTTGCAGTGAGCCAAGATCACACCATTGCACTCCAGCCTGGGAGACAGAACGATGCTCCGTCTCAAAAAAAAAAAAAAAAAAAAAAAAAAAAGATTGCTTAAAATAATTGCCGCCCCACCCCCAGTCCCCCAGGGCCCTCTGCCTCCTGCCCTGGGAAATACTGGTTTAACTTCTGGCTCACTGGTTTAGACTCGTGTGTACACATGGCCTTTCACTGGGGCTCAGAGGGAGGCTGAAGGCCTCGTGGACATGGGAGGAGGAACATCAACAGTCAAGACACATCGCCCTGCGCATCTCAGCACCGAGTCCTGAAATAACAACAGCCAGCCTCTGGAATGCCCAGCCCTGCGCCCCCTGCCTCCTCTGACTCTGCTCACAGCAGGCCTGGGGCGCCTGGGCACCAGATGGAGCCGGCCTGACATTATTAGGCAGAACCAAAAAGGCAAAAACGATTGCACTCGGCCCGATGGTCAGTGCCCTTCTCTCAGCAGCTGTGTGTACTTTTGTAGTTCAGGGGGTCCCCAGTCTTTTGTGTGTGTTTTTTCCACCAATAAGCGCATGGCTGTCAGGGTTCAAATCCCAGCTCCATCTCTTCCGAGCTATTTATCTGTGGGCAATACACTTCATTTATCCAGGCCTCAGTTTCTCCATCTGTGAATTATATCCACCTTGAAAGAGTGGTATGAAAATTATAAACCCATGCCAATCAGGTGGAACAGCAAAGGACATGTCGAAAGAGCTAATAAACGTTAAAGATTAGGCAGGGCAAAGTGGCTCATGCCTGTCATCCCAGCACTTTGGAAGACCGAGGCAGGAGGATCACTTGAGCCCAGGAGTTTGAGACCAGCCTGGACAACACAGCAAAACCCTGTCTCTATAAAAAATTTTAAAAATTAGGGCCGGGCGCGGTGGCTCAAGCCTGTAATCCCAGCACTTTGGGAGCCAGGATCACGAGGTCAGGGTCGAGACCATCCTGTGAAACCCCGTGCCGGGCACCTGTAGTGCTACTAGTAAACCCGGGAGGCGGAGCTTAGTGAGCTCCGACTGTACTGCCTGGGTGAGAGCGACTCGGTCTCAAAAAAAAAAAAAAAAAAAAAAAAAAAAAAAAATTAGCCAGGCATGGTGGTGTGCACCTGTAGTCCCAGCTACTCGAGACTGAGGTGAGAGGATCGCTTGAGGCCAGGAGGTGGAGGCTGCAGTGAGCCCAGATTGCACCACTGCACTCCAGCCTGGGTGACAGAGCCAGACCCTGTCTCAAGAAAACTCAAACCAAAACAAACAAAAAAGTCAGAGATTATTCTTATTGCCATTTTGAGGATCATGCCTCGCTTTAAGAAGCAGGGTGGATCACAGAGAAGAGGCCTGAATGTGAAATTGAAATAGTTGAGTTCAAACCCTGACTCCTCCAATTGCTTCACCGTTCTGTGCCCACTTCCTTAGCAGAAAATCGGAATACTGACCGGGCACGGTGGCTCACGCCTGTAATCCCAGCACTTTGGGAGGCCGAGGTGGGTGGATCACCTGAGGCCAGGAGTTCCAAACCAGCCTAACCAACACGACGAAACCCTGTCTCTACTAAAAATACAGAATTAGCCAGGTGTGGTGATGCACGCCTGAAATCCCAGCTACTTGGAAGACTGAGGCTGGAGAATCACTTGAACTCAGGAGGTGGAGGTTTCAGTGAGCCGAGATCGTGCTACTGCACTCCAGCCTGGTGACAGAGGCAGACTCCGTCTCAAGAAAAAAAAAAGAAAAGAAAAAGAAAATCAGAATACTACCTCTGCTGTCCCTCCCAGTGGGCCTGTTGTGAGGCTGTGATTCCACAATGTACGTTTATGCATCTTGTTCCCCAGAGAGCCCAGCCAGAGGGGAGACCCCAGTGAGTGAGACTCCTCTGACCCATCCCAGTTTGGCACGACGCACTCAGCACTTTCTACCAGGACTCACGCGGCTGTGTGCTCCAGAGACAAAGACTGTAACATTACCCGCAGACCCTGCTCTGCTGTGCTGGCTGGACGCCAGGCCTCCCATCAGAAACCAAATGTCAAGGCGAAATGGAGACATCTGTCCTGGATCCCCTCCCCACCTCCTGCTTGGGGTTGTAGCGGGTGGCCTGTAAGTGAATCCAACAGGCTTTGTGGGGTGATGAGTGGGTTTGGCCCAACCAGCGGGCACCCTTTCTCCCTGGGACAGGCCAGGGCAGGGCTCGATGTCAGGGAAGTCGGCCCTCTGATACGAGCAGGCATGTAAAGGTGCTTTGTCGACAATTAAGGATTGAAAATCTGAGTTCAGGCCGGGCGCGGTGGCTCACGCCTGTAATCCCACCATTTTAAGAGGCTGAGGTGGGCAGATCATTTGAGGTCAGGAGTTGGAGACCAGCCTGGCCAACATGGTGAAACCTCGTCTCTACTAAAAATACAAAAATTAGCTGGGCGTGGTGGCGCATGCCTGTAATCCCAGCTACTTGGGAGGCTGAGGCAGGAGAATCACTTGAACCCGGGAGGCAGAGATTGCACTGAGCCAAGATCATGCCACTACACTCCAGCCTGGGTGACAGAGCAAGACTCCATCGAAAGGGAAGGGAAGGGAAGGGAAGGGAAGGGGAGGGGAGGGGAGGGGAGGGGAGGGGAGGGGAAGGGAGGGGAAGGGAAGGGAAGGGAAGGGAAGGGAGAAGGGAGAAGAGAGAAAAGAAAAAGAGAAGAGAGAAAAGAAAAAGAGAAGAGAAGAGAAAAGAAAAAAGAAAAGATCTGAGTTCAGAGAGGCTGGGAACCTGAGTTCACCTTCCTGAGCCATCATTTCACATCTGGTGCCCTCCTTTCCACCTGCCACACAGCTGGGGCACCTCCACTCCCACACCTGCTACTTGGAGGATCCCAGGTGTGTGGGAATAGGCTCCGCACATGCCCAGGTTATCAGCACTGACAGGAGTGGCCTCAGTGGTGCCACATGTGAAGCAGGGACAGCATGAGGACTCTAGGACCTCCGCCCATCTAAACACCCCTGTCAGAAGCACCAATCACCTCTATAAAGGCCCTGCCTCAGCTTGTTCATCTCAGGGTCCAGGGAAAGGGGACCCAATTTCCTCCAAGGACAGCTCAGAACCCTCTGCAGATGCTCTGACCACGAGAAAGTTCTTCTGACATTTCTTATGCTATTTGTGCCTGTGTGTACTTTCTACCTACTGACCCCACAAGGCTATTTATTCTCAGTCTAATTTTTTCCTCCATGAAAGAACTCTTCATATGCCAGAAGAAAACCATCCCTCCATGTCTCTTTCTCTGAACTAAATAGCTCTGGTTCCTTAACTGTCCCCACAGAGGATACCTAGGACCCACCCCTCTGAACCAGGTCTTGCCGCTCTCTAACCCACTTCACAGGAGGCCTCAGAATTGCTGAGGTGTGGTCCACCCCCCGCAGAAGACAGCAAGCTGACCCCCTCTTCATTCTAGAGGCTGCATTTACCCTCTGATAATGACCCCTGGCCCCTGTCCTGGTGGCAAGTCTTCAAGTCCAGGGTGACAGTCAAGATGGGAGCGGATGCCATGCCCTGTGTCATCCTCCACTGTCCAGATCACTGGCTTCCCCAGCAGGCAACCAGGGCACTGGGCCATGATCCATCTGTTTCCCCACTGTTGTTATTTCTAAGTTGAGAACATAAGAGTGTAAGAATTCCTAGGGGAGCAGGGAGGGGTCACAATATGCAGCACGCAACCACCATCTCCTGGCTCCCTCTTTTCTTCTCCACCTGCTACCTTTGCTCTTCACCCACTTCTTTTCCTGGGGAGCTCCAAATTCTCCCTCCCATAGGCAGAGAGCATTCTCTGTCTTTGAGGCACAGTTCACACCAGACCCTCAAGAGCACTTGCCTTCCACGGATCACCTGAGGTCACGAGCTCGTGACCAGCCTGGGCAGAATGGCAAAACCCAGTCTCCACTAAAAATACAAAAATTAGCTGGGCGCAGTGGCTCATGCCTATAATCCCAGCACTTTGGGAGGCTAAGGTGGGTGGATCACCTGAGGTCAGGAGTTTGAGACCAGCCTGAGCAACATGGTGAAACTCCGTCTCTACTAGAAATAAAAAAAAATTAGCCGGGCCTGTAATCCCAGCTACTTGGGAGGCTGAGGCAGGAGGATCACTTGAGTTTGGGAGTCTGAGGCCACAGTGAGCTGTGATTGCACCACTGTATTCCAGCCTGGGAGACAAAGGGTGACCCTGTGTCAATCAATCAATCAAACAAAGTTCAAAGGAGAAAGTACAAATCACTTTAAATGCCATTCCATAGCAAGAACCAGAGTTAACATGGGCTGACTACATTTTTTTTTTTTTGAAATGAGGTCTCACTCTGTTGCCCAGGCTGGAGTGCAGTGGCACCATCTGGGCTCACTGCAATCTCTGCCTTCTGGGCTCAAGCGATCCTCCCACTTCAGCCTCCCAAGTAGCTGGGACCACAGGTGCGCACCACCACACCCAGCTATTTTTTTTTTTTGTATTTTCTATAAAGGTGAGGTCTTGCCACGTTGCCCAAGCTGGTCTCAAACTCCTAAGCTCGAGGAATCCACCTACCTTGGCCTCCCAAAGTGCTGGGATTGGAACACAGGCATGCGCCGCTGTGCCCGGCCAATCCCGACTACCATTTTCAAAGAGGCTTTGCTTGCGCCTCACATCAGTGGAGTGAGGAGTAGGCTGAAAGGGTTTTCTCCTACTCCTGTCTATTGTGAGCTTCAACTACCACAAGGGCTGGCCTGTAAGGGAGATGGAGGAGGGGTTTGCGGTTATTTTTATTTTTTTAAGCCTGCTCTAAATGCAGACCGGGATGCCAGGACTGGGACTACTACCTCCTATCTGGTTTTAGACAGAAACACATGGGCACTACAAATAGCCTGGAAGCCCCTTCTGCTCCAACGTAACCCGTAACCCGAGAGCAGGACACATTCCCCGCAGGGCAAGCGGGAAGCCTGGGGCTGCACGTCCTGCACTCGGCCTCTGCAGAGGTGGAGAGGACGGGTACAGAAGGGTCAGGCGCCCGCCCGACTCAGCCCCTTCCATAAAAGGGGCTGGTCCGCCCTCGTTCCAGACCCTGAACACCTGTCAGGCAAGGGAAGCTCGCTGTGCTGTCAACACCGCATCACTCACACAGATTAGGCCACCGGGAATCTCTGGGACCATAAATTATCAGGTGGGGGTTGGGGGAGGGCAGCACACACCACTTTTACTCCAAAGGTCCCTGGTGCATCCTTGTGCCTTTAAGGCACTTGCTCGTGGAAATGTTTCATTCCTCACGCAAGGTGAACCCGTGGTTTGGGGACCTGTGTCCTCCTTTCCCTTCCGGAAATTGTCTTTGTCAGACCCCAGGCTCCTCTCATCCCACCCTACCTGCCCCCCCCAGGCTGCCCTGGGGTCCTGCTGCCTGCACGACCCCGGGTGGCTTTCAGCAGCACGCGTGTCTGCTCAGCCTTTGCCGCAAACCTCAGGAATATCGCAAAACCGACAGCCTTTGCCGCAATCATCAGGGATGTCGGTGAGGACACTGACAGCCAGTATCCTCAGACAGGTGTCCCTGCGCTTTCTCGCCAGCTCTTCTAACCAGCCTATTGTCCAAGAAAGGAGGTGATCCAAGCTGTTGTCCTCCCCAGAGGCCCCAGGCAGGCGAGCCAGTCTTCCCAACCCTCTCCCCCTAGTACCTGGGAGATAATCTTATGGATGAGTCATGAGGGGAGGCCTCTTCCCAGGCTCTGAGCGAACTGCCCCCCGGCCCCCGCACGGCAGGCCTGTGGTGGACGCCCCTCCCCACGCCCTCGGGTCAGCAGAAAAGCAATAACTCATCTCAGCGGCTTCATCAGACCCATCCTCCCTGCCCCCTCCACAGTCGGAGCAGGCTCAGGCCACCGGGAGGCGGGGCCCATGGTTTTACCCTGCTGTGTGCTCCAGGAAGGCCGGAGGCAAAACCTGGACCAGCCTCCGCCGCTGCCTTCCCCTCACCCCACCGAGCTGGGAATAGAAGAAACATCTGGTTGAAGTCTAGAGGCTCCCTGAACTTAAACCTCGTGCTAGGGAAGCACAGCCTGGAATCCCTCCGGCTCTGGCTGCCAAGGGGAGCTGTGTTCCCTGCAGGCCGGGGCACGGGGCCACCACCCCATGGCCTGGGGCGTCCCTCTCTCTGCTACAGCCTAGTCTGGTCTAGGGCGGAGGGTGACCAAGGTGACCAGGGCATAAGCAGACACCCCTGGACTTAGACAACGAAGAACCCTGCAAGACAGTGTGACCTCGCCGCTGGGGTGGGTGCTGGGGTATCCACCCCGATACCGCGACACTGTGTCCTCTGACAGTCTGATTGACAGTTGCCACGTCTGGGCTTCGGCAGCTGGACCCCATCCTCAGGAGCTGCACGCTCCCTGCACCACCCATTCCCCTTGGCTCCACCTCACCATCGTCTGGATCCAGTTGCACAACACGCGCGTCCAGGGCTGTTTCTGCAATTAGGATGACAGCTAACCCCAAGCAGCCAAGACAGAAAGGCTTTTAAAGTATACAAGGAGCTCTCGTGACCCCAGGGGGCTGAGTCCAAGCGCGTCACCCAAGGCAACATAACAGGGCTGATCCCGATATTCCAAAAACTCAGGCTGAGGAGCTCAGAGCCAGTGTCGATTCAGTCGTCACAGTGAGAGCTGCTGCCCCAGAGAGGGGCGGCTGTCTCAGGTCAAAGCAAGACTTACAATATACAAGACCCGCGGGCTCTGGTTCCTTCCCTGGCCAGGCCCAGGGGCCGGGGTGGTGAGCCGGGGCCGGGGCTGGGGCTGGGGCCAGGTGGTTGGTGGTCGGTCCGGGAAAGGAGTGAGGAAGGCAGGTGAGGCCTGGGGTGAGGCTCCTTCAACCCAACAAGCCCGTGAAGACTACTTTTTTTTTTTGAGATGGAGTCTCGCTCTGTCGCCCAGGCTGGAGTGCAGTGGCCGGATCTCAGCTCACTGCAAGCTCCGCCTCCCAGGTTTACGCCATTCTCCTGCCTCAGCCTCCCGAGTAGCTGGGACTACAGGTGCCCGCCGCCTTGCCCGGCTAGTTTTTTGTATTTTTTTTTTTAGAGATGGGGTTTCACCATGTTAGCCAGGATGGTCTTGATCTTGTGACCTCGTGATCCTCTGGTCTCGGCCTCCCAAAGTGCTGGGATTACAGGCTTGAGCCACCGCGCCCGGCCTTTTTTTTTTTCTTTTCTTTTCTTTTTTTTTTTTTTTTTAGAGAAGGAGTCTCACTCTGCCACCCAGGCTGGAGTGCAGCGGCGTGATCTCGGCTCACTGCAACCTCCAACTCTTGGGTTCTAGCAATTCTCCTGCCTCAGACTCCTGAGTAGCTGGGACGCCACGCGCCTGCCACCATGGCTGGCTGATTTTTTGTATTTTAGTAGAGACAGGGTTTCACCGTGTTGGCCAGGCTGGTCTGGAACTCCTGAGCTCAGGCGATCCACCCGCCGCGGCCTCCCAAAGTGCTAGGATTACAGGCGTGAGCCACTGCGCCTGGTCAAGGACTACTCTTAAATGTGGGTACTGAGGACTCAGACCAGAAACAAATATAGTCAGTTGCAGACCAGCATCAGAGGCTGACTACACAAGGCACAAAGGCAGGGAAAGAGTAACAAGCTCGCCCTCCAGAAGACTCGGCTTTGGGGACAGCCTTACTTCTCTGAGTTTCAGAGAGCTTAGCATCCGGCAGCCCCGAACACCACTCATCTGTGCCCGGCTCCCTGCCCTGGGGGCCAGGAAGAACCACAGAGACGGCTCCTGGCCCTCTGCCTTCAGATGCGGTTCAGTCACCAAGAGGCCCTGGCGTGAGGCAGGAGGGGAGTGAGGTTGGGACATTTATCCACAGCTGCCTCCCTGCCAGGTCGCAGGGAGCTGACTGCAACCATTTGCCCAAAGCGCAGCTCTTATCAGACAATCCTCCAGACCCAGGCCACGGGCTGGTATCCGCTGCACTGCTGTTATCCCGAGGCTGCTGCATGGAGCCTGGCCCACGACCTCATTCCTGCCCACGCCTTTGTAAAGAGTCCCTTTGTTAAACTCTCCTCGCCTAGTTTTTGACTGTGCCCCTGTCCCTCGCTGGAGCCCTGGCAGACAGACCTGACTTTGCCAACTCTCCTGAGACCCTTGGCCGAAAACCAAATCCCAGACTGGCTTTCCAGGTGCCTCCTGACCCCAGAACCAACCCCAAGTCTTCACCCTAGGGGTGGGACCTAAGGAGCTAGGCATTTTCACAGTAAATGCTAGAACACCATTTAGGGAAGGAAAATCTTATTGGAAGCAAACATCTCCTTGTAAGTGGCCCAGATCGTATCCAGTTTCTTGCTAACTGGCAGCTGTGGCTCATGCAAGCAACGGCATCTCTCCATCAGTCCAGAGAGGACAGATTCAGAGCTCTGGGGGACCCTGTCCCGCTGCCCCTCATGCCTGCTCTGTGGCTGGTCCCCCAGAGTGCGCCTCAGAAGCTGGGCACCCAGCAAAGAGGGCAGGTCCCCAGGAACAGAGCCCCCCTCCACCACTGAGTGCTGCGTGACTCTGGGAAAATCCCTCTCCAGGTCTCAGTCTTCCCATCTGCACAAGAGGTACACAGACCACATGGCCCCAGGGTCCTTCAGCTTTGCAGACAGCGGCCCCACATCCCACTCGCCCCCATGCCCCACCAGGGGAGAAGTTGGGCTCAGGGACTGGGCTGGGACTCACTCAGCCATGGTGAAGGCCAGCTCAAAGTTCTTCTGCCGCTGCGTGGGGCTCAGGGAGTTGTAGTCGAAGGCGTCGGGGAAGAAGGAGTGTACCAGGGCGCAGAAGGCCATGCCGTCGCTCCAGCTGGAGGAGAAGTTCTGCAGGTCCACGTGCTGCAACAGGGTGAGTGGGGTCAGTGCAGGGGCCCAGACACCGGATTCCTGGAGTTTCTCAGCACACGCCACGGGCAGCTAGGCACCCACTCGGAAGGCATAATTACTGTGGTTCCTACCCCTTAACCCCAACCTCAGCAGGTTCCTGCCCAGGCGGGAGAACAAGGACAGTGGCAATGCTTGGTCAGGTCTTTGGCTGGGGGTCCCAGCAGCCGGAGGGGAGCCAGGGCTCACCTGGTAGCCCAGCGTCTTGCTGCGGCACCACTCGAGCAGGATCTGCTTGATGCTGCTGGCGCTGGCCACACCGAAGCTCTGCGACCGCTTCAGCCTGGCCCGGGTCTCGCCTTTCCCCCTGCGGAGAGATGGCAGGCCTGCTGCGGGTGCCCTCCAGCTGCCATCTCCCCGTGCGGGTCTGGGGCAGGGAAGGCCATCCCTGCACCACCAGAGAGGATGCCCCCACCTGCTCTGCTCACCCAGGGGAGATGCTGGCAGCACACAGGCTCAGCTGTGCCCATGTCCACGGCACGGCCCCATATACCAGCGACACAGCCTCCTTTGATGGTATGTGGCAGGACCATCCACACCCCTACAGCCCTCCAGGTCCCGTTTATTCCCCACCCAGGAAGCAGGGGTCACTTGGGAATCCTGAGACAGAAGACCTTGGCCCACATGGCCCTAGGCCCCTGCCTTCTGCCTGGAACACCTTTCCCGGTTCCTTCCTCCCACCCCTCCTTCTGAGCCCCCCTCTTAATGGGGGGGCCTCTTTCCCTGATGGCTCTTTCCTCGCCAGGAAGGATGATTTCCTCTTCTGGGCCTCAAGGACAGTCCCTAATGGCCTAGACCAGGTTGTCTGGGGCGAGTGGGGACAAGTCCTGGGTCGGTCTCCCTCACTAGAGTCAAGCAGGGACTGGCTGTTATCTTCATTATCCCACAAGGCCTGGGCCACACCCTGCACACAGCAGGCATCAATACCATGCTTGGGCCACACCCTGCACACAGCAGGCATCAATACCATGCTTGGATCACACTCTGCACACAGCAGGCATCAATACCATGCACTGACACGAGGACAGGCTGAATATGCAAAGGTGGCCTGGAGCCCGAGAATCTCTCAAGACCCGAGGTCTCTCAAGACCTAGTAGCGGGCTGGAGGCCGCTTGGCCCCATAGCATCACCTTCAGTCCTCAGGCAAGACCAACCCCACGCTGGGCCTCCCCGCTCTGGCCAGGAATCCCAGTCGCCACCCAGTCCCCGGTCATGCCCACAAACTAAAGAATCCACAACCCGTGGGGAATGTGGGTGTGAGGGCAGCCTGGGGGCACCAGTGACAGGACAGGGGACCTCGGGAAGGGAGGAGGAGAGAGGGGCTCTCACCAGGGCTTCCTGGCTCCCTGCCTCATAGCCGTCTTCCCCCAACAACTGGGGCCCCTGTCCCCCCAACCTGCCCTGTGGTCCAGCCCTAACTTTATACCTTGCCCAAGAGATCTTGTCTTGGGCAACAGCGCCCTGGGGAACAGGACAGGGCTGAAACTTGCCTCCTGCACCCACTCCACCCCTGTCTGGGTCTGGGCACAGTGTGGGGACCCGGCCTATCTGTGAGTGAGCATCCGTACTTGCCCGCCGCTGTTTCCTGCTCCCACTTCTCAAATAACGCCTTCCGGGCCTGCGCCCCTGAGGTGCGGGGCAGCGTCTGCGACCTCACCAGCTCCCTGCGACGCTCCCCCTGCCGATGGACCTGAGTTGTGGCTGGCGGCTGCGGGGACACGGGCGACTGGGGTGGTGTCACCAGCGGTGGGCTGAGGAGAGAATCGCAGAGTTGGGACCTGGGCCCAGCAGGCATCACTAGCTCACCAGGCCCCTGGGTCTCCATCGCACTGAGTGTGGACAAGGCAGCCTGGACCGTGATGGGTGCTCAGAGAGGAGGCCCCCTTGCTCTGGTCCCCACCTGGTTTAGCAGGTTTTCCGAATTGCGCTGCCTGGAGGGCCTGGCCAATAGGCTCAACTTAGAAGCGACACTGGGCCCCCGATCTGGACATAAACACCCTTTGCAGGTGTCAGTGCCTGGGGAGGACAAGGAGACCCCCCCCTCCACAGGCAGGAGGTGTGCTCAGAACCAGCCTCCACCACCATGAGAAAAGACCACCTTTGTTTTCTCCAGAACAGTTTGCCAGAAAGTCACAATTCTCCTTTTATTATTAAAGAAAAAAAAAAAAAAAGCCAAGCCTGCTACCCTACCCCCACCCCCAATCACAGTCCCGCTGGCTGGGGCGGGAGGTCTGCCCTACAGGGAAGGCCCCGCTCACCTGCCCCTGCCCGCAGCCTGTGGGCAGGAAGTTCCAGGCTCCGAGGGACCCCAGCTGGCTGGGATAGAAGACAAAGCCCCTGTCCTCCCCCTCCTGCCTCCTCCAGTCTTTTTTTTTTTTTTTTGAGACAGAGTCTTACTCTGTCGCCCAGGCTGGAGTGCAGAGGCACTCTCTCGGCTCACTGCAGCCTCCACTTCCGGGTTCAAGTGATTCTCCTGCCTCAACCTCCCAAGTAGCTGGGACTACAGGCACCTGCCACCATGCCCGGCTAATTTTTGTACTTTTAGTGGAGACGGGGTTTCGCCGTGTTGGCCAGGCTGGTCTTGAACTCTTGACCTCAGGTGATCTGCCCACCTCGGCCTCCCAAAGTGCTGGAATTATAGGCGTGAGCCACCGCGCCCGACCCCTCCTCCAATCTTTTGACTGACTTGAAGGGTCCACAAAGAAACCAGCCTGTGGCCATATTTCTCCAAATGAAGCTCTCCACCGAGGCCCACTGCCTCACTCCCCCTGCTCAGACCTTACCCCCAACCCTGCCGCCCAGTGCTCCAGAGATCCAGCCCTGAGCCTTCCGTGGAGACGCCAACCCCAGGGCCGACCCTGGGCAGCCTGCGTCCAAAGCAGAGAAGACACCTGGGCGCAGCGACCCCACGGGAACACGGGCCCTGACGCACCTGTTGCTGTGTTTGCTTGTTGTCACTGCCCCGTAGCCAGAGCTCGACACAGACCGCGTGAAGGAGGAATTATTCTCTGCAGAACAGAGAGAGGGAGAGAAGTAACAAACCCTGGCCCCAGAGAGGGCGCGCCACAGCCTCCCTTCCTCTGATCCGGCTCTGCCTTGTTTACCCGGCATCACTGCAAGGATGAGCTAACCCTCTGGGCTAAGCCGGCCCTGCCCCAGCGGACAGTGGAGGAGAAAGGAGGATGGGCACACGCAGCAACGACATCGAAGAGGTCTTTTCAACTGTCCTACTCGAGAGCACAGAGCCCAGGGCCCGAGCCGTGTATCCAGCGAACACTGCTCCCAAACCCTCCCTATAGAGGCCCACAGGGCTTCCCCCAGGACATACCGTGGAGGCCTGGCCACAGGCCCAAGTCAGGCCTGGGGCCTTGAGGGAGGGAGGGAGGGAGGGGACGGTGCCCAACGTGCAGGGCAAGAGGCCACCTTCCAACTGTGGCCTCCACCTGTAATAAAAGCCATGGTCGCCCCACCAGGGGATAACGCTATTTCACAGCCTCTCTGGGCAGGAGCCCAGGAGGATGGGCTAAAGGAAGGGGCAGACATGGCAGGCAGAGGCAGGGCTGGGCTTGGCTCCTCGCTTTCCAAGTCACCCACCGACTCCCCCTCCCTAGCCCCGGTCCTCCCTCTCCCATCCCAAGGGGAGGTCTGCCCCAAGACTGCGCTCTCCTGCTCATACCGCCAGGACTGGGAGTCCAGGCCGTGGTGGCCTCGCTGGGGCTTGGGTTGAGGCCCCCCAGGGTGGCAGCAGCCGTAGGTGACAGAGCCGCTGCTGAAGTCTCCCCAGAGAACCTGTCAGAGACTCGGGTGACGGCCGTGACTGGCTGGTGGGGCAGCCGAAAGGAGAGGCTCACAGGGCGAGGCCTGGGGGGATCTGGTGCCGAGAAGGTTTGGGCAACCTCGGGGGATCCGTCGCCTGGACCTGTAACATGTGACCAGTATGGGTGGGTGGTCAGCCGTGGCAGCCACAGAGTTCTGAGACCTCCCAGACAGGCTCTAGCCTCCCTGGACCCTCCTCCCACCTCCTACAGGAAGGCCTCCCTGACTGCTCCAGCCTCCCTGGACCGTCCTCCCACCTCCTACAGGAAGGCCTCCCTGACTGCTCCAGCCTCCCTGGACCCTCCTCCCACCTCCTACAGGAAGGCCTCCCTGACTGCTCCAGCCTCCCCGACCTCCCGTTCCAGGGATATCTTACTGCTCCAACCAGAGTTGATTTTTCCCAGCTTCCCCTCATGGCCGGCTTAATAAATACTAGTTGGCTCATGAGCCCACTCTCTACCCTACTCAGTGCTTAGAAAAGTTCCTCAGCCTCTACTTGCTTTCCTGGAGAAACGGGAGCGCTCGCTACCTCCTGAGATCTCCCAGCTTCCCTCTGTGTGTCACAAGTTCTACTGAATGACACTGCTCTCCTGGCAGCCTCTCTCCCCGCTGGGGTTCAGGATGGAGTGCGCCCCAACTCAGGCCAAGGGCTGGCCTGGTACAGAAGATACCTGACCAGGGCCTTACTTAACCCCCAGACCTACCCAGCCGCCCCTCCTCTGCCCACAGCCCTACCCCTACCTGCCCCCGGCTGGTGCCCATTTTCCATGATGCACGAGCTTGAGGTCTTTCTTATCTCCGACTCACTGGCCTCGTCATGATCCAGACTCTACAGGGACACAAACGTCACCGAGGCCCCATCAGCCAGGGCCAGCTGCCCACCCCCAGACGCCCCTGTTCTGGCCAAACACCAATCATGTTGAGAGAAAACAGCCCCCAGGAAGCCAATGATGGGCCAAGCCACACAGCAAAAGCTGGGATGGTCCCACTCTAACTGCTGAGCCCCTGAGACCCTGGGAGGGAAACGTCTGCACTGGGCTCCTCCCAGAGTCCCAGAAAGCTGAGGACAGAAGTCAAGATTCAGGGTTCCAATGACGTTAGGCTGCCTCACCCTTTCCCCCAGGCTGGCCCAGATGGTGGGGTCAGGAGTGCCTGGCCCCCCGCCCCTCTCAGCTGGGCCAGGCCAGCCTGGCTGCCCATGCCGGGGCAGCAGGAACCAGTGGCACCAGGTCCTTCTGGGCCAACAATGCGCCACAGAGCCCTGATCACGCTGAGGCCTTTGCCTGGGAGGCAGGGACACAAGATTCACCTGGCTGTGCAGCGTGCAAAGCCCTGACCAGCTCCGTGCGACTCATCCATCCCAGCTGGGCGGTAGTAGTGGGTGGGGCAGGTAGAGGCAGACAAGACAGCCAAGGCCAAGAGCCACTGGGGAGCCTGGGATCCAGGCTGTGCTGCCACCCACCCATGTGACCTGGGCCACATCGGTTCCCCTTGGGGTCTCACTTTCCCCGTTTGAGAAACGGGAGCAGCCTAGGCAAGTGCCATGTGGCATCTACCAAACATCCAGCCCTTTTTCTGGGCACACCGCTTAGAGCAACTGTCCTCCTAGGTAGGTGCTGCCAGAGCCATTTGACAGATGGGACCTGAGGACTCCAAGAGGGCATGTGCCCTGCCCAAACTGATACAGCAAAAAACAGCTGGGACGTGTGGCCAGGGGAGAAGTCCTCAACCTTGGTCCTGCCCTCCTCCCAGTGAGGGCGTGTGAAGGGCTGAGAGTGTCTGTGGGGCTGGTGGGGGCTCCACCATGAGCCCAGGACGAGCGGCTTGAGAGGTCGGCTGTGCCTCTCCCAGATGCCTCCTGGTTTACAGGTTCCCAGGCAATAATGATGCATCCCTGGACCCAGATGGCTCAGCTCCCTTTGCAACCAATGCGGGAGGTGCCACCCTGCGAGGGGGAATCAGTCTGGTAGGGGAGCCAGGCTGGTGAACACAGGGGGCCGTGCCAGGATAAGGATGCCTCACACAGGCTTCATCCAACCCAGTGGGGCAAGAAGGGCTTCTCAGAGGCAGGGGTGCCTGAGCCACATCCAGAGTGAGCCCAGTGGATAAGCAAGGGAGGGCATGGCCAGCAGAGCGATTAGTGTCTGCTTTTGCAGAGAGACATCAAAAGCACAGGTATCCTGATTACACCCGTCCAGGACTCAGGCAGATGGAGAAGTGCCACGCCGCCCAAGCTGCCTGCCCTGGGTACTTGGCGCCTTAGACAAGAAGGAGCCCAAGGTCCTCAGCTCTGTGTTTCAGGAACACCCTTCAGGAGATGCCAGAGAGTGGAGACCAGATGGCAAGACACTTCACTAGTCCTGGACAGGAACCCGGGGAAGGGAGATGGGGCACTGGGAGGGCCACAGGCAAGAAAGACTCGGAGCTTTGGGGGAAAAGGGATCCGGCCGGGAGACTGGGTGGACGTGGGAGAGGAACGGTGCCAAGCCTCTCCCAAGTCCAGGCATGGTGGGTCAGGGCAGGTTTAGGGGGTAAACGAGGGTTTCAGTTGGGACATGTTTAGTGCCTGGGGCACCTGGAGCATCAGGGAGCTGAGGAGGTAGATGGATTTCTAAGTCTGGAGTTTAAGAGAAAAGAAGGATGAGCATGGAAAAACAGGAGTCAGGGCATCCATTGGGCTCCTGGAAGCCCAGCAGAGGACGAGCAGCTTGGGGCCCCTGGGATGAGGCCCCCACATTTCAGGAAGCAAAAGAGCAATCTGCGGAGGATGAGGAGCAGCCAGACAGGTAGGAGGAGCCCTGAAGAATGGTGAGAAAACCAAGGCCAGGAAGGAAGGGAATCAAGAAGCCAGCCATGGCGCCGGGCGCGGCGGCTCACGCCTATAATCCCAGCACTTTGGGAGGCCGAGGCCGGTGGATCACCTGAGGACATGAGTTCAAGACCCGCCTGACCAACGTGGTGAAACCCCATCTCTATTAAAAATACAAAAATTAGGTGAGCATGGTGGTGGGTGCCTGTAGTCCCAGCTACTAGGAAGGCTGAAGCACGAGAATCGCTTAAACCCAGGAGATGGAGGTTGCAATGAGCCAAGATTGCACCACTGCACTCCAGCCTGGGCAACAGAGGGAGACTCTGGCTCAAAAAAAAAGGCCGGGCGCGGTGGCTCAAGCCTGTAATCCCAGCACTTTGGGAGGCCGAGACGGGTGGATCACGAGGTCAGGAGATCGAGACTATCCTGGCTAACACGGTGAAACCCCGTCTCTACTAAAAAATACAAAAAACTAGCCGGGCGAGGTGGCGGGCGCCTGTAGTCCCAGCTACTCGGGAGGCTGAGGCAGGAGAATGGCATGAACCCGGGAGGCGGAGCTTGCAGTGAGCTGAGATCCGGCCACTGCACTCCAGCCTGGGCGACAGAGCGAGACTCCGTCTCAAAAAAAAAAAAAAAAAAAGAAGCCAGGTGCGTCCAAAGGCAGCCTGGGGTCGAGGAAAAGGTGAAGAGAAAATCCAACCAGGCATCCATTGGGTTCAGCAAAAGAAGAGGTCATGGGTGATCAGAAGCATGGGGTGGGAGACAGGGGGGCAGGGGACAGGAGATGGCCTAGGGGAGAGGTCCCAGGGAAATGAAGACAGCACAGTAACTAGCCCTGAGCGGAGCCGGGGGAAGGGGTCTGAGGAGTTTTTCCAGAAGGAAGAAGCAAGACCAATTTATAGGCTGAGAAAGGTGAGCGGACCATCTGCAGGGTGGGGTCACTGGAGAGCTCAGAGCAGACAGGACCCAGAGCTTGGGAAGAGCCAGCCTTGGAGAGGAGGTGACCCCTCAGCTCTTGATTCAAGAGTGGAAGGAGGAGAGCCCAGGCCCGTTCTTAGGAACGCAAGAAAAGCACGGGGCGTCGCCCAGCACGCAGAGCAGAATGGGTGCCTGTAGAGCCACGCTGTGGACGTGGGGACCATGTCGGCAGGGGGAGGAGAACCAGCCAGTCCAACTGGAACCCCGGCCCCCAAGGTCACCAGGCTCTGGGGTCTCCATGCCCCCCCACCCACCCTGCTCTCGTCTGACAGGTTCCACAGGTCCAGGCAGGGCCCTGGCGGGGAAAGACTGAGGGTGAAACTATTTTCCCAGGAAATAGGTATCTCTATGGGGGTGGGGGGGTCCTCCACAGATGCCTGTCCCTGCACGTTGCAGCCCCCTCAACAACCCCCATGATGCCCCAGGGGACCAGGCACTATACCAGACCGGGAAGTAATTTCTCTGCTGGTTAGATCCCTGCTAAAGGTTCTCCCGCAAAGGGAGGAGGGAAAGGGGCTGGGCTAATGCAGGCTGGGGTGTGGGGCTGAGCCCAGACTCCCAAGCTCCCCTGCCCTTCCCCTGTCCCTCACCTGGGGAAAGGGCTCTGCCCGTGCCTTAGGTCAAGGGGCAAGGGGCTACTCTGAGACCACCCTCCAGCCCATCATCACACAGACGGGGAAAGCAAGCCAAGGGGAGGCGGGTGGGGAGGAGCCCCTAAACCCACACCATGGCTAAAGGTAGTGGCAGAGCCAAAGTATGGGACTCAGGTCTCCTAACCCAATCCAGGGCTCTGTCCACAAAGCGCTCTGGCCTTCTATGGGCCAGAGAGGACAACTCAGGGCAAACTTGTCTTCTAGGACCTGGGTCAGTATGAGCCCCAGCCCCGCGGTATCTCTCTTAGCCAATGAGGGTGAGGAAAAGTCAGGGGACTGGGGTCACCCCCCGGGGGAACTTCACAGAACTCAGAGCTCTTCAGCCAAAGGGCTGGGCTGGAACGAGCTGTTCCCGCAGAGCCCCCAGTGGGCTACTGCTGTCCTTTGGTGGGGCAGCCTGCCGGGGCCCTGCGGAAGGAAACCAGGGAGGGGCCTCCGTACGCTGGGACCGGGGCAGAAATCTGGGACGGGGCAGAAATCGCCGGAGAGCCCTGAGGCTGGGGACAAGTCCTGTTGAGCTGGCCTGGTACCTCCCCCAAGATTCCCCACCTCGGCTTTGTTTTGAGAAGGGGAGGTCCCCCATGAGGGAGCCCAGGCCTGGGAGACTTACCGGAAAGGTGGAAGGGTGATGAGTTAAGTCTGATTTCAGGGACCTTCTTATTGGAAAAGCTTTTAGACATTTTTGTGGGGGAAGGAAGACTATTTCAGAATTTCTGGGAGCTGCCTGACCTGCATGGGCCCATCCATGGGGACGAGGCCCACGCAGGACCAGAGGCCCATCCTGAGACAATTCACACTGCTGACCCGGCCCTCCTCCACTCACGCCACTGTTTGAAAAGACTTGATTCAAACTTCTCCCTAAAGCATTTAACTCTCTTATCGCACAGTGTGTCTGGGAAAGGAAGGCAGATAAGGCGAGTGTGGTTTCTTTCATGGTCGGGCCTCTGACACGGGGCTCCTGGCAGCTGTTCCTGGGGCCTCCGCTGCCTCTGGCACGGGGACCCAGTGGCTCCAGCTCAGCTGAGGATGACATTTCCAGGCCACAACTCTGGCCCAACCTGCTGGGGCCTGGGCCTGGCCTCAGGCTGCCACCATCCACCCCAGGCCCCAAGCTGACTGCCGGCTCCCTGCTCCCAGCCAGACAGGATTACTTGATCAAGCCTTCCCACACTGAGTTCAGGGCACATTTATGTGCTGGAGACAATCTACCTCCAATCCTTCAGTCCCCAGTTTGAAAGCAACTGAGTCTCTAAATGTCATCATTTGTTACAGAGGAGCGGCATGACTCTAACCTCTACAATGCCAGGTAGTACAACCATCCCTGGCTCATGTGGATGGGATGAGACTGCCCCACCCAGACCCCCACTACACAGACACAAAGTCTGAGAGGTCAGACACCCAGCAGCCTGGCGTGCGGCTGTGACTCTCTGTCCGTGGTCCACACTCCAGTCTCACCCTGAGCCCTGGCTCCGTATGTGTGACCAACCTCTTGATCACGTAGTGTTGGTCACAGCACACGAGGTAGAGCATGTGGATGGCTCCACACAGTCCCTCCTCTCAATGCCGGACACTGGCCTGGAGGCTGTGACAATGCTTCCGAGATGGAACACAGCAAGCGAGATGGGGATTGGTGCTTCTGGGGTCAGCCCGGCGGCACCTGCCTCAGGCCCTGGGAGCCAGGGCTCAAGGGGTGCAGAGCCTCTGACCCAACTGGTGACTGTAGCCATGCTCCACCCACAGTGCTCAGCTACCCTTGCTGCTCATGCCCCTGGGTGCCTGGGTCTCCATCCTCACTCCCCAACAGGCTGATGTGTCCTCGCTGACCTCAGCCTCTTCTTGCAGGAGGGCTCCCTCTCCGGTTTGCTAAGAGTGGGCTCTCGGGTCCTCCTCACTCCCTGGCAGTTCCCTGGTCTGGTTTTTATTTCCTTCAGACTCTTTGCCTCTGCCCAGAGAGCTCCCTAATCTCCAGGCTTGCTCGCTGTCTGGGGCACCAGATCCATGAATCCACCTGCTCCGGGACAGCTTCACCTGGAGTTCCCATAGTCCCCTCACGTTCAGCATGACCTGGGTGGAATCCAGCATGTCCGCCCAGATCAGTGAGCCAGCAGTCTCCCAAGTCAGGGCTCCCCTCTGAGACTACCCCGTCTGCTCATTCCCCCTCCGAAACCCTGTCCAAGGCAGCCCCGCTACACACCACGGCCATGGCCCAGCTCAGACCCTTCCTTTCTCCTTGGACCATCACAATTAAGTTACCCATCTCCAGCCACCCTCCACCTTCCATCCACCCCTAAGAAGGCTTGCCAGACACAAAGAAGACTCTCGTCCCGACCTTCACCCTCCAACCCCTGACCAAGAGGACCAGCTTGGTGCTAGTGAACAATGGCTAATCTCCATTGACAAAAATCACGACTAGAGAGAATCCCCTCTTTCTGTGTGCATGTGTGTGTGTATGCACATATACACACACACACATCTACATGTATATGTGACTCTGACATTATTATTTTTTAAAATTTGGACAGCTGTTCCTATGAGCAGACAAACAGCAAATGCATGTTCAAATAAAACCTCAAAAACAACCGATGACACAGTTGATGAGGCACGTGTGAGCTCACACTTGTGATTTTAGACCGTGGTCATGTAGAGTGTCATGTTCATAAGACAGACTTAAGTGTATCCACATTTCCAGACACTTCACACGGAGCACTGGGACGCTCCCGAGTTCTGCCACCAGGGCATGTTTAAGAACTTCTTACAGGCTGGACAAAGCCCAGCTCCTCTGCCCAGCACACTAGGGGCATTTGCTACTGTCCACTCCACTCGCATAGCTCGAGGCTGCACGCTCACCAGTGAGTACTTTCAGCCTTTCTGAGGCTTTGTGCATAGCCCCCACCCCATCCTCATCTGCACCAGTAGCAGCAAGCCCCAGGCCCCCAGCACAAAGCCTTGCTGGGATACCCACTGAGAAGGGACTAACTGCTGTGTTTGGAGCAAAACATCTCTGGCTGCCCAAACTTGGTATAGGACCATCTCCCAGCCTAGACGGGACCTCCAGGGGGAAGACCCAAACTGATGCCCTCCTCCAGGCCCCCTGAGGTCCAGCCCAGCCCACAGCAGGAAATCTGAGTGCCCCACGGATTGCACCAAGGAGAGAGCAGGTGCAGGCGCTACACAGCCCCAGATCCTGGGAACCTAATCCCAGAGCGCATATCTGATCAGGATGGAAAATCTCACCCAAGGGCCACTGCACACACCATGGAAACATTCTAACCGCTCTGGGTGGCCCATGCGCAAGGTAGTGACTGGTCCACGTCGGCCTCAGCCCCATCCCCACGTGGTGTGGGCCTCTGGCTAGTCACTGACCCCAGAAATCTAGCACCGCTCAAGGCTGGTTTCCACTTCTCTGCCTTACAGTAAGGGATTTGCCCCCTGCGATGCAGAGTTCCCAAACACCGCTGCTGATCGCGCCCCCTCGGCTCCCCTCCCCACCCATCCAGGGGCCTGAGTTCTCAATCTGGGTTAATCAATAACCGGAGCCGTCAGGCCTCAGTGAAGCGGCAACGCAGGGGAGCGGGAGCGTGAATGGACGGTGGGGGGCAGGCAGGGGTGTTGAACATTCCAACACGCCCCGCGTGGCCCCAGGCAGTGCCGAACAGTCAGGGGCCGGACTTCGGAGCCCAAGCCCTTGGTGTCATGGGACAGAGGAGAGAGGGAGACAGGACTCTGAGCAAGCAGAGTCTGGCTCTAAAAAAGGGAGGGGGACCAAGACAGGTGCAGCTGACAGGCTAAGCCGTCCTCCTCCCGCCCTCTCCAACTCCGGAGGGCCGGCAGGACCCCATCACCTAGTCCGAGTGGCCGGTAAAGGACCCAACCCCGCAGACGCGGACGGACGCAGGCAGTCGGGGCGAAGGGACGGCACCCGGCTCGGAGCCCCACTCCCTGGCGCCAGGGCACGCGCTCCCCCGGGCTCACCTGGCCGCGGCCGGACAGCGAGAAGGTGGCGTGGCTGGCGAAGCGTGCGCTGCCCAGGCGGGGCGCGCGGTCGGGAACCCCGGGCGCGGGCGGGGGGCTGGGCGTGCAGGGAGTGCCGGGCGCCGGGGACATCCCGCTGGCCAAGCCCAGCGCATCCACCTGGCGCGTCAGGCGCTCGAGCTGCGCCTGCAGCCGCTGGTTGTCCCGCTGCAGGTCGGCCACCGTGCGCGCCAGGGGACCGGCCAGGCGCACCGCCTCTGCCACCCGCTGCTCCACGCCGCGCTGCAGCCCCTGCATGTCCTCGTGCAGCGCGCGCACCGCTCCCTCCAGCGCCGCCTCGTAGCGGCCCAGCGCCTCGCGCGCAGTGCGCGCCTCCTGGGCGTCGGGGGCCGGCTCCATGGCCCAGAGGAGCGCGCGGGTCGAGAGCGGGCCGGGCGGAGAGAGGATCAGCCTGATGGCCGCGACTGGCCGTCGGCTGCTGGCTTCGCCCGAGGGGCGGCCGGGGAGGCGGGCGCGGGGCGGGGCCTCGGGGGCGGGGCCGGGGCTGACTCCGGGACACCCCCAGCCCTGGAGACCCGCAGGACGGTGCGGAGGGAGAGCTCGCCCAGCCTCTCCTCTCCCCGGCTCCTGACTGAGCCCTGTGACTCCGGAGGAGCGGCGTGCGGCCTGCGGGAGGGGCGGCGGGCCCACCCGAAGAAGGCCCTGGTCCCCCGTGGACCGGCGAGAGCACACCCGGGCTGACGCGTTCGCTCGTAGCTGTCACCCGCAAGGCCCAGGTTCTGCCGGGGGCCGAGATTCCCGCTGCTGGGGACACCTACAGCTTCCAGAGCTGCCGCCCTCCCCCGCAGGGCCCTCCCTACGCAGCGGGGAAGGCTCTCGCAGGCACACGCTCACCTGTGGGACCTTCGCCTGGAATTTCTTGCACCTGTTCTAAGACCTCAGGGAGGAGACAGGTGGTGAGGTCCCCCCCACCCCCCGACTCTGCAACTATGCGCTCTCCCCTCCCAGTCCTACTCTGTATAGCAAGATCTTCGCGCCCTTCCCACTAGTGGTCGGTAGAGGCTCCCGCCCCACCAAAGGACCTCCATTAGGAGATCCTGGAGATGCTAAGGGCAGACAGGGAAAGAAGGGTGTGCTACAGCTGAATCTCCAAATCCTGGAATGGGTGGCTTTGCGACTAATCGCCCCCTAATCGCCCCCTCACCCAGTGAGAGTCTCAGTCACTGGCCTCTACCCACAGGCCAGGGGTCCTACCCCTATTCCTTCTCAATACTCTTCATGGTTGAACCCAGATAGTTCCCCCTTCCAAATGCACACCCCCAACCATCACCGGAAAATGGAAGAAGGGAAACAGGTGTTGCTTTAGGACGATGGGATGATGGGCAAAGCTAACTCTAAGTTTTCACTGTACCATAAAGCTGATTTAACATAAAAATGGGAACATATCCTCCTTTGTGCAAAAAACCCTTCCTAATTGGCCTTCTTTTTCCCAAGCCTGGCCTGCCCGAAAGAGGCCCAGAGGCTGGGCAGGCACAGCCAGCTGACCTGCAGGAAGGAGAGGTCTGAAAGGCTTGTTCACATCGTGTTCAGCTCCCAAGGATGTTTGGAGCCCACAAACCCTCCTGGACTGGCCATCATTGCCCCAAAGGAACTGGAGCAGCCTGACAGATGCTAAATGCTGGTTCCCTCCCCCGCCTCCAGCCCCAAGGGGCCAGGAAGGAACACTGGGTTACCTAATCCAAGGAGCCTTCCAGCAATTATTTCATGAGAAAGTCAAATGCCAAAAGGCGTGCATGCTGCATGTATGTGTGAGCATGTGTGTGCGTTCCAAGTAGCCATCTGGACGGGGTAAGCCAAACTGCTGCCCGAATGCTTTCTCCAGGTGCAATCTTTAGTAGCAGCCTCCAGAGACCCTGCGGCTGCTCTCACCGAAGACAGCACTCATAGCCCCTCCAGGTCTCTGCACAAGAACCTGGAGTTCAAAAACCCTGGTCTCAGCCACAGAAGCCCAGTCCCTTCCCTTGTAAGATCCAAGGAAGGACCGTGTGGAGAAGCCTTGAGAGGGACTGGACAGGTTGGTCTCCAGCCTTCTCTCCATCCTCCGGGAGAAGGCAGGCTGGCTGGGCCATGGGTGGGAAGCCTGGCAGGGAGGAGGAGGTGACAGATTGTAGAGCCCGGCTGTCTGGGATCTGTCTACACTCTCCAACCTCAGGTTAGTTATCTGGTCCCTCCTGAGCCACATGGGAATATCTAGGAGGAACTTCTTGGCGACGGGGCATGGCTGTTTCTGGGCCTGAAGGAGGGACTCTGTCAAGGGCAGAGATGGGGGTTCACTGTGGGTTCTGGGAAGGCAGATGGAACAAGACCATCCCCCTTGGCTCCTTTTTCTCAGCCGTCAAACCCCCCCAAGTCAGTAGCTGGACATGCACCTAGGAGAGGAGAGAAGAGCCAGGAGCTCGAGGAAGAGAGTGATTCTGGGGCGGGAAGGGGACGGGACGGAGGGTCAGCACCACCCTCTGACCTGGCTCCATGACAGATGGACCGAGGCTGCAGCTCTGTTCCCAGGCCCAGGGGCTCCTGTGAGCCTTCCCTGCAGGCCCCTCCCCCACTGTCCTCCAACTCTGCTCCTGCCCAGTACCAGGCTGCGAGGGAGGTGAGGGCCCGTGAACCTGGCTGAACTCCCTGCACATTCACCAGCCCTGATGTCAGCAAGCAAGTGGAGGCCAAACTCCCACCAAGGCCTGGGGGCCCTGGCGCCTGCCCTTCCCGCTCCAGTCTCCTGGCTCTGCCCCCACTGCTGCCCGCCGGCCTCCTGCTCTGCTCTGGCTCTAGGCTGGATGCAGGATGCAGGACAAGCTTTCCCCAGCCCTCTTGCCAATGTCTCACAAAATCAAATCCTTGCCAGGCCAAAACCACAAAGTTAGGGAAGTTAGCATCTTTGGGCCTGAGGCGGGGAAACCGAGGCCCTAAGAGGGGCAGGGCCTGGTCCAAGGCCACACAGCAAGGCATGCGGAGACAGGACTGGAACCCGGGCCCTGCCCCCAGACCTGAGGTGCAATACCCTCTTTCCTGCACGCCAGTCCCAGCTCACCTCCCAGGACAGTAGTCACGTTCCACAAGGTCAGGGCAGCTCCTCCCTGCTCCCCGGATTGGCCGCAGGCCCCACTCCCCTGAAATTGCTCCTCAGAGGTCTCTAGTGCCCCCCATGGCCCTTGGGACCCCCCAGGACCACTCCCTCCTCATCCTCACTCACCTGATTCTCCTCTTTCCCTCCCCAGAGACCTTCCTGAGTGTGCTTCTGCTCATCCCTTCACCGAGGTGGTCCCCAGGGCTCTGAGCTGGGCCTCCTCCCTCTCACCTGCACACCTGCCTGAGTGACCTCACTCACCCCCACGCCTGCGGGGTGCTTGCCACCTCAGTGCTGAGGACTGCCACTTCTCCGCCTGCCCCAGCCTCTCCCCTGAAGGTCTCACACACTCTCCAGACCCCTCACATCCTGAGGGAACACAGTAGGGCTTATAGCATGGGGAGAGGACAGAAGGAGTGGGACGGCTGAATCCCCCACCTGAGGTGGGAGTGGGCTCTGTCCACCTGCCTGGTGCCACCCCTCCAGCCCTCTGCACCCCAGGTCCACATGCATGGTGCGCGCACACACACACGTGGTCACACATTGGACTCCATCCCTGGATCACAGGAGCTGTCTCAGCCGTTAGGCTGTCCCCACACCTGGGGCGGCAGCTGGCCTTAGTAATGGCTCAATAAACGTGGTGGTTGGGTCCTCTGGGAAAAGGGGACTCATTGGAGAATCAGTGGAACCAACAGGATGCTGGATAGATGGACAATGGAGAATGAGGGAAGGGGGAGAGAGGCAAGGATGGCTCCCAAATTCTGATTTGGAGTTATAGGGGTACCATTCATCAGAATGGGTCACAGAGGCCGGATGCAGTGGCTCACACCTGTAATCCCAGGCGTAGATCCGTCTTTTGGGAGGGCGAGGCAGGCGGATCACCTGAGGTCAGGAGTTTGAGACCAGCCTGGCCAACATGGCAAAACCCCACTTCTACTAAAAATATAAAAATTAGCTGGGCATGCTGGCAGGTGCCTGTAGTCACAGCTACTCAGGAGGCTGAGGCAGGAGAACTGCTTGAACCCGGGAGGCAGAGGTTGCAGTGAGCTGAGATCATACCACTGCACTCCAGCCTGGGTGACAGTGAGACTCTGTCTCAAAATAAAATAAAATAAGTCACACAGAGGGTGTGTTAGTGGTATAGCGAGCTGTGGGTCTCCCCGGCCTGTCTACAAGCTCGCATCAGCCTCCTCACTGGGTCAAAGGCAGCTGCACACCTCACTGGGGATCCCTCCAAGCCCCTCCACCAGGAAGGACTCAGGTTGGAGGGTCGGGCCCTTCTTGGCCCTGCCACACCCCCACGGAGGTCTCGCTGGCTGGGGCAGCTAGCCGGCCTGGCCATCAGGGTCACAGTCAGGAAGGTGTGTGCATCCTGCCGTACCCTCTGACTCGTCATGGTCTGCAGCTGCAGGCACCCACAGGGAGCAAGCTAATGAGGCCTCAGAGGAGACGTACACTCCAGGACTGGACCCCACCACCCCTGGCAAACACGCCATTCCCCCTCCTCCTCCCAAATCCTGAAATCCAGCCTCTGCCCTGGAAACTGTTGCCTTGTTATGAGATCCATAGGGGTGGGAACACAGGGCTTAGATTTATCTTTTCCTGCCAGGTTGCTGGATTCAGGAGCCAAGAAGAGCGATAAAGAGGGAGGTAGAAAACTTGGTGAAGGCTGTGCAGGAGTGAGGGCCCCATGCTGGGCACGTCTTGGAGCCTCCAAATCTTATCTTCAGCTGAGTCCCAGGGCAGTGCCCAGGAGAGGGACGCATGGGTCTCTGCCCTAGTCCCACAGCTCTGCCTGCCTGAAGCGGAGCCACAGGGGCTAATCCTGGGACCCTCCTGCCCTCTGGATAACTTCAACTCCGCTCCACCAAACCCTCCTTTAAACGCCATCCCTCCGTCCCAGCAGACATTCTGCCAGACACACGTGTACCTTTCAATGTTCATCTCTTTCCCGTGTATCTGAGGATGCGTCTGGGTATGCGTGGTGCCTGCACGTGCATGTGTGAGTATGTCTGGGTAGAGGAAAATGCTGGGAGTTCAGGCATCTATACTCCTTACTGGCGCGGATAGGTGGTGTGTGGGGTATGTGCACATTTGTAAGCACCCATGTTTACAGGAGGGTTTTCAATGCTCTTGCTTGTAGGTGGGGAATGTGTTTATATGCACACATACAAATGTATGCCTCCAGTACATGTGTCAATGTAGACATCAGGATATGTCCTATGCAGCCTTTACTGTCCACGTGCTTGTACATGTGTCACGTGTGTACACATGCTTCCATATAGTAAATGTTTGCATGTATAATGTTGTGTGAGCATGAGTTTGAACATGTATATTACATGCCCCAGTTCTGGCTCACTCTAATCAGAAGTAGGTCTCTAGAAGATGCAGATCCTGGCTGTTGTAGGGTCGGCTAAAATTCTAAGCATATGGCCGGACATGGTGGCTCATGCCTGTAATCCTAGCACTTTGGGAGGCCGAGGCAGGTGGATCACCTGAGGTCAGGAGCTTGAGACCAGCTTGGCCAACATGCTGAAACTCTGTCTCCACTAAAAAAATTCAAAAATTAGCCAAGCATGGTGGCGTGTGCCTGTAATCCCAGCTACTCAGGAGGCTGAGACAGGAAAATAGCTTGAACCCAGGAAGCGGAGGTTGCAGTGAGCAGAGATCACACCACTGCACTCCAGCCTGGGCGACAGAGCAAGACTCCATCAAAAAAAAAAAAAAAAAAAAAAAAAAGAAAGAAAGAAAGAAAGAAAGAAAGAGAAACTCCATCTCTACTAAAAATGTAAAAAATTAGCTGGGCGTGGTGGCGTGTGCCTGCAATCCCAGCTACTCAGGAGGCTGAGGCACGTGAATCGTTTGAACTGGGGAAGGGGAGGTTGTAGTGCACTCCAGCCTGGATGACAGATCCAGACTCCATCTCAAAAAAAAAAAAAAAAAAAAAATCAGGATGGCTGTGATGTGCGGAAAGAAGAGAGCGAGCAGAGTTTCTTGCCCTCCTGCGCCAACCTTGGGCCCTCTTGACCCCAATAAGGAAGAATTTCCCACAGGCCTCCGCGGAGGCCCAGGCTACCCAGAGAACAAACACCACCTATTCCTGCAGAGAGGGGCCGCTGTCCTCCCCTAAGAGGCGGGGGCTGCGCAGGGTGTGGGGTGGAGACAGCTGCTTCCAGCCCAGATAAGGCTGTCCGGCTCAGATTTTCCATTTCCAGGATCCTCCCCCTTGGGTCGCAGCCCCTAAGCCCTGGCCCCATGGCCTGGAGAGGGCTCTGCACTGACTCACTCGGCTCCCTACCCCTACCCCGAAAACTGCAGAGCCAGGAGGGGAGACTGAGTCCAGGAAGAACAGGCACATGTTTAAGGTCTCAGGCAAGCAGGGACAAGTTTGTCCTGGGCCATTGGGAATTGAAAAAGGGGTCTCTGGGGCAGGCCAGGCCCAGCCTGGGTGGCCCTCGGAGCTCATATCCGGACTCTTGGACCTCCGGAAACCCACCCAGAGATGGGAGGAAGGAGGACTGGCCGCTCCTCTTACAACAACAGTCCCTGCACGCACTCTTTCCCTGTGGAGCTTGGCTGCTCCAGGCCAGAGGACCCCGAGACTCCAGGGGCAAGCAGTCACTGTCCCGGGACAGAACTGGGCCTCCAACCGTGGGCCCTGTCCCCTTCGTTCCTCACCCCCTCCACAGCTTCCCACCAAAAGACCTGGTGCCTTCAGTCTGGCCTGGGCCTGCCTCCCCTCCCCCTTCCCAGAGACAGGGCCGGGGAAGGGGTTATTTATAGGCCCTGGCTCAGCCGCCTTCAGGACAAGAGGAGCCCGAGCTCCAGGGCTTTGCTCCCTGGGCCTTCCCCAGGGGCCTCACAGGCCAGGCAGTGTCCGCTTTCAGCCCAGCAAAAGGCTGCGTCAGTCACAGTGGGCAGTGGGGGTGGGGAGGCCAGGCCAAGGCGAGGGGGCTGGGCTGAGCCCTGGGCCTGGAGCCCACTGGAGCCGCTGCAGCCCATAGACCAGCTGGGCTTCCTCAAAAGCATTGTGGAGACTAACTGGGGCTGGGGCTGGCAGGGGAGGTCTCGGAGGCACCAACCCCTCCTCGGCAAGGCCTGGAGGTGCCATCAAGCTGCCGCTTCCCCTATAGCCCCCAGCTGTATCTTGATTTGACAATCTGTTCCAGCTAGGACCCCTAACCCTGACTCATGGGTCCCCTCGCCAACAGGGTAATGCCTGAGGGGGCCATTCAAGGCCCTTCCTAACCAGCCCCCCACCTACCTCTCCAACCCCCCTTTCTCAGCCACTGCTGCCCACAAACGCACAAACACAAAACTCTTTCGCACTTCTGTGATTGTGCCTGGCCTTCTACTTCTCAAATGGACACATTCCTGCTCATTCTCCAGATCAGGGTCCAGCTTAACCACCCCCTCCTCTGGGAAGCCCTCCCTGATAAAGCCTGTCCTTACCTCCTTACCTCCACTAACCCCACATGGTGTCCACGAGGACACATCCCTCCTCGCACTCCCCGTCTTCCTCCTCCAAAACAGAGCTTGTGTTTCTCAAGCAGTGGTCTCTGTTTAGGGTGTGTCTGTGTGGGCCACCTGCCCCCCATCAGGCGAGGGGCTCCCTAAAGGGCAGGACCCATCTCCTTGTCCCTCTGTCCCCATCACTCGCCCCGCACTCCATCAGCCAATGCTTGATGAATGAGTGAATGAGTGAACTACTGAATAAACCATGGATGACAAAGAGGAGAAGGGAGGGAAGGGAAGCAGGAAAGACCCCTCTGTGTCTCCTGAGCCCACGGTAACCGCGTGGTGTCCCAGTGGGCGGGAAGGCGGCAGGGGCAGCTCAGGCCAGGTCTCGGTGACATGGCTCGGCCCTGGGCAGCAGCCAGATCGGTCACCCTCATTCTTTCCAGATCAAAGTTCCCCCAGGGAACAGCCTGGAACCTGACACTGGCACCGGGAGGGTGGAGCCAACTGGCCCATGCAGGAGGAGGGCACCGTAAGGCCGGGCGCCTGTCCCCAGATCCAGGGACACCAGGCCAGCAGCCAGGAGGGACTGGATACAATATGCACGCTTACTCCAGCCCCAGCTCAGCCCCACCCGATACAGGGCCGCACGGGTAGTGGGAGGAACCCCTGGCTCCAGGTCTTTTTGACTTGGACTCCCCAGAGCTCTAATCCCCCATGGCCAGGGACTCGTTCCCTGCACGGCCACCTCCTGCCACCTCCTGTACCAACGTTGACTCACCCCAGCCCCATCTCCCGAAGCCTCACTTTCAGATGCCCTCCAGGTACTTCCCTCCACCTCCCAGTCTCTGTTTCTCTGTCTTTGCGCCTCTCTGTCTTGGCTCTCTGTATTTCTTTTTTTACTTTCTTTATTTTTATTTTTTTTTGGAGATAGAGTCTCGCTCTGTCACCCAGGCTGGAGTGTAGTGGCACAATCTCTGCTCGCTGCAACCTCCACTTCCCGGGTTCTAGCAGTTCTCCTGAATCAGCCTCCTGAGTAGCTTGTGCCCACCATCACGCCCGGCTAATTTTTCTTTCTCTTCTTTTCTTTTCCTTTCTCTTCTCTTTTCTTTTCTTTCCACATGTGTGTTTTTAGTAGAGATGAGTTTTGCCATGTTGGCCAGGCTGGTCTCGAACTTCTGACCTCAAGTGATCCACCCACCTCAGCCTCCCAAACTGCTGGGATTACAGGCCTGAGCCACCACGCCCAGCCTGTATTTCTGTATTCCTCTGAATTATTTGTTCTCTCCTGGGTCCTGTATCCCTTGTTCTCTCTCTATCTTGCTGTGTCTCTAGACATAAAGAACCTCAGTGAGGTGGCATGGTAGCCCTCTCCTCTAAGGAGGTAGCTGTCTTCACGTATCTCCCTCCTCTCCAGGCCCTGGTCCCTACAGCCTGCAGGGAACAGATCACTCCTGACAGTGGGCTGGGGATGGGAGAGAGTGGGAGAGAGACCACATTGCCCCTGCTGCAGCCAGGCCTCCTTGGCAGTCTCAGACTCTTGCGTCTGAGTCTAGTGAGTAGGCAGGGGGGAAGTGGGCAGAGCGTGTCTGGGTCAGAGGGCTGGTGTCCCCAGGCAAGGCCCTGAGTCTGCCACTCTCCGATCCTTTCCCCTTCCACTCTGGCTGTGGAAAAGCATGCCACTGTCAGAGGGAGAATGGACTTCATGCCCCCCACCCTTGTGTGCAAGCTAAGGCAAGAGGGCACGCGTGAGTACACACAGCAGAGAGATCCGCAGGACTCTGGACCCCAGTCACGGCTCACCACTCTTTGGGCCTCAGTTTCCTTATCTGTAAAATGGGGATCATAAATCAGTTCATGTTTGTAAGTCCCTTACAAAGGCACTTATGTCTGATACATAGCGATCTCACACACACACACACACACACACACACACACACACACACACACACAAATTAATGAATATGCATATATGTTAAAATAAAAACTAGAGGTTGCTTTCACCTTTGTCCTGTTGCCCCAGGCTGAGCTGGACCTAGGTCACCAACAGGTCCAAACAGGCTTGATGTGAGTCGTTGTTATGCAAGTTGAAGAATAACACACAGCTCTAGGGTATGTGCATTTCTGCAGATCTGCTTGTGGAACAAAATGTAGCTAACAGCAGCTGCATCACACACGTAGATAAGTTACAATGCTTCTGATTGAGATCGTGGAAACCATTCCCTCTGCTTCAAACATATAGACACGAGATCTCTTAAAAAGTAATAATGACACAAACATGATCAATAACAAAAGATAGACAGTTTTGTAGACCAAAAATGGAGACTTCTCCTTAAGAGAAAGGAGACAGGAGCTGGCAGGGGACACAGGAGCTGGTATGGGCAGTCTCTGGGGGTGGGGACGACAGCAGGGCTGAAGTTGGAGGGGATGGGCCACGGTGTAGATGCCCAGCAGGACTGGGGCCTGAGCCTGGCTGGCACTGGGACCCATGCTGCCAGTTAGTAAGCATCAGCCAGAGTGGCTACACCTCCTCTCCAAGGTCATGGCGAAGACCAAGCCACATGCCTGTGGCTCAGCAGAGCCACCAAGCTCCCAGGGACTGTCCCAGAAATGCATCACTCACATGAAGTGGAGACCCACAGCAGACATTTCTGAGGAAACCTCTGGCTGGAGCCCAGCCCAGTATCAACCAAGCTGAGGCCACTAACAGATGGCCTTGGTTTTTACAGACTCTCCAGATAACCTCACAACCTGAGAGCGCTGAGGAAGACCAACCTCATGAGAGCAAACAAACTCAGCAAACAGGGGAACTGATCACTGAGAAAATGGGTTTAGAGCACCCTGAAAACCGCTTTAAAGAAAGTATCTTTTTTTACATTTTATTTTATTTTGAGATGAGGTTTCATTCTTATTGCTGTGGGAGTGCAATGGCAAGATCTCAGCTCACTGCAACCTCTGCCTGCCAGGTTTAAGTGATTCTCCTGTCTCAGCCTCCCAAGCAGCTGGGACTACAGGTGTGCGCCACGACACCTGACTAATTTTTGTATTTTTAGTAGAGGTGGGGTTTTACCATGTTGGTCAGGCTGGTCTCAAACTCCTGACCTCAAGTGATCCACCCGCCATGGCCTCTGAAAGTGCTGGGTTTACAGGCATGAGTCACTACGGCTGGCCTTAAGAAAGCATCTTTAAAGTCCTCAGAGAAATAAAAAGGGTACAGCAACCATGAAACAAGAAAAGGAAGTCAGGCTCCCTCATAGGTGGGAATTGAACAATGAGAACACTTGGACACAGGGTGGGGAACATCACACCTGGGGCCTATTGTGGGGAGGGGGTGGGGGGAGGGATAGCATTAGGAGATATACCTAATGTAAATGACGAGTTAATGGGTGCAGCACACCAACATGGCACATGTATACATATGTAACAAACCTGCACACTGTGCACATGTACCCTAGAACTTAACATATAATAATAAATAAATAAATAAATAAACTGCTTAAAAAAGGAAGTCATGAAATAAGAATAGGACAAATGACAAAGATTCCATTAGAAATCTAGAGAATTAAAATTACAGTAAAATCAAACCTTAAAAGGCAGGTTGAATATCTGATCAAACACAGATGGGGAAAAACATAATCCAGCACTAAAAGATAGAAAATATGGGCCCGGTGCAGTGGCTCACACCTGTAATCCCAGCACTTTGGGATGCCGAGGCAGGTGGATCACTGGAGGTCAGGAGTTCAAGACCAACCTGGCCAACATGGTGAAACCCCATCTGTACTAAAAATACAAAAATTAGCTGGGCACAGTGGCACACACTTGCAATCCCAGCTACTTGGGAGGCTGAGGCAGAAGAATCACTTGAACCCAGGAGGCGAGGTGGAGGTTGCGGTGAGCCGAGATCATGCCACAGCACTCCAGCCTATGCAACAGAGCAAGACTCCATTTCAAAAAAAAAAAAAAAAAAAAATTATGGGTGGTCCTGATATGAGGAAAACAGAAAGGGAGCAGGAAGTCTGCAAAATACTGCTGAGATAAATTAAAGAAGACCTAAAGAAATGGGGAGATAGGGCCGGGCGCGGTGGCTCACGCCTGTAATCCCAGCACTTTGGGAGGCCGAGGCGGGCGGATCACAAGGTCAGGAGATCGAGACCATGGTGAAACTCTGTCTCTACTAAAAATAGAAAAAAAATTAGCCGGGCGCAGTGGCGGGCGCCTGTAGTCCCAGCTACTCGGGAGGCTGAGGCAGGAGAATGGCGTGAACCCGGGAGGCGGAGCTTGCAGTGAGCCGAGATTGCGCCACTGCACTCCAGCCTGGGCGACAGAGCGAGACTCCGTCTCAAAAAAAAAAAAAAAAAAGAAATGGGGAGATAGACCATATTCATGGACCTTAAGACTCAACATTGCCAATTCTCTGCAAATTTATCTATAGAGTGTCACTATCCCAATCAAAATTTCTGGAGGCACTCATTCTTAAAAACAGACTAGTTAATGCTAAAATTTACCTAAAAAAATGTTTAAATAAGAAATATGGGCCAGGCGTGGTGGTTTATACCCGTAATCCCAGCACTTTGGGAGGCTGAGGAGGGTGGATCACTTGAGGTCTGGAGGTCAGGAGTTCAAGACCAGCCTGGCCAATGTGGTGAAACCCCATCTATACTAAAAATACAAAAAGTTAGCCAATCATGGTGGCAGGTGCCTGTAATCCCTGCCCCTTGGGAGGCTGAGACAGGAGAATTGCTTGAACCCAGGAGGTGGAGGTTGCAGTGAGCTGAGATTGTGGCACTACACTCCAGACTGGGTGACAGAGCAAGACTCTGTCTAAAAAAAAAAAAAAAAAAAAAAAGCAGAAAGAAAAAAGAAACACATTGGAGGACAAAACTATTCAATTTTGAGATGTATTATAAAGCAATAATAATCAAGATAGTGTTCTCTCACTGTAAGGATAAACAGGGATATCAATGGAACAGAATAGAGTCCAGAAATAGGCTGACAAACAGTCAGCTGATTTTATCCAATGGTAACTCAGTGGGAAAAAGGATAGTATTTCATATAAATAGTGCCAGAATAATTAGATTACCTGTATGCCAAAATTAAATTTAAAAAACCTTGACCTTTACCTCACATCATACCCTAAAATGAATTTGAAATAAATCATAGACCTAAATATAAGAGCTAAAACCATAATACTTCTAGAAGAAAACATAGGACAAAATCTTTGTGACCTTGAGTTAGGCAAAGATTCCTTAAATGGGAAACAAAAGCAAAATGATAAATAGAACGTTACCAAAATTTTAAAGTTCTGACCTTTAAAGATGCTTTTAAGAAGATGAAAAGGCAAACCGCAGATTGAGAGAAAACATATACGGAAAATTTGTTTAACTATTCAGTTAACAGGGTTGCTAAAAATAAATACATTTTAAAAATAAATTTAAAAAATAATCATGTATCTGATAAAGGACTTGTATCCAGCATGCACAAGGAACTCTTAAAATTCAGTAGTAGGCCGGGCACAGTGGGTTATGCCTGCAATCACAGCAGTTTGGGAGGCTGAGGTGGGTGGATCACCTGAGGTCAGGAGTTCAAGACCAACCTGGCCAACAGGGTGAAAACCCATCTCTACTAAAAATATAAAAATTAGCTGGGCATGGTGGCAGGCGCCTGTAATCCCAGCTACTCGGGAGGCTGAAGCAGGAGACTCGCTTGAACCCGGGAGGCAGAGGTTGCAGTGAGCCGAGATCGCACCGATGCACTCCAGCCTGGGTGACAAGAGTGAGACTCTGTCAAAAAACAACACCACCACCTCAGTAATAAAATAAAATCACCTGATTTGTTAATGGGAAAAAGATTTCAACAGATATTTCAGCAAAGAAGATATATGAGTAGCAATAAATGAATAAAATGATGTCCAATATCATTAGACATGAGGGAAATGGAAATTAAAACTATAATGAGATACCAATACACACACACACACACACACACACACACACACACACCCCTTAAAAACTGACAATACTTAAGTGTTGCCAAGAATACAGAGCAACTGGAATGTTCATTCCATGCTGGTGGAAAAGCAAAATGGTAGAGTTATTTTGGGAAATAAATTGGTGGATTTCTTGCTGATTTAACCATATACTTAAAACATGACCCGGCAATCTCACTCAGATATTTATCCAAGAAGAATGAAAACATACGTCCCCACAAAGGCTTGTACACAAATGCTTATAATGCCTATATTCACTATAGTAAACAATTGGAAACAATCCAGTCTATGTCAATGGGTGAATCGATACATTGTGGTACATAGATACAATAAACACTACTCAGCAATAAAAAGAAAAAACAGATGCACGGAATGACATGGATGCTTCTCAAAGGCTTCATGCTAAGTGAAAAAAGATATGAACAAGTACATCTTGTATGATTCCATTTACAATATGTAAGTCCTCAAAACATGATTTCTTAGGTAAAGACCAACATATACGGATCAAAATCAGATGAGTGGTTGTCAAGGAGCAGAGGTAAGGGGTGGAGCAAAGGGGGACTAGGAAAATGCTCAGTTGTTGGAAATGTTCTTTGTCTTTTTTTTTTTTCAGGTGTTAGAATGAATGTTTTATTGTCATCCAGATGGCATTTGGGTTTATAGTCTTCATACTTTTATATATATATTTTTTGTAAATTAAAAAAATTACAAGTTTTAAATAGCCAATGGCTGGTGATGTTTTCAGAAAACACGATTAGACTAATTCATTCATGGTGGCTTCAAGCTTTTCCTTATGAGCTCCAGAAAGTTCACCCACTTAAAAAAACTGGAATGTTGGCATGCATTTTTTTGTCCCTTCTTCAAGGAAAAAAAACTGGAATGTTGGCATGCATTTGACTTCACACTCTGAATCAACATCCTGACAGTCATACCACATCTGCTTCAAGGAATACCACGTTGGAATATCCGGCACTTTCCAGAGAGGGGAAAAGAAAGGCTTGATCATTTTGCAAGGCCCACATCACGTGGCTGAGAAGCCATCTACTACAAGTTTATCGCCTGTGGCATCCAAGGCTTCCTAAAAAGCAACCTCGCTCTCGACCTGCTTCACCATCTTGGCTGCTGAGGTCTGACGAGCGGCTGTCTTTTTTTTTTTTTCTTTTTAAATAGGAACTGACCGTTTTCATTTGTAGCCTGTTACCCCATAATTCTTTAGGATGTTCAAAGTTGGAGTGACCATATGCCTGTCCCTGTTCCTCTTGACACTCAGTGAGCAGCCATCTGAGTAAGTGGAAGTGTCATATTTGCTCCAGGTATTATGTCAGGAGCCTTAAATCCAGAATTTGCTGGATTGAGTCTTTTAGCCCAATAGTTTGCCACCATTGCCAGATTTGGGAGCATCTGAGAAGAGACCTCAAATCATAATGGGTTGGTGCGGGGCTCCCCCATACTCAAAAAACTGTCCGTGTGTTTTCCAGGCAAGCGTCTCTTTCTCCTTGAATACAACAATCTTGGTTACAACTGACGGCAGTGCAATAGATCGGTCCATACGCTGATCTAAGAACATCTTGATAATACAATATGTTGTCATTCGCACTCTAGCAGCCACTAGTCTATAACCTGGTCGAGTAGCTCTTTTTCCGGGGACTCGAATTCTGTTGTCAAAGCAAAGACCAGTGATCCCACCCACGGTCTCGAATTAAACCAGTTAGTCGCCAGCCCTGCGTTGTAACTCAGCGACAGGTTGGCACCATCCCCGTGTGTTGGTCTTTGGAGAGACACCATCAGGGTCTTGAATCATTTTTGAGCCTGGAGACTATTAGCACGCATTTTGTCCCTCAACTCTGCCACTACGTTGCCCACCCGGTCACAACAGTGCCAAGGTACAGATGATATCTTGAAGGATGTGAGTTCCGGCTCCTTCCCTTTGAGGATTTCACCATACAGTGTTTTGATTTTGTTCTTTCCACTACTGGAATCGCAACATACAACTCCCTGGAGAGTCCTACAGATAAGAGATTCTCACGTAACGCCTCAAACAGAAAGCAGAGAAACACCTAACTTGCTGTGATGGGGTGAGGTGTGATCAATGGGTTGGATCGAGCATCGATTTGATGCTCTAAATCTCCCACTTCCCCAGTGCCAGGACATGGTTCCTCCACATAGGTTGGGTACTGTCCAAATTTCCCACCTAGCTCAAAGGACTTCCGCCCAGGAAATGGTCATGCAGAGGGAGGCTTGGAGCTGTCCACGGGGTCCTCCACGGTGAACTATAGTGTTGGCTGCGGGAGCGATCGGTTCCTTCGTTGTCTATTTAATTGTGGTGTCAGTTGCTGGCAATATACACATAAATTGGTGACTTTTACTTTATGTAAATTATACCTCAGCTGGACACGGCGGCTCATGCCTATAATCCCAGCACTTTGGGAGGCTGAGGTGGGTGGATCACGAGGTCAGGAGTTCGAGACCAGCCTGACCAATATGGTGAAACCCCGTCTCTACCAAAAATACAAAAGTTACCTGGGGTTGGCAGCGGGCACCTGTAGTCCCAGCTACCTGGGAGCGGGCTTGGCAGCGGGCGCCTGTATTCCCAGCTACCTGGGAAGCTGAGGCAGGAGAATCGCTTGAACCTGGGAGGCAGAGGTTGCAGTGAGCCGAGATCATGCCACTGCACTCCAGCTTGGGTGACAGAGCAAGATCCGTCTCAAAAAAAAAAAAAAAAAAAAAAAAAAAAAAAAAATATATATATATATATATATATACCTCAATCAAACTGATTTTAAAAATCCAAGTCCTGGGCCGGGGGCGGTAGCTCAAGCCTGTAATCCCAGCACTTTGGGAGGCCGAGACGGGCGGATCACGAGGTCAGCAGATCGAGACCATCCTGGCTAACACGGTGAAACCCCGTTTCTACTAAAAAATACAAAAAACTAGCCGGACGTGGTGGCAGGCGCCTGTAGTCCCAGCTACTCGGGAGGCTGAGGCAGGAGAATGGCAAGAACCCGGGAGGCGGAGCTTGCAGTGAGCTGAGATCCGGCCACTGCACTCCTGCCTGGGCGACAGAGCAAGACTCCATCTCAAAAAAAAAAAAAAAAAAAATCCAAGTCCTGGAACAGTGGCTATGCCTGTAATCCCAGCATTTTCGGAGGCCGAAGTGGGAAGATTGCTCAAGCCTAGGAGTTCAAAACCAGCCTAGTGAACATGACAAGACCCCATCTCTACCAAAAAAAAAAAAAAAAATTTAGGATATGTGCTGCCGAAGTGATCACACAAAAAAATGTTTAATTTGGTGCGTGAGAGATGTGCTGGCTGATAGTGGTTTTGATCATACATTGAAGAGAGTTGGCTGCATTGGAAACTGGGACCCCTGAAATCTATATCGCAGGAAAAGGATATGTGATTGTTTCCTATGGGCCAGATGTGAGCTATGCAGGAGGGAGAACCAGCATCAGGCCACATTAAAACCTGCCCAACCTTGAGCAAGAGCTATTAAAAAACAAAACAAAACAGAACACAAAGACTAAAACCTGCCCAGGAGCGCCACCTGGAGAGAAAGATGTGGCCCCAGCAGCAAGAAACTGAGGCCTGAGCTGCATGTGAGCCAAGAAGAGTTCAGTTATACCCAGGGAACTGGAGGTGAGACCCCAATAATGGGGTCGACTGGAGGTCTTAGAAGGACTTAAACAAGTCCCCCAATAGATAAAGAGTCAGCTATGTACAAAGTCCAAGAAGCTTCCGTACCAGCTCGTACAATACAAAATCAGATCTTTCCCGCCCTTTTCTTCCTCTTCCCCGGCCATGTCAACCCTGGGGGTACAAAGGCAGTCACGTGAGTGAGGAGGAGAATCCCAGGGCATAGAAGCAGGTGTGGGTTGGGGGTACATTGAGAAGTTAATTTGAGTCTCTCTGTCCTCACCGTACCCTTTCCTACAGACATACACACACACACACACACACACTTTTCCTGTTGCATGCTGCTTGCCCAAAACAGACCGAGAAGGTGCAAGGGAGAAGTTTTTAACTTTAAATGGACTTTTACATTTGGGGGAGGGGCTGTGGGGTGTTTTGGAGTTTTGTGGCTTACACCTTTTTTTGCATTTTTTCATTGTGATACAAAATACACAACACAAAATTTACCATTTTAACCAATTTACATGTATATGAATCATTTCAGTGGCCCCAAATATGCTCACGCTGTTGCGCAGCCACCTGCAGAAGCTGTTCGCCATCCCAGACGGAACCCCACACACTAAACAACAAGTCCCTGCCCACCTCCCCCAGACCCTGGCAACCACTGCTCTGCCCTCCAGCTCCATGAAAGGGACTGCACTTATTTTTTTAATTGCAATTATTGAAATGAAACTTTTTTTTTTTTTTTGAGACAGGGTCTCACTCTGTCACCCAGGCCAGAGTATAGTGGTGCGATCTCGGCTCATTGCAACCTCTGCCTCCCAGGTTCAAGCGATTCTCCTGCCTCAGCCTCCTGAGTAGCTGGGATTACAGACACCCACCACCATGCCTGACTAACTTTGTATTTTTAGTAGAGATGGGGTTTCAACATGTTGGCCAGGCTGGTCTCAAACTCCTGACCTCAGGCGGTCCACCCACCTCGGCCTCCCAAAGTGCTGGGATTACAGGCGTGAGCCACTGCGCCTGGCTGAAATGAAACTTTTATAACTTGAAGTGACCCAAAAACTTTTTACCAAAGGAGAGTGTCCCGAAAAGACATGGGCCTGCCCTATGTTCCATTCAAAAGAACAGTGAAGGGCCATCCCCACAAAACAGATTTGAATGGAGATTAGGAGATTAAAATAAAGGCAGACTGCGAGTCCTATTTGTTCAACCTCACAGCTACACAAAGGAGAGATTTATTTTGCCCATGTGACAAGAAATGTAAAGATCTAGAGTCCAGGGCACAAACCACTGGTTGAGAGGTGAGGAAGGCCCAGCCCCCATTTAGCGGCCTGCCGCACTGTCCTTAGCGCAGCCGTGCCATCCCCAGGGCCCAGGCCTAGAGTTGGAATTCCAGCAGGAAGAAAGGGAAAGGGCAAAGGCTCTTTGGAGAATTGGGAGAATCATTCCTGTGTTCTGTGGTTCAGAGGAGGGACCTGGTGGACAAAGCCTGCTCGAAAGGATCAAGAAGCGAGAAGTGGTGGGCTCAGTAGCTCACGGCTGTAATCCCAGCACTTTGGGAGGCCGAGGCGGGCGGGTCACCTGAGGTCAGGAGTTTGAGACCAGCCTGGCCAACTTGGTGAAACCCCGTCTGTACTAAAAAATGCAAAAATTAGCTGCTTGTGGTGGCGCGCCCCTGTAATCCCAGGTACTCAGGAGGCTGAAGCAGGAGAATCGCTTGAACCCAGGAGGTGGGGGTTGCAGTGAGCTGAGATCATGCCACTGCATTCCAGCCTGGATGACAGAGTTAGACTCTGTCTTAAAATAAATAAATAAATAAATAAATAAATAAATAAATAAAGAGAATCGAGAAGCGGCACGGCAGAGTCTCTCGATAGGGCCAGACTGGCCAATGATTCTCATCTCCAAATCTCCAAATACTGAAGTCATACACACATATGAAAAGGCCTGGAGAGGGCTGGATGCAGTGGCTGAAACCCAGCCTATTTAATAATTCCCAGTTAGAAAATCTAGGCCAGGCGCAGTGGCTCACATCTGTAATCCTAGCACTTTGGGAGGCCAAGGTGGGCAGATTGCCTGAGCTCAGGAGCTCGAGGCCAGCCTGGGCAACATGGTGAAACCCCATCTCTACTAAAATACAAAAAATCATTAGCTAGGCGTGGTGGTACACACTTGTAGTCCCAGCTACTTGGGAGGCTAAGGTGGGAGAATTGCTTGAATCTGGGAGGGAGAGGTTGCAGTGAGCCCAGATCGCACCACTGCATTCCAGCCTGGGTAACAGAGCGAGACTTTATCTCAAAAAAAAAAAAAAAAAAAAAAAAAAAAAAAAAAAAAAAAGAAAGAAAGAAAGAAAGAAAAGAAAAGAAAAAAGGAAAAAGAAAATCTAGATGCTTTGGGAGGTGGTGGGCTGATTGGCTGAACCCAGGAGTTTAATGGCAGTCTAGGCAACACAGTAAAAACTCATCTCTACTAAAAAAAAAAAAAAAGTTGGACATGGTAGCTGAGGCCGGTAGTGCCAACTACTTGGGAGGCTGAGGTGGGAGGATCACGTGAGCCCAGGAGGCAGAGGTTGCAGTGAGCTGAGATTGAACCACTGCCCTCCAGCCTGGGAGACAGAGTAACATGCTATCTCATGAAAAAAAAGTGAGAGGTATGGGGTGGGCTCACACCTGTAATCTTAACACTTTGGAAGGGCAAGGAAGGAGGATCTTTTGAAGCCAGGAGTTTGAGACCAGCCTGGGCAATATAGCAAGACCCCATCTCTACAGAAAATGTAAACATTAGCTGGGCCTGGTGGTACATACCTGTGATCCCAGCTACTCAAAAGGCTGAGGCAGGAGGAACACTTGAACCTAGGAGGTCAAGGCTGCAGTGAGCCACGATTGCACCACTGCGCTCCAGCGTGGGTAACGGAGCAAGACCCTGTCTCAAAAATAAATACATAAATAAATAAAATTTTAAAGACCTGGAGACAATTCTCGAACTGGCTGAGCTTAGGCCCCATGTTTGCCCTTGGCTATACGAGCAGGGAAGACTGAGGAAGGATCTGCTCCGTCAACCTCTGTAGTGGGAGAGAGTGGGGGAGGCAGGCACTGTTATTCACCCTGTTAAATAAATGAGCTGAACCTTGAGCCCTACGTTGTTTACTTCTTCACGACAGGACTGCTAGCTCAAAAACCCCTAAGAGCTAAACTCAGTTTTTTACACATCCAGGTGCTTTTAATTAAATAGCCCAAATAAATGTATTTCTAGCCACTTAGAGCCTGCCTGCTTTATATACCCTGCCAGACCGCACCCCACATCTGCTGGCCACAGAGAGGACAAACCCTGGGGCTATAACAGAGCCCAAGCCAGGGCTGCCCTTGGCAGTTCTTTGATCCAGAGACACCCCTCCTCATCCAGACATGTAAACCGCCTCTGATACCCCTCTCCCCAGAAGCTCTCTTGTCTTCTCCTCTTTCTGGATGGTGGCCCCGCATCACTGTCCTTGGAAGGACTCCCGCTATGGGGGACTTCCCCCTCACAGGTAACCCTGTCTCAGAGCCGCCCCAGTAAAGCTCATTGCATGCTACTGCCATCTCGTGGTCATTTTCCTCTAGGTCAACCCCAAACCCTAGGACTGTTAATGACCTCAACTTCTCTCCCCAGGATTCGACACACAGTAGCAAGGAATAATTCCCTATTAGAAAATCTGGGCTGGGCATGGTGGCTTACGCCTGTAATCCCAGCACTTTGGGAGGCCAAGGTGGGCGGATCACCTGAAGTCGGGAGTTTGAGATCAGCCTGACCAACACGGAGAAACCTCATCTCTACTAAAAAAAAATACAAAATTACCAGGTATGGTGGGGCATGCTTGTAATCCCAGCAACTTGGGAGAGGAAAACTCTGTCAAAAAAAAAAAAAAAAAAAGAAAGAAGAAAGAAAGAAAAAGAAAAGAAAAATCTGGACTAGGTGGGGTGGCTCACATCTGTAATCCCAGCTCTTTGGGAGGTCAAGGTGGGCGGATCACCTGAGCTTGGGAGTTCAAGACCAGCGTGACCAATATGGAGAAACCCTGTCTCTACTAAAAAAAAATACAAAAATGAGCCAGGCGTGCTGGGGCATGCCTGTAATCCCAGCTACTTGGGAGGCTGAGGCAGGAGAATTGCTTGAACCTGGGAGACAGAGATGGCAGTGAGCTGAGATCATGCCACTGCACACAGAGCGAGACTCTGTCTCAAAAATAAAAAAAAGAAAGAAAGAAAAAGAAAATCTGATGCTATTAGGGAGAAGAATAGAGGGTAGGCAGCGAGGAACCTGGTTGTGGTGGCATGCAGGTAATGTCTAAGATAAACAAGACTCTCGGCACAAGACAAAGGCTGGGGCCCAAAGGCAGCTAGAATACTTTTGACAAGAGGTAAAAGCAGTGAATAAAGTAGATGCTACCAGGAAGGAGACACCACAAGTGCCTCATAATTCATCCCTTCTGCTTTAGAAATGTAATCCCGGCCGGGCGCGGTGGCTCAAGCCTGTAATCCCAGCACTTTGGGAGGCCGAGACGGGCAGATCACGAGGTCAGGAGATCGAGACCATCCTGGCTAACACGGTGAAACCCCGTCTCTGCTAAAAAAATACAAAATACTAGCCGGGCGAGGTGGCGGGCCCCTGTAGTCCCAGCTACTCGGGAGGCTGAGGCAGGAGAATGGCGGGAACCCGGGAGGCGGAGCTTGCAGTGAGCTGAGATTCGGCCACTGCACTCCAGCCTGGGCGACAGAGCGAGATTCCGTCTCAAAAAAAAAAAAAAAAGGAAAAGAAAGAAAAAAAATTTACAAAGCAATGGCCTCCTACTGGAATTGAACTTCCTTAGTCTGAGTCTTCCTCCTTAGTCCAGGTCTAAGACACACTCTTCCTGAGAGCCACAGGTCAGGAAAACACAAATGCCCTCTTTACTTATGCAGAGTCTTTGAGCCAAAGTCCAACGTGATCCAGCGCTGCTCCTGCCTCCCTGCTCCCGCTTCAAGCTGCAGGTGCTGTTTGCTGCCCTCTAGGGACTCCTAGAAGGATATGCATCAGTCAGTGTTATTAACTGTAAACAAAAGACACACTTCTGCCTGAGTTAAATAGAAAATAAATTTATGAAAAATTGGTGGGCACAGAAAGCGGATGGGGGGTAGAGATGTTGGAGAGCTAGCTCAGAGGCTATACAGCCAAGACCAGTGCTCAAAATCACATTGCAGAAATGTCTGGGGGAAGGCACTGCTGTCTCCACCTCATCTGAGCACCAGCTGCCATGGTGTATATCCCTGACCTTGACCATTAGATACTGTGTTGCCACAACTCTGAGGCAAGATTGTAAAGGTGCACTGCTGTCCCTACCAGGTAAAAGCAAATGACTTCGGAATTCTCTGGTTATTGGGATAAAGAACAAAACATTTGGCCGGGCGCAGTGGCTCACGCCTGTAATCGCAGCACTTTGGGAGGCCAAGGCAGGCAGATCACCTGAGGTCAGGAGTTCGAGACCAGCCTGGCCAACGTGGTAAAACCCCATCTCTACTAAAAATACAAAAATTACCCAGGCATGGTGGCACATGCCTATAATCCCAGCTACTCAGGAGGCTGAGACAGGAGAATCGCTTGAACCTAGGAGGCAGAGGTTGCAGTGAGCCGAGATTGTGCCACTGTGCTCCAGCCTGGGTGACAGAGACGAACTCCATCTCAAAAAAAAAAAAAAATAAATAAATAAACTAAAAAATAAAATTAAAATAAAATAAAATAAAAAAAGAAGAAAGCATTTTCCAGGAGCTATGTTGATTTTCCCCATAAAGAAACACCTAGAGGCCGGGCATGGTGGCTCACGCCTGTAATCCCAGCACTTTGGGAGGCCGAGGTGGGTGGGTCACGTGAGGTCAGGAGTTCAAGACCAGCCCGGCCAATGTGGCAAAACCCTGTCTTTACTAAAAATGCAAAAATTAGCTGGGTGCTGTGGCGGGCACCTGTAATCCCAGCTACTCGGGAGGCTGAGACAGGAGAATTGCTTGAACCCACCCCCAACCCTGCCACATACACATACTTCATTGTCTCCATTCTATAGAGTCAAATCCCAGCATGTCCAAGAGGGCCAATTATAAAGTCAACCTGGGGAAAGGCTTACACACACATGGGGCCCATACTCTTCCTTGTTTCTCATCTCAGGGGTCCTTTCTTGGTTAGAAGGGGCAGCCAGAGGCCAGGTGTAGTGGCTCAAGCCTGCAATCCCAGTACTTTGGGAGGCCAAGGCAGAGAGATCAATCTGAGGCCAGGAGTTTGAGACCAACCTGGTCAACATGGTGAAACCCTGTCTCTACTAAAAATACAAAAATTAGCCGGTTGTGGTGGTGGGTGCCTGTAATCCCAGCTACTTGGGAGGCTGAGGCAGGAGAATTGCTTGAACCTGGGAGGCAGAGGTTGCGATGAGCTGAGATCGTGCCATTGCACTGCAGCCTGGGCAACAAGAGCAAAACTCCATCTCAAAAAACAAAACAAAACAAAACAAAAAAACATCATCATGACTGAGACTCACTTTCAGAGAAGCTGATTCAATTGTCGTGGGAGTGGGAGAAAGGGAGGGACGAGGATATTGGTGTTTGGGTGTTTTCCAATTGCTACAGGTGATTCGAATTGCAGAAATCACTAGCTAAAGCGGTGGTTCTCAACCTTGCCTGCACATTGAAAACACCTGGGAAGCTTCAAAACTGATGAAGCTACAATCTAGAGATCCTGATTTCGTTATTTAACTGGTCTGAATAGGTATTAGAATTTTCCAAAGCTTGCCAGGTAATTGTAATATGCATCTAAGGTTGAGAACCATTAGGATAAGAGGACAAATGAGGAAATGAATGGAGAAATTAACGAATCTACAGTCTTACACTTCAGACTTCAAGCCACCCTTTGTGTGTGTGCACGCACACATGCGTATGTAGATTATGCATAATAATCACTGGGGAGACTGAGGCTCCCAGAGCAGAGAGAAAAGAATTCATGCTTTTGGAGGAACTGCTCTGTACTAAGCACTGGTCTAGATGCTTTAAATATATTTTCTTTTTTTTTTTTTTTTCTCGCTCTGTCACCCAGGCTGGAGTGCAGTGGCGCGATCTCGGCTAACTGCAAGCTCCACCTCCTGGGTTCATGCCATTCTCCTGCCTCAGCCTTCCGAGTAGCTGGGACTACTGGCGCACACCATCACACCCAGCTAATATTTTTGTATTTTTAGTAGAGACGGGGTTTCAACATGTTAGCCAGGATGGTCTCAATCTCCTGACCTCGTGATCCACCTGCCTTGGCCTCCCAAAGTGCTGGGATTACAGGTATGAGCCCCCACGCCCGGCTGCTTTAAATATATTTTGTATAATCCTCAAAACAACCCTAGGAAGATAAATATTGTTATCCTCATTTTACAGAAGTGAAATCAAGACTCCCAGAGGTTAAATGTCTCGCCTGCAGTCATATATTCAGTTATTAGCAGACATGGGACTAGACCCAGTTCTCCTGAAGCCATTGCCAACCCCCACCCCTACCCTGAGCCCTAAAATGACCGAGTCCATCTGCCCCAGAGCTACTTTGGCCTGAGCATTTATCCCCAGAACCCATCTGCATCTAATTGGAGCTTAGCTAATACGTCCAGAGCTGCAGGAACGAGAAAGGCCACACTAGGAAATGTTCCCGGAACCCAACCAGTGGAGGTCTTGTCTCAAAGAGCTTGTGAGGACCTAGCTCTAAGAGCAGAGGAATGTTGGCTGGGCAGGGTGGGGAGCGAAAATAATTCTGCCTGCTGGACGAAAGGAGCAATGCTAGGAGTCCAAAGGCCAGACTGAGGCTGGGGCAGGAGATGGGGGCAGCACAGAGCCGTAAGGCTCCCAGATGCCTTTTCTCAGGAAGGAAGGACGGACCTTCATTCTGAAATTCTAACCTTCTTACACTATGTTAACAGAAAGTGAAACTGAATTGTTTTATGACATAAATGTCATAAAATCATAAAAATGGTCATTTTGATTCCCATCTCCCAACCACTGGCAAAATGAGAAGGTGGCAACCCTAGGCTGCTCTATTTGGTTGGTTGGTTTTTTATTGGTCCAAGAAAAAAAAAAAAAAGGAAACCAAAGGTTTCTCTGGGGAATGAGAGACAGAAACCAGCTAAGGGAAGAAACAGGAGGGAAAGACGTGAAGACAGCAGGTGTACACTTTTGTTTTAGATTGAAGGCGTGGTTCCAGGACTGGCAGTTAGGAAAGCATGTTCTAGACCCTACAGCTGGAGCCAGACTTTCTGGGAGGGGAGCCCAGCGATCTGACTTAACAAGCTGCCCAGGTGATCGTGACGCACACCAGCCTTAAAGAACCCCTGTACTTGCTTGTGAAGACGCCGCGAGAAAGGGAAGCAGCTGGAGAGCCAGATGGGATGATGGATGATTTGAAGGATGATTTTCATGGTTGTTGTTTTAATGTAGAAAATACATGAGCTTTTTCATTTTTACTTTTTTATTGAAAGACAATATTCATATAGAAAAGTACACGTCATCAATGCCCAACTTGATGCATTTTCACACTCAGGGCACTTGTGTCACCAACACTCAGATTAAGAAGCAACATCTTGGCCGGGCGTGGTGGCTCACACCTGTAATCCTAGTACTTTGGGAGGCCGAGGCGGGTGGATTACCCGAGGTCAAGAGTTCAAGACCAGCCTGGCCAACATGTCTCTACTAAAAATACAAAAAATTAGCCAGGCATGGTGGCGGGCGCCTGTAATCCCAGCCACTTGGGAGGCTGAGGCAGGAGAATTGCTTGAACCCAGTAGGTGGAAGTTGCAGTGAGCTGAGATTGCACCATTGCACTCTAGCCTGGGCAACAAGAACGAAAATTCTGTCAAGAAAGAAAGAAAAGAAAGGGAAGAAAAGAAAGAAAGGAAGGAAAAGAGAGGAAAGAAAGAAGGCCGGGCGCGGAGAGCCTGTAAAAGAAAGGAGGAGAAGAGAAGGACGGTGAAATCTCCAGCATCCCAGAAGCCCCCTGGTCCCTGCTCCAGTCACTATCTGACTTCTAAGGGCAGACTGTTGTTGCCTGTTTGTGTACTTTGTGTAAATGAAAGCATGTAGCGCGTGCTGCCACCTGCCTGGCTGCTTTCCCTCGTCCGTATGTTTGTCAGACTTGTGTATACTATTGCATATGATTGCAGATTGCTCATTCTCACTGCTGCAGAGTGGTCCGTTGTGACTTACATCATTTATTCTAGCGACAATGGGCATTTGGGCACTTTCCAATTTGGGGCCGTTACAAACAGCACTGTTTTGCAACAGGTCCTTGATGGGAAGCCCAAAATGAACTTAGAAATGTTGGTTTCCAGGCTGTGGAGCTACCTTCTGGACAAAAGTCGCAAAACACGCACAGGGAGTTTTGAACCAAGTTGCTCCCCAAAGAAACCCAGACCCAGAGTTGCCACAGGGTGAGCCTTGACCCCAGCCAGAGAGTGGACACCCCTACGCCAGAACCTAGTCACGTGCTGACTCAAGCAGGTGGGAGCTCTGACCCAAGCCACCATGTAACTGTAGCTCTAATTCAAGTCCACAGTCCCTAAACTACAGTCCTGGGGGCATCCATGGGCTACATCCCCCAAGGGGAGGAGCCTAGCAGGTTCCTGGGTGTCAAGGTTGTGGCATTAGGGCTGAGCTCGTCGTCGACCTCACTGAGCTGTGACCCCTTCCAGGCAGTCACCTGGGAGCCCTGTCGCGAGAGCTCCTCGGGCCTTGTGTCCTAATGGGGCAGGCTCAGATGCAGCCTCCTTGGCCCCGTGCCCTGCCCAGACCTGTTCTGGATTCCACCCCCACCCTTCCCCAAGGTCGCTGCCACCTCCCACCTGCCAGGCTTGGGCAGGGCCTCTGACACACAGCCGGGAAGGCTGGCAGGCAGGAGGGCTGGGGCGAGCACTGGGGGGCCATGGAGCTGGCAGCAGAGCCTGTGGTCTATCAGAAGCTGCTGCCCTGGGAGCCAAGCTTGGAGTTGGAGGAGGAAGAGGAGGAGGAGGAGACATCAGAGATGCTGGTTCCAAACCCCTGGAGGCACCAGGACTCTTCCAGGTAGGTAAGGGAGGGGTCTGAGCACCAGGCTCCCCAGGCTTGAGGTTGGCAAGTCCCTCTCTCTGAGCCCCTCAGGAGGACCAGGCAACTCCCGGCTGGGCTTAGCTCCAGGCACCATCTGATCGGTTTGGGGGAAAACCTAGGCTGTAGCCCCAGACTTGGCCTGACCCAACCAAAAGTCTGTGCACCTGGAGGGACATCTGTAGCAAGCCGGCCTCTGTCCCATCTGCTGCTCTGTCAAAGGTCCCCAGCCCCCAAGCCCTGGTGCAGGAGGCACCTGCTGGGCAGGTTGGGGCCTGGCTATGCCTGGCTGGGCCTGCTCCCCAGCTCCTTCTTTCCTGCCTGCCACACCCCACTGGGCCTCCCTCCCGCCTGATTGGACTCTGCCCCTCCAATGTCCCCTCCAGAGGATCCCTCCCTGGCTAGCCTGTTTCCCCAAGTGCTTTCCCACCTCCATGTCTTTGCCCAAGCTGTGCCCGCTACCAAGAAGCCCTTTCTCCTCAGCAGACTTGCACTCCTCTTGTTAAATCATACCTGTTGGGAAACATTCCCTGGGGTCTCTTGGGGTTCGTGGGCATCTCTCTGTCCCAGTCCTGGCTCAGGACACCCCCCCTCTACAGGAACAAGGCTGGTGGGCTGCCCGGAACCTGGGCCCGTGTAGTGGCAGCCCTGCTGCTGCTGGCTGTTGGCTGCTCCCTGGCTGTGAGGCAGCTCCAGAATCAGGGCAGCTCGACAGGAAGCTTGGGCTCTGTGGCCCCTCCACCCGGCGGACACTCCCACAGCTCTGGCGTGTACCACCACGGTGCCATCATCAGCCCTGCAGGTCAGTGAGTGCTGGGGGCAGCTTGGGGGAGGGGAGGGTCAGGGGTCACCGGCCCAGCCCCCCTCTTTGCTGCATGACAGTGCCTTCCTTGCTGCAGCCACATGCTCCCACCTAGGCCGAGAGCTGCTTGTTGCCGGGGGCAACGTCGTGGATGCTGGAGTTGGAGCCGCATTGTGCTTGGCAGTGGTGCATCCTCATGCCACAGGCCTAGGTCAGTGACCCCTGACCCCAGACCACAACCCCAACCCACAGCCTGATCAGTGACCTGGAACTTAGGGAGTCAGTAGCCCTGACCTCAAGGCTGCTTAGTGAGCAGGACCTAGGGTTTGGGAGGCAGTCCCAACCCCAGGCTATGACCCTTGAGCCCAGGTCCGTGGAACCTTGACCTCAGGCCTGGTCAGTAACTTCTGATCCCAGGCTCAGTCAAGGGATCTTGACTGAAATAAGTCAGTGACTCTTGACCTGCGGCTGCTGAGTGACCCCTCTGTCTCCTGCAGGTGCCATGTTTTGGGGCCTCTTCCACAATAGCTCCTCGGGCAATTCCACGGCCCTGACATCGGGCCCAGCACAGACCCTGGCACCCGGCCTGGGGCTGCCCACGGCTCTGCCCACCCTGCACCTACTGCACGCACGCTTTGGCCGCCTGCCCTGGCCACGCCTGCTAGTGGGCCCCACCACGCTGGCTCAGGAGGGCTTCCTGGTGGACACACCCCTGGCAAGGGCTCTGGTGGCCCGGGGCACAGAAGGCCTCTGTCCACTACTTTGCCATGCTGATGGGACGCCCCTGGGCGCTGGGGCCCGAGCCACTAACCCACAACTGGCAGCTGTGCTTCGCAGGGCAGCCTTTGCTCCCACCTCAGACCTTGCTGGGGACGCTCTACTGAGTCTGCTGGCGGGAGACCTGGGGCTGGAGGTGCCCTCAGCTGGACCCAGGCCCGCTTTGGAACCAGCACAGCAGCTACCTGTGCCCCAGGGCATCCTGTTCACCACCCCTAGTCCCTCAGCTGGCCCGGAACTGCTGGCACTGTTGGAGGCAGCCCTGCACTCTGGGGTGCCCATCCCTGACCCCTGCCCACCATTCCTGCAGACTGCTGTGAGCCCTGGGAGCAGTGCCCTGGCCGCCGTGGACAGCAGCGGCTCTGTGCTCCTTCTCACCTCCTCGCTCAACTGCTCCTTTGGCTCTGCACACCTGTCCCCAAGCACTGGGGTTCTGCTCAGCAACCTGGTGGCCAAGTCTACTGCTAGTGCCTGGGCCTGCCCCCTCATCCTCCGTGGCAGCCTGGATGACACAGAGGCCGATGTGTTGGGGCTTGTGGCTTCAGGGACCCCTGATGTGGCCAGGGCCATGACTCACACCATACTCAGGCATCTGGCGGCAGGGCCCCCAACCCAGGCCCAGCACCAGCACCAGGGGCAGCAAGAACCAACACAGCATCCCAGCACTTGTGGCCAAGGGACCCTGCTCCAGGTGGCAGCCCACGCAGAGCACGCCCATGTCTCCAGTGTCCCCCATGACTGCTGCCCCTTCCAGGGGTTCTAACAGGATGGAAGTGGGTCTGGCAGAAGACAGAGTTATCTGAAGCACGGGGGCAGGAGCAAAGCAGATCCAGCAGCAGTCGAGTGTGCACCCGCAGGGTGTGGTGGCTCACACCTGTCATCTCAGCTCTTTGGGTAGACAAGGCAGGAAGACACCTTGAGGCCAGGAGTTTGAAACCAGCCTAAACAACAGAGCAAGAACTCTCGTCTCTACTAAAATTTTAAAAATTTGCCAGGGGCGGTGGCACATGCCTGTTGTCCCAGCTGCTTGGGAGGCTGAGGCCGGGAGCTTGCTTGAGCTCAGGAGTTCAAGGCTGCAGAAAGCTAGGGTCACACCACTGCATTCCAGCCTGGACAACAGAGTGAGACCCTGTCTTTAATAATAATAATAATAATAAATAATAATAATAATAGCCGAGTGCTGTGGCTCACGCCTGTAATCCTAGCACTTCAGGAGGCCAAGGCAGGTGGATCACCTGAGGCTAGGAGTTCGAGACCAGCCTGGGCAACATGGTGAAACCCCGTCTTTACTAAAAATACAAAAAATTAGCTGGACGAGGTGGCGCGCACCTGTAATCCCAGCTGCTCAGGAGGCTGAGGCAGCAGAATCACTTGAATCCAGGAGGTGGAGGTTGCGGTGAGCCGAGATCGCACCATTGATCTCGGCAATGGAGCCGAGATCGCACCATTGGGATTACAGGCTTGAGCACGGTGGCTCAAGCCTGTAATCCCAGCACTTTGGGAGGCCGAGACGGGTGGATCACGAGGTCAGCAGATCGAGACCATCCTGGCTGACACGGTGAAACCTCGTCTCTACTAAAAAAATACAAAAAAAAACTAGCCGGGCGAGGTGGCGGGCGCCTGTAGTCCCAGCTACTCAGGAGGCTGAGGCAGGAGAATGGCGTGAACCCGGGAGGCAGAGCTTGCAGTGAGCCGAGATCTGGCCACTGCACTCCAGCCTGGACGGCAGAGCGAGACTCCGTCTCAAAAAAAAAAAAAAAAGAAAAAAAAAAACAGTGTGTATCTATTATGTGCTCACTGCTGGCTCACGCCCCAACCTCTGGCCTTTTCAGTTCCTAAACTTGAGTTCTGGCATCCAGAGCTAACACAATCATTCTTCAGATCACCCACACTGGATGGAATCTCTAGCTGTTTTATCAGCTAAGAACATCAGGGTAATAAGGAAAAAGCAATAGGGCTTGGGGGTAGCCCTGAGTTCAGATCCAGCTTTCAGGAGGACAGGGGAGAGTGCAGAGCCTCTGCCTAGGCTCTGGGCCCCACGGAGGAGGACAGGCAGAGCCCAGGGTACTGTTGGCATCTCTGTCCTTCCCTTCAGGACAGCCCTTACCTATCTTCCTCAACCAGACTGGGTACAAAATAAAGATCAAGTCTCCCGGAAACCAAGCGCCATTCCTGCTTCTTGGTTAATTTTCCATCAGCTTTTGAAGCAACTGGAGTCAGGGCTTCCCTGATGGGCAGCACAGGTGACCAACAACCAGAGAGGGGAGAGCCTGGGTTGACATCTTTCAGCTTCCCCCTGCTCCGCTCACCTCCTGCCTCCTGGGGCACCAGATGTGCAAGGTGAATGTTTTCATTTCACTTTCTAGAACAGACAGCAAAGCAGAGAAGCGGTTGAGAGGGTGAGAAGGTGCCCTAGGGGCTTGGGTACAAAGGGATTGGAGTTGAGCATGTGGAAATTCAAGGTGAAGGTTAGCCCTGACCTCCCCCCAGGGTTAGGTCCTCTCTGGACCACAGCCCTCTATACACAGCTTCTCAAACCAAGAAGCAACGGTGACCAGTAAGTAGCACTTCCCCTCCCCTGCCATTGTAAAAGGCTTCTCTGATTTAATAGACCGTTTGGTCCCACCACCTCCACCTCCCACTCCCAAGAAAATTCTTCTCCATAATGGCATCACAATGTACCCAGTTATTTAGGTCCCAAACCTGGCATCCCCCTCATTTCCTCTTCCCCGACATCCAAATCCATCACCCCCTCAACCTGCTCCACATTAGCCCAAATCTGACCTGTTCTCATTTTCCCTGGGTCCAGTTCACCAGTTTCTAAATGGTCTTCCCGTGCTTCCACCTGCGCAGACCTACAGTCCATCCCCCACACAGCAGCCAGCATCATCTTGTTAAAATGTAAATCAGATCCAAGCCTGACCCTGCATTAAACTCACCAGTGATTTCCCATCACCCTCAGAATGAAATCCTAGCCCGGGGCCCATGCAACCTTGCTTCTCGCCAGCCTCAGCCCCTCCAGCCCTGGACCTTTGTAAATCGCAAGGCTTGGGATTTCGTCCCCTTAGATCCTTGCAGGAGTGCGGGGAAGGGGGGCCCTTCTTGTCACTCAGCTCTCATCCCAAATGCCACTTCCTCACAGAGGCCTCCCCTGACCAACCCCTCAAATCATTATTGTAGACCCTATTTAATAGTAATTAGCCGTGTTTTTAACGGGTGATGTATTCACGTTCCAGCGTTTAAAAAGCTCCTGCAATTAGAATTGCATTCCTAATTCTCTTCATAATTATGATCCTTTTTAATGCATTTGGCTCCGTGTTCCTCCACGAGAGCAGCGGCTTTGTTCCGACCGCCTAGCACGGAACGCAGCAGGAGCCCAGTAATTGTTGAATGGCTCAACGTTCGGAGCGCAGGGGCCGATCGGGGACGAGGCGGATCGATGTGCTACACCTCGGTTTGTTTCCGAGATGGGCCCTCAGCAATGCCCCCAAGGGGCTCCAAAGGGGCAGATGCCACAGCCGCCAGGAAAGTACGGGTGTGAGCAGAAGGCTGGGAAAGACCACGCGCCGCTCAGCTAGGGACTTCCGCTCAGAGCTAAGGCGGAAACGCCGCTTTCCCTGGCCCCGCCCCTTCCCCGCCTTTCGGGGGGGTCATCCGCCCCGGCCCCGCCCCTCTTGGTGGCCCCGACCCTCCAGGTTCTTCCGCCTCCGCGCCGACACTACCGGTGCGCATGCGCCATGCCCTGACCTGGAAGCTGCTGGGCCCGGGGCACACGTGTTTTGTGTTTCGGTGAGTGTGGCGGGGATGGGGAGCAGGGAACTCGCCGAGCCGCTGTCTCCTGGAGAGGCGACGCAGAGTGGCGCCCGGCCTGCCGACCGCCATGGCCTATTGAAGCACAGCCGCGAGTTCTTAGACTTCTTCTGGGACATTGCGAAGCCTGAGCAGGAGACGCGACTTGCGGCCACGGAGAAGCTGCTGGAGTATCTGCGCGGCAGGCCGAAGGTGGAGTGGCGGGGTCTGGGGCAGGGGCCGCGCATATCCCGGCAAGGAAGCGGCGGCGGGCCAGGGATTTGGGACGGGGGGCACGTGGTCGCGAACCTAGATGCCAAGGTGCGCGGGGGCGTGCACCTTGTTTCACCATTGAACACGAGGGTGCGCTTGGTTTTGCAGGGGTCCGAGATGAAATATGCCCTGAAGCGCCTAATCACGGGACTCGGGGTTGCGCGAGAAACAGCCCGGCCGTGTTACAGTTTGGCCCTGGCACAGGTGAGGTGGTGCTCCTGGCAGGATCCCAGCCATCCAGGTCAAAACGGTGGGGTGTGAGGAGGGCAGGTGTGGTGTATCAGCTGCGGCGGAGGGGCAGCCCGAGAGAGAGGTAGGGAGTGGCAGAGTTGATTGGAGGCCAACCTGAGGGAGGTCTCCTTACATAAAGGTGGAGAAAGTGTGAGCAAGGCCTGGCCAGGTTTTCTATTTGGTGCTTGGGTTGCCCGGCCTGTTAGGTACACTTGCTGGGAGCAGTGCGCGCTGGGTGGGCTCCCTTAGGCCTGCAAAGGCATTCAGCTGATTGCAGTAGACCACCCTCTGAGGAGCCTTGACAAGGGGAAGAACAATAAAGACCCAGGCCTGCAGGATCAGCCTGAGGGGAGCTCAGACCAGGTGTGGAGAGAAGACCCAGTGGCTGAGAATTTCAGACGAGCAATCTAGGGGCTATAGAAGGTACTTTTGTGCTGGGCATTGTGGTTCATGCCTGTAATCTCAGCACTTTGGGAGGCCGAGGTGAGCGGATCACCTGAGGTCAGGAGTTCAAGACCAGCCTGGCCAACATGGTGAAGCCCCGTCTCTACTACAAATACAAAAATTAGCTGGACGTGGTGGCGTGTGCCTGTAATCCCAGCTATCCAGGAGGCTGAGGCAGCAGAATCACTGGAACCCAGGAGGCAGAGGCCGCAGTGAGCCGAGATCACGCCACTGTACATCAGCCTGGGCGACAGGACAACACTCCATCTCAAAAAAAAAAAGAAAAAAAACAACAAAAATTAGCGGGGCGTAGTGGTGGGTGTCTGTAATCCCAGCTACTCAGGAGGCTGAGACAGGAGAATCGCTTGAACCCAGGAGGTGGAGGTTGCAGTGAACCGAGATCGCACCACTGCACTCCAGCCTGGGCAGCAGAGCGAGACTTCATCTCATAAAGTACTTTCAGAAGCCCTGGTGGAGACAGAGCAGGGGGATGAGACTTGGTTCCATGTGAGCAGCTCCAGAGGCGTCCTTGGGGTGGGACTAGGGACCTGAGGCTTCTTGGGAGAAGTTGAAAGGGGAAAGGAGGTTAAGGTTTGTGAAGATGTAGCTGGGCCACTCTCCTGCACCCCTCTTCCTCCTGCCACACAACTGCTGGCAGCTGTTACAGTCTTTTGAGGACCTCCCCTTGTGCAGCATCCTGCAGCAGATACAAGAAAAATATGACCTGCGTGAGGTGAAGAAGGTAAGTGGATCCAGGGACGTCAGCAGCCCCAGGGGTGGGAGGCTTGGGGAACGGGGAGTCCCAGGGCCCCTCATGCCTGTGCCTGGAATCCTTCTCTAGACAATGCTGAGACCTGCTCTCTTTGCAAACCTGTTCGGAGTACTCGCCCTCTTTCAGTCAGGCCGGCTGGTGAAGGTAAGAGCTTTGGAGGGGCTGGGGGAATGTAGGCTGACTTGGAATGGGTAGGGGACAGTAGTGTGCCCTGTTCATACCCTCTGTCGTTCCGTGGGGACCAGGACCAGGAGGCCCTGATGAAGTCCGTGAAGCTGCTGCAGGCCCTGGCCCAGTACCAGAACCACTTGCAGGAGCAGCCCGGCAAGGCCCTGCTGGACGTCCTCTCCGAGGTACGAGCTCACCCGCTGTGCGGGCTCGGCCAGCGCTTCCCGTTACAGAGACACCATCGGGGCTTGGATGAGAGTCTGGAACAGCATTGTTCCATAGAAATACAGAGATGTATAATTTGAAGTGTTTCAGTGACTTTGTCGAAAAGGTAAAAAGAAACAGGTGTCATTTAGTAACATTTTACTTCGTCTGGCATATCTAAAATATTACTGCAGTATGCATTGGTATAAAAAACCGTTGAGGTATCTTACATGCTTTTTTTTTTTTTTTTTTGTCTCGCTCTGTCGCCCAGGCTGGAGTGCAGTGGCACGATCTCAGCTCACTGCAAGCTCCGCCTCCCGGGTTCACACCATTCTCCTGCCTCAGCCTCCCGAGTAGCTGGGACTACAGGCGCCTGCCACCTCACCCAGCTAGTTTTTTTTGTATTTTAGTAGAGATGGGGTTTCACCGTGTTAGCCAGGATGGTCTCGATCTCCTGACCTTGTGATCCGCCCATCTCGGCCTCCCAAAGTACTGGCATTACAGGCGTGAGCCACCGGTCCCAGCCTCTTACACACTTTTTGTCAGGTCGTCTCCAGAATCCAGTGTGTATTTTACACTTAGGCACATCCCTGTTCAGATTGGCCACCTTTGAAGCGCTCAGCAGCCCCGTGTGGCTGTGACTACTGTATTGGGCAGTGCAACTCCAGAACTGTGCCTGGCACGTCGCAAATATATAAAACGTTTGCCTTGTTATCCTAGTCAAGGCTGGCCCTTCGTGGGCCTCCACCGCCCGACTTGGGAAGGTAGCACCTAGGCCCTTTTGCCACTGAAGAGAAAGGCAGGGGCTGGCAGGTCCCAGGCTGGGGCTTACTGTGCAGTCTTGACCTCAGAGCCAGAAGGACCTGAATTTGAATCCCAGCTCTCCACCCAGGGCTCCTTGTGTGTGAAATGAGCTAGTCCTCTGAAATACTAAAAAAAAAAAAAAAGGAGGCCGGGCGCGGTGGCTCACGCCTGTAATCCCAGCGCTTTGGGAGGCCGAGGCGGGCGGATCACAAGGTCAGGAGATCGAGACCACGGTGAAACCCCGTCTCTACTAAAAATACAAAAAATTAGCCGGGCGCGGTTGTGGGAGCCTGTAGTCCCAGCTACTCGGGAGGCTGAGGCAGGAGAATGGCGTGAACCCGGGAGGCGGAGCTTGCAGTGAGCCGAGATCGCGCCACTGCACTCCAGCCTGGGCGACAGAGCGAGACTCCGTCTCAAAAAAAAAAAAAAGGAATAATTAAAAGGGTAGCTCTGACTGGGCACAGTGGCCCACGCCTATAATCCCAGAACTTTGGGAGGCCAAGGTGGGTGGATCACTTGAGGTCAGGAGTTCGAGACCAGCCTGGCCAACATGGTGAAACCCTGTTTCTACTAAAAGTACAAAAATTAGCTCGGTGTGATGGTGCACACCTTTAATCCCAGCTGAAGCAAGAGAATTGCTTGAACCTGGGAGGCAGAGGTTGCAGTAAGCCAAGATCACACCACTGCACTCAACCTGGGCAGCAAAGCGAGACTCTGTCTCAAAAAAAGCAGCTACCTCTGGGCCAGTTAGCATCAGTGGGATGCTTGTCAAAAACCCAGCTGCCTGGGAATTTGAGTTTTGTTAGCAAATACCCTCTGATGACTCTGGTGCCTCACCAGGTGGCCCTGTGTCAGGAGCCTGGCAGGTAGAGCAGGATCCACCGGGCTCATCCCGCAGAGGAAGCCACCATTTCTTTATCTCTCCATCCTTAGGTCTCAGTGGCTACATTGCAGGAGATCCTGCCAGAGGTCCTTAAAGCCGACTTGAATGCAATACTCAGCTCCCCCGAACAGCTGGAGCTCTTCCTCCTGGCCCAGCAGAAGGTGCCCTCCAAGCTCAAGAAGCTGGTGGGATCCGTGAACCTATTCTCGGATGAGAATGTTCCCAGGTGTGACGGAGGTGGGCGGATTTGCCCTCCCTGGGGCTGTGGGACTGCATCTGGCCAGGCGCAGGTTTGCCATGTGGCCTGGGGGTGTCCCGGCTGCGCTTGGCACCCTGGCCCTTGCCCGTGAGGCGAGTGTTCCCTCAGTCCCTTGCTCTCCGCAGGCTGGTGAACGTGCTGAAGATGGCCGCCGCCTCCGTGAAGAAGGACCGCAAGCTGCCCGCCATTGCTCTGGACCTGCTCCGCCTAGCGCTCAAGGAAGACAAGTTCCCACGGTTCTGGAAGGAGGTGGTGGAACAAGGGTTGCTGAAGATGCAGTTCTGGCCAGCCAGGTACTCGCGGGGCGTGTCCTCTCTCGGCCCCCTTCCCTGTCTGTGAAGTGGGGCTGGGCCACCAGTCCTGAGGTCCCCGCCAGGGGTCCCAAGGGCTCTGATCAGGCTCTGTCCCGCACCCCCTTAGCTACCTGTGTTTCCGCCTGCTGGGCGCAGCCCTGCCCCTGCTGACCAAGGAGCAGCTGCAGCTGGTGTTGCGGGGAGACGTGATCCGCCATTATGGGGAGCACGTGTGCACTGCGAAGGTGGGTAACGCCCGTGCAGCTCGACACTGCCAGAAAGGCTAGACAGGGAGCTCTCCCTGCCAAGAAGGGGAGCAGGGCACCTCGGGGGCTTGGCCACGGGTGTCCCCTCTGTCTGGGTAGTGAGCTGCCTGAACCCCTTCCCCTCGGACAGATTTGATTTTTTGAGTTGGAGTTTCGCTCTTGTTGGCCAGGCTGGAGTACAGTGGTGTGATCTGGGCTCACTGCAACCTCCACCTCCCAGGTTCAAGCGATTCTCCTGACTCAGCCTCCTGAGTAGCTGGAATTACAGGTGCCCACTACCATGCCCAGCTAATATTTGTATTTGCAGTAGAGACGGGGTTTTGCCATGTTGGCCAGGCTGGTCTTGAACTCCTGACCTTAGGTGATCCACCCGCCTTGGCCTCCCAAAGTGCTGGGATTACAGACGTGAGCCACTGCGCTCGGCTTCCCTCTGACGGTTTTGTAAGGTCAGGCCCTTCTGCCAGCAGGCCCCTCATGGGCGTGGATAGCCAGTGGGCTGTTCAGACCTCCACCGCTCCAACCCATGCTGCAGTGATGAGAACAGTCGTCATGACCGTGTTTGGGCACCAGTGAGCCTGATGCCCAGTAAGTGCTGCTGGGTTTACTGTTCTCACCAGCTCATTTTATCTTTGCAACGAGTTTCAGAGAGCTGTCATTCTGGGTGAGGGGGCAGACTTGAAGTATCAGGCAGTGGTTAAGAGTTTGGGTTGGACGGTGGTGCACACCTGGAGTCCCAGTTACTCAGGAGGCTGAGGTGGGAGGATCAGTGAGCCATGATCGTGGCACCGCACTCTGGGGACATAATTCTAAAAAATCTAAAAGGAAAACAGCTTGGGCCGTGAAGCCAGACATTACCCACTGGGAGCCTCTGACCCTGAGACGTTCTTTCTAGGTGTTTTTGTGTCTCCCTTTATTCACCTACACAATGATAATATTGGCTGACTGCAAAGGGTTGCTAAAATGCTAAGCTGCCACACAAAAACGTGGGGTGTGGGTCCTGGCGCTGAGGAAGTGCATGGGAGGTGGTGGTTTTTGGTCCTGAAGATGACACAGCTAGGAATTAGCAGCATGGGCTTTGAACCCAGGTCAGTCTCGCCTCAACTACCACCCTGCCCTGCATGGAGCCAGAAAACAGATCATCCCCATCCAGCAAGGCAGAAAGAGGGGCCTTCTGGGGCCGGAGGTGGTGAAGCTGGGGCAGTCAGACCCAGAGAGGCCTTGATGCCAGACAAAAGCACTGGGGTGACGGAACTGTTGCAAGTTCAGGCTCAGCCTAGCTGTGTACGACGCGAGGTTTCCGGGCCTTGGTTTAACCCGTAGCGGGTGCAAGCCTGGTGGATTGTTGGGTTATTGACCGCCTGCCCCCTGGGCTGGTGGGCTCAGCTCCATGCCTAACTTCTTGCAGCTCCCAAAGCAGTTCAAGTTTGCCCCAGAGATGGAGGATTATGTGGGCACCTTCCTAGAGGGGTGCCCGGATGACCCTGAGCGGCAGCTGGCCGTGCTAGTGGCCTTCTCATCCGTCACCAACCAAGGCCTCCCTGTTGCGCCTACTTTCTGGCGGGTCGTGCGGTTCCTGAGCCCTCCGGCCCTGCGGGGCTATGTGGCCTGGCTGCAGGACATGTTTCTCCAGCCAGACCTGGACTCCTTGGTTGACTTCAGCACCAACAACCAGAAGAAAGCCCAGGACGCGTCGCTCCACGTGTGAGTGGACCTTGGGGAAGGACCCCTAACTTAGGAGTTAGCTTCCTAGGCCTGCAGAGCCCAGCAACCCGAGCCGTCCCTCCACAGTGTCCTGGCTCTAAACCGTGAGAGGAGAGAAGGGAAGAGCCTGAGCTCTCATGTGAGGCTTCCGTGTGCTTGTGTGGTCGCACACTGGCGATTGGGATGGGGAGATCTTGGCTTCCTGAGATCAGGCAAAGGAATGTCCTGTTTTTGCCAGTTCTTCTGAGACAGAGTCTCACTGTGTGGCCCAAGCTGGTATGCAGTGGCAGGTGATCTCAGCTCACTGCAATTTCTGCCTCCCAGGTTCAAGTGATCAAGCGATTCTCTGCCACAGCCTCTCCGGTAGCTGGGACTACAGGCACCCGCCACCACACCCAGCTAATTTTTCTATTTTTAGTGGAGATGGGGTTTCACCATGTTGGCCAGGCTGGTCTCGAACTCCTGACCTCAAGTGATCCACCTGCCTTGGTCTCCCAAAGTACTGGGATTGCAGGTGTGAGCCACTGGGCCCAGCCTGTTTTTGCCAGTTCTAAGTGGCTCACATGACCTCACCTCCTGCCCTGCTAGGCCTGAGCGAGCTGTGTTCCGGCTGAGGAAATGGATCATCTTTCGATTGGTGAGCATTGTGGACAGCCTGCACCTGGAGATGGAGGAGGCCTTGACTGCACAGGTGGCCAGGTACGTACGAGATGTGCTGGAGCCCCAGCTTCCCATGGGCGTGTGGCCAAGGAATGGGGCCCCTTAACTCGTCCTAGTTTGCATCCCCTGGAGCCAGAAGCCTTTGGGTTGAGTCATCAGTGGGGAACAGGTGCAAGGGGACTTGGGAATTCTTAGGAACCCGTGAAGGGAAGGGGCCCAGGAGGCATCCCAGCTGCAGGGGCCTAAAAGGTTCAGGTGTGCTCTGCACGCCCTGCAGGCAGCTTTTGCACGTGGGAGCTGTGAGGGAAGCCTCTGCCCACACCTGCCTTGTCTGTGCCTGTGCAGAGCCGGGTGCTCGAATCACCCTCAACATTCACGGTTGCAAGAGGGGGCTGCACTGGCCCCATGTCTGCCGGAGCAGTGACGTGACTTGGCCATGACCACACAGCCTCCCATCTCTTGGTTTCTTGGGAGGGGCACTGATTCTCTCTCTTCAGCTCGGGTTAAGCAGCGTTCAGCTGGGGATCCAGACCAGAGAAACGGCCCCTTCCCATCCTAGCCCAGCCCAGCCCAGCCACCTCCAGCCTTGCCCGTCAGGCCCCTGAGGACTGTGCCCAGAGCAGAAGGGCTCCCCCTCGTCCTCCTGGCCTCGTACGCTCGGTGGTGCCATCCAAGGAGGGGAGCCTGTAAAACCAATGGCAGTGAATGGTGATGGCCGCTCTCCCGCCCTCCCCAGGTTTTGTTTGTTCCACGCGTTCTTTGTCACAAAGAAGCCCACATCCCAGATCCCCGAGACAAAGCAGCCGTTCTCCTTCCCTTTGGAAAGCCAGGCCCGAGAGGCGGCCAGCAGTGCCTTCTTCAGGTGAGTCTCGGGCAGCCCAGGAGAGGCCCAAGGGTGGGAAGGCCTTGAGGGCGCCTGCTGCCTCCGGGTCCCCCAAGCTGGGAACAACGGCAGAGGTCCCGGGAGTTCTAGTAGGTCCTGTAGAGGTGGGAGACTGAGCCCGGGGGAGGGCGGAGGGAGGCGGCTACATTCACTAGTCCGGTCTGGTGACCCCAAGCCCCACCCCTCGCCCAGTCTGCTGCAGACCCTCAGCACGCAGTTGAAGCAGGCCACGGACCAGACTCGGGGTGGGCAGCCCTGGACCTACCACCTGGTGCAGTTCGCAGACCTGCTGTTGAATCACAGCCACAACGTGACCACCGTGACACCCTTCAGTGCGCAGCAGCGCCAGGCCTGGGACCGGTGAGCACGCGGGATTTCCAGGGGACGGGCAGGACGCTGCAGTCTGACTGGCGCAGGGGCCTGGGAATCCGCCTGTCTCCCACAGGATGCTGCAGACTCTGAAGGAGCTGGAGGCCCACTCCTCAGAGGCCAGGGCTGCTGCCTTCCAGCACCTTCTGCTCCTTGTGGGCATCCACCTCCTCAAGGTACCGGGGCCTGGGAGGGAGGGGCTGTGAGCCTGGGGTTCTGTGGCGCAATGGGCCCCCTACCGAGAGGCCTGAGGGCTGTGGGGGTGGCCAGGAGAGGCTCTGGGGGAGTTAAGTTGGGAGGTGTTTGAAGCCAGCCTCGTCACAGTGGAAACGTCCCTCTGGCCAGTTAGCGGCACTAGCCGGTGTCCTCGGCTCTCCATGCAGGGTCTCTCGTAATCCCCGTAGCTTTGAGGCAGCCACCTCCTCTCCATGTTTGACGTGGAGAAACGGAGACTCTGACTCAGAGGCAAAGTAGCTTGCGCTGTACCCGCAGCTGTGGGAACACCTTCGGGCGACGGGCTCTCTAGAACCACGGAGTCTCCCTCTCGGTTCTTCCCATCAAGAAGCCCTGACCACATTCGAGGCTCAGTACCCTGATTTCTTTTGAGAGTTTTCTTCTCATAACATAGGAGGCTCTTCCCGGGGCTGCTTCGCGTCTTCTGTAGCCTGAGTAGGTGGGTCTCTCGCTTGCTCCCGTCTGGCCACTTGACTGTGGTTGTCTTACTTGCGAGCTTTGGTTATTCTGAGCCCAGCATGTGGATGAGCTGTTTGGGGAAAGGTTGGCCACGATGCCCCTTCTGATTCTAGGCGTCAGGCCTTTGATAGCAGCAGAGCCCTGGTGATTCTGGGACACATGGGGAGCCTGTCCCCAGCCTTGGGATCTCTGAACTGGACTTGGACAGAGGAGGCTGCAGTTTGCTGTGTTGGACCTTTAGATAAAATGTGCAGCTCTGGCCGGGTGCGGTGGCTCACACCTGTCATCCCAGCACTTTGGGAGGCCGAGGCAGGTGATCACTTGAGGTCAGGAGTTCGAGACCAGCCTGGGTAACACAGTGAAACCCCATCTCTACTAAAATACAAAAATCAGCTGGGCGTGGTGGCAGGTGCCTGTAATCCCAGCTACTCAGGAGGGTGAGGCGGGAGAATTGCTTGAACCTGGGAGACGGAGGTTGCAGTGAACTGAGGTGGCGCCACTGTACTCCAGCCTGGGTGACAGAGCAAGATTCCGTCTTAGAAAAAAATAAAAAGGCGCAGCCCAGAGAAGGACAGGGCCCTGCCTGGGCACACAGCCTGGGAGCCGGAGAGCAATGACAAGGGCTTTGGGTGGCTTTGTCCCACCCTGGCCTGAACGTTCAAGCTGCCCACTGCATTATGAGGGGCAAGTCTGTCTTTTAGGTGCCAAAGATCCCACAGTTTTCAAGAGCGCCTCCTGTACACGCACATACGCACACCACACCTCCTCACTCAAGTCCGGGGTTATCCCCAGTCAGATGAGTTCAACGTAATTGGTTAAAACTAATGATTTTCAGTTCAGTCTCTCATGCCAAGCCAAGCATGGAGGGAATAATCTAGAATTATGAACTGGGGGCTGAGGCTTGCTGGCTTCTCTGGGACCCTGGCCATCCTTGTCAGGCTCTGCCTCTCTTGAGTGTCAAAGCGGGAGTGGGACGCCTTGTCTCCTGCAGGCTTTTGGATCCTGTAACTGCGTATTAGGTGTAAAAAGGCCCTCAACTAGCCAGGTGCAGTGGCTCAAGCCTGTAATCCCAGCACTTTGGGAGGCTGAGGTGGGTGGTCACCTGAGGTCAGGAGTTCAAGACCATCCTGGCCAACATGGTGAAACCCCGTTTCTACTCAAAATACAAAAATTAGCTGTGCATGGTGGCAGGTGCCTGTAATCCCAGCTACTTGGGAGGCTGAGGCAGGAGAATGACTTGAATGCGGGAGGCGGAGGTTGTGGTGAGCCGAGATCACACCACTGCACTCCAGCCTGGGCAATAGAGCGAGACTCCATCTCAAAAAAAAAAAAAAACCCTCAGTTCTCGGGGTGTCCTGGGGTCCAGCTGGGGGCTTCCATTCTGGATTGTAGGGGTGACTGGCCAGGGCGGGCCAGGGGTTGGGGTGTTGAAGGCTTCTGATGCCACTGCTCCCATTTGGCCAGCCCCTCGCCTGGCTTAGAAGGGCGAGGGACAGGGCCTGGCCCCAGTGTGTGTCCTGTCCTGCCACAGTCCCCTGCAGAGAGCTGTGACCTGCTGGGCGACATCCAGACCTGCATCAGGAAGAGCCTGGGAGAGAAGCCCCGCCGGAGCCGCACCAAGGCCATCGGTGGGTCCTTGGTCACGAGAGGGGCTGGAGTGGTGCAGCGGGGCCAGTGGTCCCCTGCCCGGGCTCAACCCCTCCCTCTTGCAGACCCCCAGGAGCCCCCATGGGTAGAGGTGCTGGTGGAGATCCTGCTGGCCCTGTTGGCCCAGCCCAGCCACCTCATGCGCCAGGTGGCGCGGAGCGTGTTTGGCCACATCTGCTCCCAGCTGACCCCGCGTGCCCTGCAGCTAATTCTGGATGTGAGTTCGGACCTTTGGGAAGGGACCGGGGGCTCACTGAGCAGCGAGCTGCACCGGGGTCGCTGCTCCAGCCTCCCGTGTCCCCACCTCCTCGCTGGGAGCCTGCGGCCAGTGGGAGGGTCTCGGTCTCCCTGGCCTGGCCACCTCTCCTAGGCTCCGTTTTCTTCTGGGAAATGGGGGCCTTTGGCCAACGCTGGGCCAGGCCTGGAGAGGAGGGCGGGGGCCGCAGATGGGTCAGCGGCTGGGACCCCTCCCCAGGTGCTGAACCCGGAGACCAGTGAGGATGAGGACCATGTGGTGGTGACGGACGATTCTGATGAGCGGCGGCTGAAGGGTGCAGAGGTGCTGCTGGCGCGGGCCGGGTGGGGGCGGCGGGGAGTGGGACAGTCGGAGAGGTGTGTGACGTGCCTGCCCCTACCACCCACGACAAGAGCGAGGACGGCGAGGACAACAGAGGCTCAGAGAGTGAAGAGGAGAGTGAGGGGGAGGAGAGCGAGGAGGAGGAGCGCGATGGGGACGTGGACCAGGGCTTCCGGGAGCAGCTGATGACCGTGCTGCAGGCTGGGAAGGCACTGGTGAGCGGGGGGCCGGGGAGGGCTCAGGTGTCCCCGTGTTGTGTGCCCACCCGAGGCCAGGCTGACCGCTGGGCCTGTCCCTCAGGGTGGAGAGGACAGTGAGGATGAGGAAGAGCTTGGGGATGAGGCCATGATGGCCCTGGACCAGAGCCTCGCCAGCCTCTTTGCCGAGCAGAAGCTGCGTGTCCAGGCCCGGCGAGATGAGAAGAACAAGCTGCAGAAGGAGAAGGCGCTGCGGCGCGACTTCCAGATCCGGGTGAGCCTGGGGGCGGACCGCCCCCCCGCCTCCCCATGCACCCGCCCCTGTGTTGCTGACCTGCCCTCCCGGCCACAGGTGCTGGACCTGGTGGAGGTGCTAGTGACCAAGCAGCCCGAGAATGCCCTGGTCCTGGAGCTGCTGGAGCCGCTGCTGAGCATCATCCGGCGCAGCCTGCGCAGCAGCAGCTCCAAACAGGAGCAGGACTTTCTGCACAAGACGGCGCGCATCTTCACGTGAGCACCGTGGGGCAGGGCGGGCGGGTGCGGCCGGCAGCCCCCAGGCGCAGGAGGGCCAGAGCTCTAGGCTTGCTGTCTGCACAGGAAGGAGAGAGCCAGGCTTCCAGCCTGGGCCCCCAGCTCGCAGGCTCCCCGCTCAGCCCTAGAGGCACACGTCACTCAGTGAATCCCACAGTCCTTGCTTCATCCCCACGTTCTCCCGCCACAGTGCCAGCAGTGCCCTGGAGCTGGGGGCCATCCCTGCCCTTGACAGTCTCGAGTGGGGGTGGAGGGGGACAGTGAGAGCACCTGTGGCAGGGGACACCCCACCCAGTCCTCAGAGGTGTAGCGAGCGTGAGTTTGTCAGGCTGGGAGGCCTTGGGCAGGGCAGAGAGGGAGGAAGAGCGTCCTGACGGGAGCCGGTCCGACACGCAGCTGGAAGGTGAGGTGAGCAGCGAGGCCACGGGCCCCTGCACCCTCGCAGGCCCTGACCCTAGTGGTGCTGGGGGCCACGGAGGCATTATCAGCAAGAGCATTGGCGTGGGGAAGGGTCTGGGTCTGGTTTCCCTTTTCAGAAATGGCTGGCAGTGCAGAGAAGGGTTTGGGAGGGGCTGTGCTGGAGGCAGGGGGCCCAGGAGAGAGGCAGGTGCCAGGTAGACCTGCCTGCAGAGCTCAGGTGCTGGGGAGGTGAAGGCCTGGGACCCGGGCGCTGCATGGATAGTCTGGAGGGGTGGGGAGCGTGACTGGCAGTGCATTCTTCCCAGCCCCAGGCCACGCCTTCTCAGATAGTTCTGCCAGTGTGCGTGGACAGTGTTCGTTGAGCATCCTGCCTCTTGTCCCATTGTGTCCCCACCCCTGCAGGGCCACATAGGGTTCTGAGCACACCAACCCTTGTCTGTCTTTACACAAGGCCGGGAGGCCACAGCCCCAGGACAGTCAAGTGTGGGCGGGAGGGGTGCCCCAGGCGGGTGGGTGGCCCTTGGTGCAGCCTCCGCTCAGGGAGCTGTTCTGTTCTCCCCTGGGGTGCTCCGCTCCCCCAAGCACGCTGAGCCCACACGGCTTCCAAGCAGCCTGCAGGCGGCCTGGGCCTTCCTCTGTGGCCTGGGTCTCCTCTGTCTTCTAGGTCTGTTTCCCCACCTGTAAAGTGGGACTTGGGCTGGCTCTGCTTGGCGGAGCAGGGTGGACCGAGAATGTTGTGACCAGCTCTCGTCCTCACCACCCATAGGCACCACCTGTGCCGTGCCCGGCGCTACTGCCACGACTTGGGCGAGCGCGCAGAGGCACTGCATGCCCAGGTGGAGCGGTTGGTGCAGCAGGCTGGCCGCCAGCCCGACTCCGCCACCGCCCTCTACCACTTCAACGCCTCCCTCTACCTGCTCCGGGTCTTGAAGGGCAGCACTGCCGAGGGCTGCGTGCGTGAGACACGGGAGAAGCAGAAAGCCGGCACTGACCCCAGCCCCGTGCCCACCGGCCCGCAGGTGAGCAGGGCCTGGCCCAGGAGCAGCCCCAGGCATTTCACAGCCAGGGAGGGGAGGCCGGGACTTCCCTAGGGCCCAACCCTCAGCCTGCTGAAGGGAGGCCAGGCTCTGCCCCCGTCCCAGGGACCCCTCTCCTGGCGTCACCCAGCCCTCTCTCGCTTGGCCTAGGCTGCCAGCTGCTTGGACTTGAACCTGGTGACCCGGGTGTACTCATCAGCGCTGAGCTCCTTCCTGACCAAGCGCAACAGCCCCCTCACAGTTCCCATGTTCCTCAGCCTCTTCTCCCGGCACCCGGTGAGTGTTGGGGCCTGCCCTGCTGACTCAGGGTCCCTGCTCAGCCCAGCCTGCACCTCACAGCCCTTGTCACTCCCCACCAGGTTCTCTGTAAGAGGCTTCTCCCCATCCTGGTCCAGCATGTCACAGGCCCAGTGCGGCCCCGTCATCAGGTAAGAGGCTTCCCAGCTCCCAGCCCAGGGCCTGTCTGAATTAACCCACTTAACCCTCTTCTGACTGGATATTGTGAGGCCCCAGAGCGCTGCCCTGGTGAGCACGGGCACAGCCGTCCCTGCCCTACTGGCCTGACTGTGGTACACGCTCTCTGATGGGGGTGGCCGTGCCCTGGCCCCTGCCACACCTTGAACACAGAGGAGCAGAGGGGGCAGGGCCGGCCTCATTCCCGCAGCCACTGCTGCCCGTCTTGCCACACACAGGACGCCCCTGGTAGCATCTGCTCAGGTGCCAGGTCTGTCGGGCAGGCTGGAGGAAGATGGCATTAAGCCAGTAATGGGCAGGAGTTGTCCCAACCTGAGGTCCCACCTCTGTCCAGCCGGGAGGTCTTGGTGTCCCCCACCTGCACACGAAGGCCTGGGAGCAGGTGGCCACAAAGCCCAGAGCAGCAGGCAGCCTCGCACGCTGCCCACGGCAGCGCCCGGCAGGCCCCGAGCCCTCATGCGTCCCTGAGCCGTGCGCACCCAATGTGCCGAGGCTCCTACCACCCACCTTTGCCCAACCACAGGCCTGCCTGCTGCTCCAGAAGGCCCTGTCCCTGCGGGAGGTGAGGTCGTGCTTTGAGGACCCCGAGTGGAAGCAGCTGATGGGCCAGGTCCTAGCAAAGGTCACCGAGGTAACAACCGGGGGCGCCCCTTTCCCTACCCCCTCAGAGTCAGTTCTGTGGGAGAGTTCTCCGATCTCTGGGAGAGAAGTGAGGATTGGAGCCTGAGTCGGGAGTGGGGGGAACTGGGATTGTCCCAGGAGACGGTCCCTGCCTCTGGGCCCTAGTCCCGGCGGGGAAACAGAAAGGCTTTGAGCCGCTCTCCGGAGCGCCTCAGCCTGGCCACCCTCCCCTAGAACCTGCGCGTGCTGGGGGAGGCGCAGACCAAGGCGGAACACCAGCAGGCACTGTCCTCCCTGGAGCTGCTCAGTGCTCTCTTCAGGACCTGCAAACAGGAGGTGAGGCAGGGGCCCAGCCTGGGGTCGTGTTGGGGTTCCTCTTGGGGGCCTCGGGGCCCCCAGGGCAGCAGTGCCATGCCCAGGCTGGACTGCGGGGAGGGGGGTCACGTGGGGAAACTTCGGAGCGCCTGGGCCAGGGCTCTGGATTGTCATTTGGGCAGTTACCGAACCATGGATGGGTGAGTGACTTAGGAAGGGACTGTGCCACCCTGTCCTCCTCCTGCAGGGCGGGGTGAGAGGGTGTGGTGCTGTCACATCCACTGAGAAAGCCGAGAAGGGGCTGGCAGGGCTGGAGACTGTGGAAGGGTTGGAGAACATCCAGGGTGGGCAGCCAGGTTTCCAGGCCTGGTGCAGGGGTGTGGGTGGCCATCAGGGCAGGGCCAGGAGGCAGCTGGAGGTGGCCATGTGGGTCCCCTGGTCTGGCCCAGAGGGCAGGGTTTGGGAATCTTCAGCATGGGTGCTAGCAGCCCTTGTGGAGGGGGAGCTTGCCACCGGTGTGCTGGCAGGCAGAGGCGGGGCCCGGGATGGGGCCTCGACACTGGGTGATAGTGAGGAAGTTCAGGAGAGCAGGGCTCCTGGGAGCCAGCGGATTCCAACAATAACCCTTCAGGATGTGCAGGAAGGTGGCAGGGGTGGGTGGGGAAGGGCTCTGGCAGCCCTGTGGTGATGGAGTGATGGGGAGTGGCCCTCTTGGAGGTGGGCGGGCCAGGGCCACTGCTGGAGGGGAGGACACCGAGACTCTTGAGACCAGGCCTTCGGCTATGGGAAGGACAAGAACCAACACCTGGGGTGCGTGTTTCCTCCCTCGGTGAGAGACACGGACGACGTAACAGGCAGAAGGAGAGGCTGAGGCCCGGAAAGGGGCAGGGGTCACTGGTGAGGCAGCAGCAGGGCAAAGGTGGGAAGACTGGGAGTCTGGGAGAGGCCCTGTCCTCTGTGGTCCCCGGGAGAGGCCCTGCCCTCTATGGTCCCCATAGCTCTGCCTTCCCACCCTCTGCAGAAGCTGACCTTAGACCTGACGGTGCTCCTGGGCGTGCTGCAGGGGCAACAGCAGAGCCTACAGCAGGGGGCACACTCCACCGGCTCCAGCCGCCTGCATGACCTCTACTGGCAGGCCATGAAAACCCTGGGAGTCCAGTAGGTTCTGGGAGGGGGACGCACACCTGGGGCGGGGGCTGGGAACACCCGCACGCTGCTGCACATGTACGCGCTCAAGCGCATGCTCAGATGCGGGAGCCGTAGGCCTCTGGGGCCCCACAGGACCCAGGTGGAGGTGGCTGCTGCCCTCACTGGGCACCTTCTTCCCTTGCTCACTTCCCTTCAGGCGCCCCAAGTTGGAAAAGAAGGGTGCCAAGGAGGTCCCCAGTGCCACCCAGAGCCCTATCAGCAAGAAGCGGAAGAAAAAGGGATTCTTGCCAGAGACAAAGAAGCGCAAGAAACGCAAGTCAGAGGATGGCACGCTAGCAGAGGATGGCACACCTGCAGCCACCGGCGGGAGCCAGCCCCCCAGCACGGGCAGGAAGAAGAGGAACAGGACAAAGGCCAAGGTCCCGGCCCAGGCAAACGGGACGCCTGCCACCAAGAGTCCAGCCCCTGGCACCCCCACTCTGAGCCCCAGCACCGCTGCCAAATCCCCAAAACTGCAGAAGAAAAGCCAGAAGCCATCCCAGGTGAATGGAGCTCCCAGGCCCCCCGTGGAGCCTGCGGGCCAAAAGCAGCCTCAGAAGGCTCTTCCCGAAAAGGGGGTCGTGGGCAAATCACCACTGTCTGCGCCGGCACGGAGAAAGGCAAGGCTGTCTTTGGTCAGCAGGAGTCCCAGCTTGCTTCAGAGCGGGGCCAAGAAGAAGAAAGCGCAGCTGAGGAAGGCGGGGAAGCCCTGAGCACAGGCACAGGCCACCCTCGGCCCCTGCCTCCATCTTGTCTGAGACTCCTTTTTTTTTTTTTTTTTTTTTTTTTTTTACCGTGATTTAATAGGCAAGCTGCTTCTATGGCGCTGGCTCTGCCACTGGGGAGGGTGTCTGTGGCCACCTGCCCAGGCAAGCACAGCCTAAGCCATTCCTGCAGGGGTCCCAGGGTGCAGAGACCTCCCCGTCCCCAGTTCTGGGCTGGGACCTTGGCTCCAGGGCCATGTCCAGGGCTCTGGTGTTCACCTGGGTGGGTGCAGGTTGACGCACTGGCTGCAGGCTAGGTACAGGTGTGACCATCACTCCTGCCTGCCACCCCCCCCGTCCCCCGCCTCCAGGCCTTTCTGCTGTGAGGGAGCCACCAGGGAGTGATTTAAATAGGTTTATTTCTTCATTTACAAGAGGAATATATTTGGCTTCTCTCTTAAGACTCTGAGATTCACAATCAGCAGCCCTAAAAAATAAAGGAGCAGTTTGGCTTCCGGAAGGAAGAGGAGGCAACACTCGGACCTGGTTCTTGTACAACAAGAAAACATCGCTGGGGCCCCGCTGAGGCTGAGGCTGGTCTTTGGGGGATATCACCCCCACCCCATCCTCTTGTCAGACCCCCAGGGTACCCCAGAGCTTGGTGGGTGGGTGTTCCACTAGCTTACACACCACTGAAGCCACAGCCAGCCAGTAACTAAGGAGCAAGAAGAGCATTGTCCAAGCCGGCTCTTGGGGCCTCCTGTTGGCCACAAGGGCCCCCCCCGCCCGGCACCAGAACCACCTCGATTGCAGCAGATGCGCAGGGAGTGTGTGACGCAGGAGGTAAGCTCCCCAAAAGCGGGTTGGGGCTGGTGTGAAGTTGGCAGCCGCATCCCGGTGTGTGCACGGATGGGACGTGGGTGATCGAAGGCCTGGCCCCCAGGGTCATTTGGTGGAATACCAGCGGGTAGGGGCTGGCGTCTCCCGGGGGCCTCGGCCTCAGCTCTGGGGCAGGAAGCTTTGTGGATAGCTGCTTCCTCCAGCAGCCGGAGCCCTGGCTGCTGCCCCACGGATTCTGGGAATGGTCTCCTGGGCCCTGCCCCTGGAAAAGGCTTGGCTCAGCCTCAGGGAGGGAGTGGGTTCCTGGCTTGGGGGGTGGTGGCAGGGAGAGGAGTCCTGTAGAGGTGGGCTGGTGTGTCCCTCCTAGAGCCCTCGAGCCTGGGGGCACAGGTGGTGTACAGCTGTAGCCAGGGCCTTCACCCCTGGTGATGCCAGCTTGTCAGAACAGTCCCCATCTGGGACCTCCAGGCTAGGAGCCAACCCGAGACAGTGAGTGTCCTCTAGAGAGACCAGCCAGGCCAGGGAGTACCCAGCCACTTGAGTGCCCAGCTTCAGTTGCCAGGTTGAGTCCGATATCCCCGAGGTCCGAGGCCCAGCTGAGAAGCAGTGGTCCCGCACACCAGGCCCTTACGTGAGCCTCAAAGCCGGGACTGCCGCCCTGAGGCCTGGGCCACCTGCTCTTTGTAAGGTCCAGGGTCTGTCGAGTCTTCAAAGTTGCAGATCCTGCTTTGCCCAGCAAGTTGTGTGAGAAAGTCCGGCCCCCTGGCCCTTCGTTCCAGGGAGGGCCGGGACTTGCCCAAGATCACATAAGCTGGTGGCAGGCCAGGCTCTCCCCGGACACCCACTTGGGGCTGTCTTCTTCCTTGGCCCCAGGGGCCCTGCAGCCCAAACCTAGGGCTGGGAATCTGTCCAACCACGTGGCTCCAACACACACATCCTTCCAGGGTAACTGAGGACACAGCCTCTTCTTGATGCCAGGGCCACTCAGCAGGCCCAGGCCAGAGAGGGGGGATGCCCAGCCGTGGATCACACACAAAGCTTTGGGGCAGCCCAGCTGGTCCCGGACGCTGTAGGACACCTCCCGGATGAGGTGGGAATGTGAGTTCTTCATTGTCCCAATGGCACCTGGGGAAAGGGGTGTTAGGTCAGAAGTGGGGCTTAGTGAGGCCTATTCCACGGCTGCCCTCCCTCCTTCCCTTTTCTTGCTGTTTGGAGACGCAAGCCTTCCCCTGGTCTTGGGGCTGTGACCCTGGCTCTGGTGCTGCTGGGAAGCTATAGCTCCCAGAGGGAAGGTCCAAGGAGTCAGGCCCTGGTACATCTAGGAGGATCTGGGAGAACAGAAGTCCGGACAGAGTGGGGAGTTCCTGGCCAGTCCTGGCCCTGACCTATGTGAGGCCCCACCCAGCCCTTGGAAGGAAGGAAAGGGGAGCTCATTTACTGGAAGGAGGAGCCTGCTGTCCCACCCATGGCTCCATCAGTAAATTCTGGCAACATCCTCAGAGACCAAGCCCAGGGTTGGTGGGATGTGCTGGGGCAGGAGGTGACTCCGAAGAAAAGTGCTCCCTGTCGCCTCACCCTGGCCTTCCCCCTTCCGCAGGGAGCCCCCGGGGGCCTCCCGGCCTGCACTCACCACCTCAGACTTTCACAGATGCGGGCGGCATCACCAGCTGGTTCACCCTGGGGGAGAGACGGGCGGGGGTCAGGGCGGCGCATCAGCGGGGGCCGGGCCCGGGCACTGCTCTGGCACATCGCGTCCTGGGGGCCAGCTGACCGGAGGTGCTGGGCAGGGACCTCGTCAGCCCCAGGGGGAGGTGGGAGAGCCCAGGGGTGGGGAGAGAAGAGACAGACAGGAGTAAAGAGGAAAGGAGAAAAGTCAGAAAGTAAGAGGAAGGGGAGGGGGTCCCAGCTTTGAAAACCACTAAGTCCAGAGCCAAACCCACGTCTGGACCCCCCGGACACCCCTGTGGCCCCCCACAGCTCCAGGCTGACCCGGGGGCTGGACCCCAGCAACCAGGTCCCCCACTGGGTGCATGGGAGGCCTGTACCCTCCCCACCCATCCCAGGGCAGGGCTCACAGGGGCTATCACGGTCCCTGCTTCCCAGTAGGCACAGCAGGCCTTCCCTCACCCCCACTCACTGCTGCTCAGCCTTGGCGCGGTCGCTGAGGAAGAAGAGAGCAGTGGCGAGGAAGAACATGCCACCCAGGACCACGACGAAGGGGCAGAGCATGAGTGCGTAGCCCAGGCTCAGGAACTCCCAGAGCGGGGAGTCCTTGGTGCTCTGGCGGATCAGGTCTGAGATCTGTGAGGATTTGGGGGTGGATGTCAGGGCAGAGCCCTCCTGAAGCCCCCCAACCTCCCCAGGCCAGCCCCACCCCAGGGTTACTCACAAAGCCAATGAGGTAGGGGCTCCCGGCATCCCCCAGCAGGTGGGAGGTGAAGCTCTGCAAGGCCACAGCAGTGGCCCGCCGGGTGGGGATGACCACGTACTGTGGAACAGGCAGGCAGGTCAGCAGCCAGAGGAGCCATGGCACTTCTAAAGCCTCCACACCCTCACTCTCCCCTGCCCTGGATCTTGACACCTCTCCCTGCTGGGCCGTACCTCCTCCCCACAGTCCCCTCTACTGCCCACCCCACCAGCCTGGCTGCTCCTCTCCCACCAGTCACCCCTCTCCTCCCTGAGCCCCTTCCACACACAGCTGCAGTCACCCCCTCAGCCCCAGGGGCTTCCACACCTTCAACCCAGACCACTGCAGCCTGCCCCAGACCGGAAGCATCACTGGCCTCAAACCTGCTGCGCCCCCAGGACACCCCTCAGAAATGACAATCTTCACCTCCCTCCCAGCTACATGCGGTCAAGGGAGGATACTTTGGGGGTTGTGTGGGTGCCAGTCACTAGAGGCCATTAGCCCGGAGGCCTCCAAGTCTTGGAGTACCCAAGACATCAGGAACGGCCGCGCTGCCACCTTCCTGGGGTGGCTCCTGCTCCATTCCTGAGACCAGGGTGCCTTGGCTTCTGCCCTTGGCCCTGGGTCATGGGGACACTGAGATCCAGAGAGGCACATGTTCCCGAGAGAACCCGAACCCCAGCTGTGGCCATTTGTCCTCACCTCCCAACAAGCTAAAGACCCATCTTGGTTCCTTCCCCTCCCTGAAGACCAAGTGAGGCCTCGACTGGCCTGGGACGGGAGCTGGCCCCTCACCCATGGGCACCCTCAGCACTGAATGCCAGGCCCTGCTGGGCCCCAGACCCACAGGAGCTTTGCTTCAAAGCTGGGCAGGCCAGAGTCAGGAGGGGCTGGGGTGGAGGTGGGATAGGCACAGCCAGCTCTGTGGGTGCCCAGGCAGCCCCTGTGCCCCGAACTCCGGCTGCCTTGCCTCCTCGGAGCGCCAGCCTTAGTGGGCATTGTGTGCAAGCAGCCAGCACCCACGGGGCATCCCGTTACGGGAGGTGGGGGCGGGTAGAAAAAGGCCTGAGCCTGATGAGACGAGTGACCCCATTTCCAGCAGGAATAAACTGTGACACTTAATAAACTGGGACACGATTTCCCTGGGACCCTGACCCTGCCGGCAGTTGTCAGGGGCTCCCTGGGGGTGGACGCAGGGGAGGGGTCGTGCCCAGCACCAAGAGCACCTGATCCACAGACTCACTCCTCCCTTCACGCTGGGCCTGTGCAGTGACCCTGGCACACCCCTGCCACCACCCCAGCCCATGGACTCAGGAGGACACAGTGACACCCCGGGGGTAGCGGAGATGCTGGGAGGCTTGGGGTGGGGTGAGGCAGGCTTCCCGAAGTGCAGGAGCAATGGTCCCTGGCAGACTCATCTCCGGGGCTATGCCATGCTGGGGTGCCCAACCCCGAGCACCCTGAGAGTCCACCCCTGAGTCCTCCCTCTCTCTGCCCCAGAGCCTGCCCCGACACCTCCCAGATACTCTCCCCTGGCCACGGGACCAAGTGTCACACTCCTGCCACCCCCAGATGGCCACAAATCCCTAGCCCCTGCTGGCTGCTCAGACAGCCCTTTGTCCCTGGCTGGCTGGTCTAGAGCCCATTGTTGGCCCTGTGAAGACAGCCTCTGTCCACCCGGCCCCAGCCGCAGGCACTCGGGCAGGCACGCCTGGGAGCCAGGCTGAGCAGGGGGCAGAGCCCATGGATGCTCAGACCCGGTGGGGGGGGCGGGTTGGGAGGAGTGCTGGCAGGCAGCACCACCTCAGTGCCAGCCTGGCACTGCCAGCCTCCTAGACACTAACCTGAGCCTCGAGCCACCCTCTCCCACTCGGTCCCCACATCTCGCTCTGCCTGCCTGCCCAACCCTGTTTTCCTGCCCTGTCTGGAGGCCGACCCCAAACTCTGATCCCCTCCCTGCCTCTGGGTTCATATTCCTGGCAGGCCTGCCTTCCCCACCACCCACTTCCAGCTCTCCCACCCCCTCACCGGCCCTCCCCAGCCACCCCTGTGAGGTCAAGAGGTCTGGGTCCGCAGCACAAGGTGACCTCGGCCTGCCTGGCTCACCATGAGGATGTCTGCAGTGATGGCCCAGTTAGAAAACAGCAGCGTCTCCCCGACGAAGATACAGATCTGCCCAGGAGAATGCAAAGCCACCATCAGGGGTGCCTCCATCCACAGCAGCTGCAGCCTGCTCCCTACACACTGGCTGCTGGCAGGGAGCCCACGAATCCTCACCCCTCCCAGGCCCACATCCATTCATGGGCTAACCAAACACCAAGTCATCCCTGTGGCCCTGAGACACCAGAGGCCCTGGACAGGCCGTGGCCAGGCTGAGGATGAGCAGGGGCAGCCAGAGATCAGCAGCCTCCCTGAGGGAAGGGAACGTCCAGCAAATCAGACCAAATGTCCTATTCCATACCCTCCCGTGGCCCAGGTCCAGCTTCCCTGCACCCTTGCCCCCCGACTGCACTCACATAGGCCCCTACGATGCTGCTCTTGGCAGCCACGAAGATCAGGCAGATGAAGATGGCAGAGCCCAGCATGCCCACGGCACACACCAGTGGGTCGGCCCGCTGGGTCTTCAGGCGGCACCAGCGCGTGGCTCCTGCACCCGTGACCACACCCAGAAAGCCCGTAAAGCAGGTGATGGCCCCAAAGATGAGACTGTGGGGACAGAGGACGGTGGGGCATGAGTTGAGGGGGCTAAGGCTGAGGAGCTCTCCTGTCCGAGGTCCCTCGCCAGCCCCGGGCCCACCCCGCGGGCCCCACCTGTCCTTGGCTCCACAGGGCGGGCTGTTGCACGTCTCCGCTGTCTTCTGCACAACTTGGGCGCGGTGCAGGTAGAGCGGGATCCACATGCCCAGGGCCCCTGTGGCGAAGGAGACAGCCGACGTGGCCAGGGAGGAGAAGACGTAGCTGCGGCTGGGGAGAGGCCAGGCAGTGACACTGAGCTCAGGGACCTCCTTCAGCCCCCATAGGCAGCCCCCTGCACTGGGGAACAGGAGGCCCCGAATGCCTCATCTTACAGGCTCCAGGGATGAGGGTTCAGGCTGCAGGAATAATTGATTCTAGGGGCCAAAATGTCCCCCCTAGCACTGAGGCAGCAGAGGTGGTGGGGTGTCTGGCTGAGGGTGCTGGGGGGCTGCCCTGCAGGGAGAGGCCCCTCATCTCAGCACCCTTCCCTCTTCCCACCAGACCCCTTCCCAGGTACTCACTTTCGAATCAGGGCCTTCATATCTCGGAGCCATGAGGTCCGGGTCTTGAGCTGGTCCCCGAGCTGGTCAGCATGGCCCCTTTTAGTGGCCGGGACCAGGATGAGGATGAGTGTTCCTGTGATCATGCCCAGGACAGGGGACACCTGCCAGGGAGCAGGAAGTTAGGACACCAGGGCCCAGTGAGGCTCGTCCCTGCTGCAGGAGGAGGGACTCGGGCAAGCCGTGCCTTCTCTAGGCCCTAGGGGGCTCCTCTGAGCTGGTATCTGCCCAGTCTTCCTAACTGGGCTGCTGAGAAAAGCTGGGGCAGGCCGGGCGCGGTGGCTCAAGCCTGTAATCCCAGCACTTTGGGAGGCCGAGACGGGCGGATCACGAGGTCAGGAGATCAAGACCAGCCTGGCTAACACGGTGAAACCCCGTCTCTACCAAAAAAGACAAAAAACTAGCCGGGCGAGGTGGCGTGCGCCTGTATCCCAGCTACCCGGGAGGCTGAGGCAGGAGAATGGCGGGAACCCGGGAGGCGGAGCTTGCAGTGAGCTGAGATCCGGCCACTGCACTCCAGCCTGGGCAAGAGAGCCAGACTCCGTCTCAAAAAAAAAAAAAAAAAGAAAAGCTGGGGTTGAGGTCAGTCAAGAGACTGGAGGCTTGAGAAGGACTGTCCAGACCAGGGGCAGGACCAGAATGGGGAGGATACAGGGAAGCCGGGCAGACTGAAGGAAGGAGGAGGGGTGGGTGAGTGGAGCGGTGGATGGATGGATGGAGAAGAGAGGGCTGAAGAGGTGGATGGAGAGATGGACAGAGAGGGAGGGAGGGAGGCACGGACGGATGGAGGGACGGACGGATGGACAGACGGATGGATGGACAGATGAATGGAAGATAAGTAGCCAGATGGGATGATGACTTTCAGGGAGGAGATAATTCCTGGAGAAGGTTCCCCATGTAGGTTCCTCAGTCGCGGGGCCCTGGGAAGGTGCTGTCCGGGTATGAAGTGTTGGACTGACAGATCAGGTGGGCTGGCATTTGGTGGGGGGCCCATGCAGGCCCCACAGAGGCTCATGAGCCCTTTTGGATCTTCCCTGTGTCCAGCCCATTTTCCAGAACAGAACTTCCAAGGCCCCAGGCCTCTCTCCGGATGGGAGGGTGACATCCTGGCAGCCTGGATTCCATCTCACCAGCCCCACAGAACAATTTCCCGCATGCCCCCGGGACTGGGAGCCCCTGGGCTGGGGAGTTCCTCTGCCTGCGGCCTCCCTCTCGCCCCCCCACCTGTCCCCCCCCCACACTAAGAAATTCCACGGAGGCCACTTCCTTCCTGCTTTTAGGAAAAAACACTTTGTCTTGAGCTTCCGCTCCTCTGAGAGACTGGGGATCTCTGTTTCCTCCGATTGCACTGTCCTGGGGCCTTGGTAACTTGCCCCAAACCCAGCGAGACAGGAAGTGGCTCCAGACCCTGGGGCCCCCACACAGAGGTCTTGTCCCAGCCTTACCCTAGCACAGTGCCAGGGCTGGAAGCAGGAAGCTCCGCCACGGACCTGGAATTTCCTGACGTGGTGGGAGAATCCTTGATTCTCTCAACCTGGGACTCCCGGGCGGGAGATTCCAACCCTCAGCCTGGGGGCCCTGAGGGTGGCAGGGCTGTGTCTGGCTCTGACACCTCAATCTGGACTCATCTGGAAGGGCAGGGATTTCAGAGTCCAGGCAGCTGGGGGAGGAATCCTGGAGGTCTGTGTCCTAGCCTGGGATACATCTCTGGGCAACCGTGGGGCGAGATCTGGACTGAAGAGTGTCCTCGTGGGAAGGGACGTAGGCCTTACCCGCAATGCCCAGTGCCAGTCTCCAGCTGCCTGCTTCACGCTGGAGCCAGTGATGTAGCCCAGGCCACTGCAGAGAAGAGAGACACGTCAGGCTGAGCAGAGACAGGGGCTGGGGACAGGGAGTGCCTGCTGGTCTGCAAGGCAGGCTGCCCACCCTCCCCACCCAGCCAGCTGGCCAGGGAGCAGGTCCAGGCATTTCTCAAAGGCTGATCACCTACATGTTTAGTTCTCTGAGGGCGCCCACCTGGGCCAGAACCCCAGGGAGTGGGAGCACTCAAAAGTCCAAGGGAACCTTGCCCAGATCCTCACCCAGCCCCTGGCATCTCCGGCTCTCACCTGCCCAGTGGGATGGCGAAGTAGAAGACGGACAGCATGAGCGTACGCGTGTTCTTGGTGAAGAGGTCGCCAATGATAGTGGGGGCGATGGTGGAGTAGCTGGCCTCACCGATGCCCACCAGCCCCCGGGACAGGACCAACAGCCAGAAGTACTGTGGGGAGGGGTGGAGGATACTGGGGGACCAGCTACCCATTGTCTGCCTCTCATCCCTTGTTCCCACTTTGCTCCCTCCCCCTGCAGGGCCCAGGAGCCAGGAGAGAGAAGGGTGAGGGTGCTGGTGGGCTGCACCTCCGTAAAGACCACCTCCCCCGGCCACTCCGGGCCTCAGTTTGCCCCTCTGTGTAGTGGGTCTGACGGGGCCAGGACTATCCCAGCTTGAGAGTGGTATGGCCCAGACAGGCCCCTCTGTCCTCATAGGCACTGGGGACACAAGCCTATGTCTCCACTACTCCACCAACTGGGAGACCTCCTCCCTGGTTCTGACTCCACATCGGGAGCCTCAAGCCACCACCCTCCACTCTGTCCCTCCCCCAAGCCGGGTGGCTGGGCCAGCCCTGGCAGCACTGAGGGCCCAGTGTGGAGTGGGGAGTGGGCAGGGAAGCCCAGGGGACCCAGAACCCCCCCCCCATATACATCAAAGGGCAAAGCCTGGCTGAGCGGGGAAGGGTGGGGCCCTGCCAGCTGCTGGTAGCATGACCCCTTTGATGTGGACCTGCTTCCTCCATGCCCCAGCTGCCCGGGGCCTGAGAACCCAGCCTGGTCATCTTTCCCCAGCCCCACCCTGGCCACCCATCTGGCCAGCATCGCCCACGTCCAGCCCTCCCCCGGGTCTCCCTGACTTCCCTCCATCTGCTCACCTCGCTCCTGGCTGCTGTGCCTGCAGGTGCTGCCTGCGTTGGCCCATCTCTGACCCCTTCATGCTTGTCTCTCCTCCTCCTCCCTCTCCCCATCTCCCTATTTGCCCTTAGCTCCTCGCCTCTGTTTCTCTTCCTGGCAATCGCCTGCCTACAGCCTTGGCCTGTTTTTCTGTTGGGTCATTTGTCTCTTTTGCATTAATTTCTTCTTTTTCTTTTCTTTTCTTTTTTTTTTTTTTTTTTTTGAGACAGAGTCTTGCTCTGTTGCTCAGGCTGGAGTGCAGTGGCGCGATCTCACTTACTGCAACCTCTGCGCCCCGGGTTCAAGTGATTCTCCTGCCTCAGCCTCCTGAGGAGATGGGATTATAGGCACCCAGCACCACACCCAGCTAATTTTTGAATTTTTGTAGAGATGGGGTTTCGCCATGTTGGCCAGGCTGCTCTTGATCTGCCTGCCTCTGTCTCCCAAAGTGCTGGGATTACAGGCGTGAGCCACCACATCCGGCCCTCTGTGTGCTTTTAAAGAACAAACATGAGGCTGGGTATGGGGGCTCATGCCTATAATCCCAGCACTTTAGGAAGCTGAGGCAGGAGGACTGCTTGAGGCCAGGAGTTCGAGACCAGCCTGAGTAACATAGCAAGATCTTATCTCTACAAAAAAATTGAAAATAAGATAAAAATCAGGCCAGGCATGGTGGCTCACACCTGTAATCCCAGCACTTTGGGAGGCCAAGGCAGGTGGATCACAAGGCCAGGAGTTCAAGACCAGCCTGGCCAAGACATTGAAGTCCCTTCTCTACTAAAAATACAAAAGTTAGCCGGGCATGGTGGCGGGCGCCTGTGATCCCAGCTACTGGGGAGGCTGAGGCAGAGAGTTGCTTGAACCCAGGAGGCGGAGGTTGCAGTGAGCCAAGATTGCACCATTGCACTCCAGCCTGGGTGACAGAGCAAGACTCCATTTCAAAATATGTATATATATATATTTATATGTATGTCAGCAGGACATCATGGTGCATCCTAGCTACTTAGGAGACTGAGACAGGAGGATCAATTGAGCCCAGGAAGTCAAGCCTGCAGTGAGTTATTATCACACCACTGCATATCAGCCTAGGTGACAGAGCGAGACCCGGTCTCAAAAACACATTTAAGGCTGGGTGTGGTGGGCTCACACCTGTAATCCCAGCACTTTGGGAAATCAAGGCGAGTGGATCACCTGAGGTCAGGAATTCGAGACCAGCCTGGTCAACATGGCGAAACCCCGTCTCTACTAAAAATACAAAAATTAGCCAGGCGTGGTGGCAGGCGCGGTGGCAGGCGCCTATAATCACAGTTACACAGGAGGCTGAGGCAGGAGACTCGCTTGAACCTGGTGGTGGGGGAGAAGGTGGCAGAGGTTGCAGTGAGCCAAGATTGCGCCACTGCACTCCATCCTGGGCGAAAGAGCGAAACTCTGTCTCAAAACAAACAACATTTAAAAATAAAATGAACATGAAAGGAAACCCTCCATGTATCTTATCCTGTAACTTGCTTTTGCCCCCTCATTCTTATTTATTTATTTATTTATTTATTTATTTATTTATTTTTTGAGACGGAGTCTCGCTCTGCCGCCCAGGCTGGAGTGCAGTGGCCGGATCTCAGCTCACTGCAAGCTCCGCCTCCCGGGTTTACGCCATTCTCCTGCCTCAGTCTCCCGAGTAGCTGGGACTACAGGCACCTGCTACCTCGCCCGGCTAGTTTTTTTCTACTTTTTAGTCGAGACGGGGTTTCACCGTGTTAGCCAGGATGGTCTCGATCTCCTGACCTCGTGATCCGCCCGCCTCGGCCTCCCAAAGTGCTGGGATTACAGGCTTGAGCCACCGCACCCGGCCTTCATTCTTATTTTTTTGAAACCCATTTATGCTAGTTAATTAAGATCTAGTTCATTCTTTTCCTATTGAGTCTCACAGGGCCGGGAACGGTGGCTCACGCCTATAATTCCAGCACTTTAGGAGGCTGAAGTGGTAGGATCACCTGAGGTCAGGAGTTCGAGACTAGCCTGGTCAACATGGTGAAACCCCATCTCTATTAAAAATACAAAAATTAGCTGGGTGTGGTGGCGGGCGCCTGTAATCCCAGCTACTTGGAAGGCTGAGGCAGGAGAATCACTTGAACCTGGGAGGTGGAGGTTGCAGTGAGCCGAGATTGTGCCACTGCACTCCAGCCTGGACAACAAGAGCAAAACTCTGTCTTGGAAAGAGTCATATATACCATTAAACTGTGCGCACCAGTGATGGTTGTTTAGATGGCTTTTTTTCTTTCTTTTTTTTTTTTTGGTATTACTGTTCTTCTTACATGCATGTATCTACAAGAGAGAAACAAGAGTTTCTCTCTTGAGTGTATACCCCAAGCAGAAGGCTGGGCCATGGGAGATACACAGAGTTTTACAATATCCTGCCATTTCGCTCTCCAAAGAGGTTCTACCAATTTACACTCCCACCAGCAGGGCTGGAGTCCCCACAGCTTTGATCACACTTGGTACTGTCAGCCTTTTTAATTGTTGCCAATCTGACGGGTGTGAAATGGGATCTCATTGTTGTTCTAATTTGCATTTCCCTGATGACTAGAGAAGCTGAGCACCGTCTCTTCCGACATGTATTGGCCATTTGGGTATTTTCTCCTGAAACTGTAGCTATCTCTTGCCCATTTTTCTACTGAGTTATTTGTCTTTTTCTTGTTGATTCATAGTTATAGATTTTTTTTTTTTTTTTTGAGACAGAGTCTCGCTCTGTCACCCAGGCTGGAGTGCAGTGGCATGATCTCGGCTCACTGCAAGCTCCGCCTCCCGGGTTCACACCATTCTCCTGCCTCAGCCTCCAGAGTAGCTGGGATTATAGGCACCTGCCACCACGCCCGGCTTTTTTTTTTTTTTTTTTTTTTTTTTTTGTATTTTTAGTAGAGACAGGATTTCACCGTGTTAGCCAGGATGGTCTTGATCTCCTGACCTCGTGATCCGCCCGTCTCAGCCTCCCAAAGTGCTGGGATTACAGGCGTGAGCCACTGCACCCAGCTTATGTTCTAGATTTTAAGAGCATGCTTTTTGCTTTACTTTCCCCTTTTGGGACTTTATTCTGCAGGACGGTTTGAAACACAGGCCAAACTTTTCTTTCAATCCAGTTGGATACACAGTTCTTCCCAAACCACTCATTTGAGATGCAACTTTCATCCTATACTAAATCCCCGTAGAAATGAGGACTCTGGTTCATTGATCTTAGTCCATCCCTCTGCTGTTTTAGTTAGAATCGCTGTATTTTGATAACTGAGAGGCAAATCCCCTTTCACTGTTATTTTTTTCACAATGTTCTTGGCTATTCCTGGGCATTTTCTCTGCCAAATTAACTTCAGAATCACATTGCCAAGGTCTACCAGAAACCCCCATGGGATGCAAATTGTGACTGCAATGAATTTATGGCTTCAATGGAGGTGACCTGTTTCTCCCTCTGCCTTTGCTTATCTTCCCTCCCCTTCCACACACCCGGAGATGGACCCAGACCTGGCATGGTGGTCCTAGACTTACTGGTCAGTCCCAGGAGCAGCCTCAGAGGTTGGTGACCAGGGGCCTGGCCAGGGGCAAGATGAGGCCCTGAGGGGCCTTAGAGGCCTCTGGTCCAGTCCTTACTTTTGACTGTGGCCTCCAGGCTCTGCTTGCCATCCTGGGCCTGGAGCTTTACCTGACCTGACCCTCCTCTGTGAAGCTGCCCATGAAGCAAGGATGTCCTTGGCAAACCTGCTGATTCTCTCTGCCCTCCCTCCAGAGTCCCTACCATCAACCCAAATCTGACCCCGCCACTGTTCTTCAGACTTTTCCAGAGCTCAGCACTGCCACAGAAGGAAGCCCAGGCCCTCTAGCCTGGCATTCAAGGTTCTCCATGACCCAGTCCCTGCTTTCTTTCCAGTGAGAATGCAATCCTCAATCTTTTTTTTTTTTTGAGATGGAGTTTTGCTCTTGTCACCCAGGCTGGAGTACAGTGGCACGATCTCTGCTCACTGCAACCTCCACTTTCCGGGTTCAAGCGATTCTCCTGCCTCAGCCTCCCAAGTAGCTGGGATTATAGGCATGCACCACCATGCCTGGCTAATTTTTGTATTTTTAATAGAGATGGGGTTTTTCCATGTTGGCCAGGCTGGTCTCGAACTCCTGACCTCAGGGGATCCACCTGCTTCGGCCTCCCCAAGTGCTGGGATTACAGGCACGAGCCATCACACCTGGCCCAATCCTCAGCCTTTCAACATACTCCACCATTTCTGCATCTGTGTGTTGACTCCCTCTGCCCATGCTACCTTCACCAAAAGGTCTAATCTCACAGTCCCGCCTGCCCAGCGCAAATGCCACCTCCTCCAGGAAGGCTTCTCTGACCCCATGGATTTCAAGAGACTGCTGTCTCTTTAGTGAGGACTCTCAGCACTTTTTCTGCACCTCTTGAAGGCTCTGAGCACAGGTGCTCCTGTCAAATCTTCCTACCCCGAAGCCTGGGTGCTCCCAAGGACAGAGCTATCCTGAAAGCTCCTTGGAGACAGATCATGCTCTCCCCTTCTTCCTTCATCTTTCTCTACAGCAGTCATCATGTGATTGCCACTGTCTGCTTGAATATGCCTCGAGATGGGAAACTCACTACCTAACAAGGCAACGGTCTCATCTCTGGAAGGAGGAACAGAAACAATGACTCGCCGGGCACTCAACCTGTTCCAGGGTCTGGACCTTCACAGCTCAGCTGCTTCTCATGGGAAACCTTCAAGTTGGGAAGTATTATCCCCATTTTAAAGATGAGGAAACTGAGGCTCAGAGACATTAAGAGTACGTTCTTCCAGGTCACAAAGCTAAGTAGGCAACAAAGTTGGGATATTCAAGCCCAGGCCTGTGGGAGCTAAATGAGAAGACTCTTGTTTGTGTTGAATTGATGTTTGCTTCTCTGGGATGTCGACCCAAGAAGTTAGCTGGTCATCAGACCAAGTGCAAACTGAGCAAGAACCAGAGAGGGGTACTGACTCCCCCAGGGTCACAAAGCCAGGTAATGGCAGAGCCAGGACTAGGACGCAAGGCCCTCACTCCTAGGCCAGACTTGTTCTTTGCATCCATCCCAAATCAGAGGGCCACTCAGGAGGAGTCAGGAGGCCACATGGGCTGGAAGGCTCTCAGGTCAGAGGCCAGTGTGGGGAAGGCCCCAGCTAGAGGACTGGTTTACAAAAGTACCCGAAGGCCACCTCATCCTTCTGCACCGGGAAGACAGTGGGGTTCAAGCAGAGGAGCTGGAAGCCCCGGGCTGGATTAACACCAGCCAGTAAGACTGGCCACTCGCCGGAGGGAGCAGGACACCGGTCGGGGGAGAAGCCTGGGCGGGCCTCACCTGCTGGGGAATGAAGGAGCTGGAGAAGGTGACGGCCGACCAGAAGAAAATGCCACAGCTGAGAATCACCTTCCTGTTGAAGCGGTCGCCCAGGTAGCCGAAGATGGGGGCAGCCACCATGAAGCTACAGATGAACACTGCAGGGAGAGGAGAGCTTGAGGGCCAGCCCAGGTCCCTGCACCCCAGCCTCCCGGCCCATTTCACGCCAGCTCGAGGCCAAGCGTCTGTGCAGCAAAGGGACCAAGGAAGCAGCCCAGAGAGGCAACCTCAGCCCGAGCTGCACCTCAGGAAGGTGGGAAAGGCCTTACGAGGTCAGGCACATCCATGACGCCATCCTCTCCCATGTATGTCCAGTTCGTCCAGTTTGTCCAGGTTTGGGTAAGCCCTTTGGGTACTTTTTAAAAGAGCAAAGATCTATTTATTGAATGTTTTCTACACGCCAGACACTATGCTAGGGACTTACCATGTCGTATCTCACTTATCTTTTTAAAATTTTTTAAAATTTTTATTGTTTTGAGACAGGGTCTTGCTGTGTCACCCAGGCTGGAGTGCAGTAGCATCATCTTGGCTCACTGCAACCTCCATCTCCTGGGTTCAAGAGATTCTTATACCTCAGCCTCCTGAGTAGCTGGCATTACAGGCATGGGCCACCACGCTTGGCGGATCTTTGTATTTTACTACAGATGGGGTTTTGCCATGTTGGCCAGACTGGTCTCCAACTCCTGGGCTCAAGTGATCCACCCACTTCAGCCTCCCAAAGTGCTGGGATTACAGGTGTGAGCCACTGTGCCCAGCTATATCTCATGTATCTTTGTATCTCATGTATCATGTACCTTTCCAGCCCCCTCCCACCCCACAGATGTGGAGACACACTCAGAGGAAGAGCGACTTGCCCAAGACCCCCCAGGCAATATGTTCCAGTGGGGATCTGACCCCAGTTGCCTGACTCCAGAGCCTGTGTTCCTTATATGTTACCACACTGCACTTCTTATTCTACTTGAGAACAGAAGTCAGAGAGGGGAAGGGATCTACGAAAGGTCACACAGCAAATCAGGGCAGAACTGGGCCTGGAACTCCCGATTTCACACCTGCCAGACCACACAGCTGTCCTCACTCCCAGCGCACTGCAGGGCCTTTCCTAATGGCTGAAAACAGTCATCCATCCGTCCATCCTTCCATCCTGTCATTCAACAACAACAACAATTTTTTTGTACCTACAAGGCACCAGGAACCGTTTTAGGTGTTCGGGATACATCAATGAACAAGAGAGACCCCATGGAGCTTTCACTCGAGTGAGGAGAAGCAGACATTAAAGAAATAAACAAATCGATAACACAGCCTGTCAGACGGTGGGAGGGGCTGACACAGGAGCTTGGAAGGGTGTGTGTGAGAGCAAGTGGATGCCACAATTTTACATTTTTTGAAACAAGAGTCTCACTCTATCACCCAGGCTGGAGTGCAATGGCACAATCTCGGCTCACTGCAACCTCCGCCTCCTGGATTCAAGTGATTCTTCCACCTCAGCCTCACGAGTAGCTGGGATTACAGTCATATGCCACTGTGCTCTGCTAATTTCTGTATTTTTAGTAGAGACGGGGTTTCACCATGTTGGCCAGCTGGTCTCCAACTCCTGACCTCAGGTGATCTGCCTGCCTCGGCCTCCCAAAGTGCTGGGACTACAGGCGTGAGCCACTGCGCCTGGCTGAGAAATTGATTGATATAGGTAGCTTAGCTGGTGTTTTGTTTGTGAGACTGCGTCTTGCTCTGCTGCCCAGGCTTCTGGAGTGCAGTGGCGCGATCTCCGCTCACTGTAACCTCTGCCTCCCAGGTTCAAGCAATTCTCCTGCCTCAGCCTCTTGAGCAGCTGGGATTACAGGTGCCTGCCACCATGCCCAGCTAATTTTTGTATTTTTAGTAGAGACAGGGTTTCTCCATGTTGGCCAGCCTGGTCTCGAACTCCTGACCTCAGATGATCTACCTGCCTTGGCCTCCCAAAGTGCTGGGATTACAGGCATGAGCCACTGCACACGGCCACCACAATTTTAAATAGAGCAGTCAGAGAAGGGGATATTTCAGCCAGGACCTGGAGGAGGTAAGGAAACAAATCATGCAATTATTGGGGCAAGAACAGCAAGTGCGTATGCCCTGGGGCAGCAGTTTACTTAGCATGTCGGAGGAACAGGAAAGAGGCTGGGGTGGGGCCCCGGAGCCCACTGTGATGACTGTGACGTCCATGGGTGAGAAAGGAAAACATGAGGGGATGCTGAGCAAAGGCCGTGACCTGGCTTTGTTCTTCCAGAACAAGAGGTTTGGAAGACTCCACAGGGAGGCCACTGCCAGTGATGGGAGGGGCCTGGGAGGCCCCAGGTGGGATGAAGAGGCCCAGAGCAAGGCAGGGTAGACCCTAGGTCACACAGCGAGGTGGCCCCCCATTCCTCCCCCTAGAAAGCAGTCCCATAGCTGATGGGCAGATGGCCAGACAAAGGCTGGGAGCGGCAGACATGGCAGCCAGTTGGCCTCTGACCGCCAGGCTGAATGTGTGTGTAGCCCCGGCTGCTCCTCCATGGGCCTGAGACCCTGGCGAGATGGGACCTGAGAGAAGAGAAAGAGGGAGGGAGGGAGGAGGAAAAGAGAGAGGTGAAGGAGAGGTGAGAGAGCTGGGCAGAGCTCCCCTGAACCTGGCTGGAGGAGTGACTACCCCTCTCTTACGCGAGCAAGAACAGGTCAGCGAGTGTGCATGGGTGGTGGGTGTACAAGCAGACCTGTTAATTCCAGAGGCCTTGGGTAGAATCAGCATGCGGGTACACAAATCCGGGCATGAGACACACACCCTGGGCTCAAATTCACCTCTGCTCCCTCCCGGCCAGTGACCTCAGTCAGGCCACAGCCTTTCTGTGTCTCACCTTCAGTGGTGTGCTGATAAATGTTTAACTGGCTCTGAAAAAGGGGCAAGAGGAGCCCTGATGTAGCATGTTTGCTTTTTTTTTTTTTTTGAGATGGAGTTCTGCTCTTGTCGCCCGGCTGGAGTGCCGTGGCGCCATCTCGGCTCACTGCAACCTCCTCCTCCCGGGTTCAAGCGATTCTTTTGCTTCAGCTTCCTGAGTAGCTGGGATATAGGTGCCCGCCACCACGCCCAGCTAATTTTTGTATTTTTAGTAGAGATGGGATTTTGCCATGTTGGCCAGGCTGGTCTCAAACACCCTGACCTCAGGTGATCCTCCTGCCTCAGCCTCCCAAAGTGCTGGGATGACAGGCGTGAGCCACCGCGCCCGGCTGTGTTTGCTCATTTCTGTGGTGTAAACGCTCCGCCCTGGCTGAGTTCAGGCTGCCCACATCATGTCACTGATGGGCGTTGGAAAGGGATGTGCAGAAACATGCCATTGTCCAGTGTTTCTACCACACAAATAGAATAGACGCCACTCACCATAGGAACACAGATAACGCCTAAACACAGCCAAACAATTAGGAAGTGAGGACTTTTGAGTAGTTATTACCTTTGTTTCTGATTATTTAATTGTAAGCTGATATCATTTAGTTTTTAACAATGGTTGTATTTTACGACCAGCTCACACACCATTCCTGAAATGTTAACAATTGACTCTCACGAGCCGGCCCGAGCCAGCGCCAACATCCTCGTCTGTAAAATGAAGATAAAAATAGCCGCTCTCCAGGGTGGGTCTGGGTGCTGGATAGCACGTGCAAGGTGCTTAATGCCACACCCTGCCCAGAGCGGGCCGGCCTTGGTCAACACTGGGCCCTTGTTTAAATTAGTCAAGGCAGAAATTATTTCCTCACATCTAGAAAAGGAATTTTTCCTGCTGGGCCTGCCTCCAAGGGCCTGCCCGAGATCAGATCAGAACGTGGCAGGAGGGAGATTTCCAATTGCATCAGGACTGACACATGTGAGGAGGAGGAGGAACTGTTTTCTCTGTGCTTGTCTGTGCTAGGTGGGGAGCCGACAGAAAGCATCAGAAGAGAAGTTGCCCCCTGTCTGGTCAGCGGCAGATCCTGTTCATAGGTCGCTCTGTTTAAAGGACAACCTATGCTGGGGAACCACCAAAGAGCTCCAGATCCTGCCAGGATAATGAAGAGAGGCTTCCTGGAGGTGGTGGCGTCAAAGCTGGGCACTGAAGCATGCATAGAAGTTTACTGTTACGATAATACTTAACATCAATAATACACACTGAAATATAAACTTCAGATCTTACGAGCAATATTATATAATGGCTCATGAGGCATCTGATGCTTAGTGTTCATAATAACTGCAGTTAGTATCATGGAGCACTTATTATAGGCAAGGCCCAGGATACAGACTTGACATATGCACAGATGATCTCATTGGATTCTGTTCTCTTCATTTTACAGAGGAGACAATAGAGGCCACAAGAAGTGATGTCACACAGCCAGTGTGCGGCTGAGCCAGAATTTAAACCCCAATTTGGCAGACTCCAGAGTCCTTGCTCTAAATCACTCCACAGACTGCCATGCTGGGAAGGGGGAAGGTCCCAGCTGATGTTCCCAAGGTCAGGGAAAGTTCAGGGCCTGTTGAGGACAGCAAGGAGACAGGTCAGGCCATGGCCTGAGGATGCTGAAGAGGAAGTAGCGAGAGACCAGGCTGTGGAGGGAGGACTGGGCTCAAGACCAGGACAGGATTTGGTGTTTAGAAGGTGACAGAGAACCACAGCGCACTCTCTCTACCCCGCCCCCCAACGCCATGGTGGGACCCTTGAAAAAGCCCCCTACCCAGGGAGGTGAAGAAGGGCTGGAGGGACGTGACCCAGACCTTCGCCAGAGCCCGGCCATCATGCTCCATTCTCCCCTCTTGCCCGCAGTGGAACAGGAAGCACAGGCCCCTCCTAGCTCTTTCAACCCTTCCTTGGTTTCTGGCTGCTCACTCAGATGGGCAGAAGCCCCCAGGACTGCAGGTGGACTCCTGGCAGACGCTGGCACGTCCCATCCCCACCCAGCGGCCCCAGTCTGATGAACCTGCCCAAGCACCTTCGTGCCCTTAGCTCACCTGATCCTCCCCACGTCCACCCCCATCTTACAGCTGGGGTCACTGAGGCCCCAAGAGGTGGAAGAAGTTGCCCGAGATGACAGACCAAATTAGGAAGGCACAGTCTGGACCTGCCTGCCCCTCAGTGCCTTCCCTTGGGACACGGCAGTCCAGGGCCAGGAGGGACGTGAGATCCGTCACTGCCGCCCTCCCTCTGCTCAGGATAGACAGGAGGGAAGATCCCCTCCTGGCCCTCTGGAGGTCACAGGCTATGAAGGGGCCTGAAAGCAATCAGGGTAGGGACAGGGAGGGGGCTGAGAGAATGTTCCTGGCAGAAGGGACGGGATAGGCGAAGCCTTGCCCATGTGAACCGTGTCCGATGGGGACACAGAGGCCAGCAGGCAACTCTGCTGAGAATAAAGACCAGCCTGGGCTGGGCCTCCAAGCTAGAAGCTTCCCCTGCCCACCACCCCGCAATCCCGTGGTCTTTGTTTGTTTGAGGAGAGCTTTCTGGGCAGACTGGCAGCCCCACCCCTGGTTTTGGTAGGGGCGGCTTTCCCAGCAGCTCCCGCGGGGACATCCTGTGGAGGGTGTGGGGAAGCCCTCACTCGGCTCACGTGTGCTGAGCCCACAGGTCTGGGACAATGGAGAGGCAGGGCAGGGAGCCAGGGCCGAGCGGGCAGGGCCGCGACAGCAGGGAGGGAGGAGTTAGAGCAACCCGCCTGCCTCGGGGTCTTGGGCCAGGGCCTCGCCCCCTCCTCCTCGCCGGGCTGGCAGGAGGCCGTCAGAAAGCCAGAAGGGTGGACGCGTGCTGTCCACCTCTCATGGCAGCCCAGAGCTCAGAACCCCCACGGGGACTCGGTGTCCTGGTGGGCAGCCCCAGGACCCCCATCCGTGATCAGGGGAGCCATCCCCATGGCACACATGGCCTGTATGACCCCAGAAGGCAGCTTTGGAGCAGGAGAGGGCAAGTCTGGGCTTGGGGGAGCCCTGAGCCCCCACTCTGCGGCCTTGGAGCCTGCATTCGGGCCTTGCCTCAGCCTGGGCTGAACCACGGCTATTTTTACATGGCTGATCTGTTATTTGGAGAAGACTCGCCATCCTCCACATCCTGTGGGCAGGGAGGGTGCTCAGGCAGGCATGGGTGGGGCAGGGGCCAGGCTCTGCCATCCAAGGGACGGCCTAGGCTGGCCAAGCTGACGGAGAATGTTCAGGACAGATGGCCCTGTCAGCGCCTGAAAGCTCACCACACTCAGACTTCCCGGTGGAAGGACGGGAACCACCTGCTCCGTGATCCCCTGCTCAGGATGTAAGACCTGTGTTGGCCTCTCAGGCCTCAGGGTGAATGAGGTTTTGGGGCCACCCTTTAAACAGAAGGGCCCTGCGGAACAGCCACAGGGGCTGCCCAGCTGTGCCTTCAGAACCCAAGTCTGCTGAAGCAGGAGCCACTGGGCTGGTTAAAGAGGGGAGGGGAGAACGGCCAAAAGGAGACTCACCCCCAACAGTAGAGGCACTGTCTGGTTTCAGTCTGAGCTGGCTCTTCCTCTGTCCCCACTCTCCCTCCGTTCCCCCATCCCCATCCTGGCACTTCCTCGTGAGCCCACAAACCCCAGCCCTGAGTAGCCTTCAGCTTCCTCTGCTGCCCCCTCCCACACTTGGTCCCAGAATGAATATCCTGAGACACACATCTTTTTGTTTTGTTTTGGTTTGAGACGGAGTCTCGCTCTGTCACCCAGGCTGGAGTGCAGTGGTGCGATCTCAGCTCGCTGCAACCTCCGCCTCCCAGGTTCAAGCAATTCTCCTGCCTCAGCCTCCCAAGTAGCTGGGATTACAGGCACCCACCACCACAACCGGCTAATTTTTTGTATTTTTAGCAGAGATGGGGTTTCACCGTGTTAGCCAGAACGGTCTTGATCTCCCAGCCTTGTGATCCGCCTGCCTCGGCCTCCCAAAGTGCTGGGATGACAGGCGTGAGCCACCGCGCCCAGCCTGAGACACACATCTTACCTGGACTGCCCTGCTCCAAAACCTTCTCTGGCTCCCTACTGCCCCAAGACAAAATCTGCATGCCTTATCTTGGCCTTCAAGCCTTTGATAGTCAGAGCCTGCCCACCGTCCAGCCTCTTCTCCTTCTGTTCTCCCCATACACCAACCCACGGCCAATGGGCCACAAGCCACTCCAGTCAGGCAGTGCCACAAACAACCTTCGTCCTCCCTCGCCCTTCCCTGTGTTGCATTGACGCCGATTTCCTCAGCTCTAGCTTCCAATTCACTTTTCTTTTCTTCTTTTTTTTTTTTTTTTTTTTGAGACGGAGTCTCACTCTGTCCCCCAGGCTGGAGTGCAGTGGCCGGATCTCAGCTCACTGCAAGCTCCGCCTCCCGGGTTCACGCCATTCTCCTGCCTCAGCCTCCTGAGTAGCTGGGACTACAGGCGCCCGCCACCTCGCCCGGCTAGTTTTTTGTATTTTTTAGTAGAGACGGGGTTTCACCGTGTTAGCCAGGATGGTCTCGATCTCCTGACCTCGTGATCCGCCCGTCTCGGCCTCCCAAAGTGCTGGGATTACAGGCTTGAGCCACCGCGCCCAGCCACACTTTTCTTTTCAACTAGGTTTAGTCTACTCATTAACCCACCTAATCGTTCCATTTTTAAATACTTATATTTTTCACTTCTAGTATTTTTGAATATTAGTCTTTTAAACATTTTCCGGTTCTCTTTTCATAATGTTCGGTTCTTGTCTTACAAATCCTATTCTTTCCTTTAGAGCTTTGAATATTAAACACGCCTAATTTTTTTTTTTTTTTTTTGAGACGGAGTCTCGCTCTACCGCCCAGGCTGGAGTGCAGTGGCCGGATCTCAGCTCACTGCAAGCTCCGCCTCCTGGGTTCCGGCCATTCTCCTGCCTCAGCCTCCCGAGTAGCTGGGACTACAGGCGCCCGCCACCTCGCCCGGCTAGTTTTTTGTATTTTTTAGTAGAGACGGGGTTTCACTGTGTTAGCCAGGATGGTCTCGATCTCCTGACCTCGTGATCCGCCCGTCTCGGCCTCCCAAAGTGCTGGGATTACAGGCTTGAGCCACCGCGCCCGGCCTAAACACGCCTAATTTTAAAGTCCCTTTGCGACGAGTCTGTTTTCCCATTTCAGAGTCAGCTGACTCCCTCTCAAAAAAATGAGAGAGAACTGTGTGCTCTATTATTTTTTTTTGAGACAGAGTCTTGGTCTTATTACCCAGGCTGGAGTGCAGTGGTGCGATCTTGGTTCACTGCAACCTCCACCTCTTGGGTTCAAGCGATTCTCCTGCCTCAGCCTCCTGAGTAGCTGAGATTACAGGTGCCCACACCATGCTCAGCTAACTTATGTATTTTAGTAGAGACGGGGTTCACCATGTTGGTTCAGGCTGGTCTCAAATTGCTGACCTCAGGTGATCCACCCACCTCGGCCTCCCCAAAGTGCTGGGATTACAGGTGTGAGCCACCGTGCCCGGCCTGCTCTATTAATTTTGAATTTGAGTTTGTCTTCAGTGGAAATTGTCCCCTGTGTCCCATGCAGGCTCTGGGTCATGAAGAATTCCCTGGCCAGGCGCGGTGGCTCAGACCTGTCATCCCAGCACTTTGGGAGGCCGAGGCGGGCAGATCACAAGGTCAGGAGATCGAAACCATCCTGGCTAACACGGTGAAACCCCGTCTCTACTAAAAATACAAAAAATTAGCCGGGCATGGTGGCGGGCGCCTGTAGTCCCAGCTACTCGGGAAGCTGAGGCAGGAGAATGGTGTGAACCCGGGAGGCGGAGCTTGCAGTGAGCCGAGATTGCGCCACCGCACTCCAGCCTGGGCGACTGAGCGAGACTCTGTCTCAAAAAAAAAAAAAAAAGAATTCCCTAAGGAATGGTTTGGGATTTGCTTCTGCTGGGGGTCCCTGGAAACACAGGGGGCCTCTATGGGGAAGGAAGTGGAAGCCCCAGGCCTGTAGGGAGCAGGGGCTGGAACTAGGCTTTCTGCATAAAGCCAGAGCCACGTGGGAAATGCCCATGCTTGAAATGGAACCGTACCAGAAAAACTACCCACCAGCCTGGGGACACAGCTTGGAATCAGGAAGCTTGAATGGAAACAAAATCACCCATGATTAGAATGAAGAAACCCCAGGCCTGGAAACTGAGCCAGGCGGGCGTTCCTCTGAAGAATCTGGGTGATGTGTTATGTGGAAGTTTGCTGCGCTACTCTCACTACTTTTTATGTCTGTTTAAAATTTTTCATGATAAAAATGTTTATATTAAAAATACTGTAACAAGCTTCGAAGACATTTATCTGGTCCCTAAACACTCTGCATCACTTGGCTTCAATTCTAGCTCCCACTCCGGTTTTTGAGTTCAGCTCTCTGCTTCTGGCATCTGGGAATTTCCCTGCTAGCTTTAGCTGTCAAGCTCAGCTTTGTAATTTAAACATGTTTTCTTGGCATATTTTATCTAGCTTGGAGGGGAAAGGAGGGCTTCACACATCTACTCGATCTCACGCGCTGACTACAAACTCTAACTCATCCTTCAAAGCCCCATTCAAACGTCTCCTCCTCAGGGAAGTGCTCTCCACCTGCCACCAGCCAGAGCTACCTATACACTCTCTGCCATCCACCCAGGCTCCCACAGTCCCCCTGTACCCGGGTGATGACTTGATGATACGTTTTCTGCCCCCGTAGATAAAGCAAATCTACCTGAGGGCAGGAACTGAGTCTGGGCAGAGCCCAGCACACAACCTGCCAAGCAGTAGGTTCAGTGGCAGCTGCTTCTTTAGGTATAGGCCATGGGGGTTCCTAATTTCCCAAAACAGCAAAACCTATGAGCTATAATTGTGTGTGTGTGTGAGAGAGAGTCTTGCTCTGTCACCCAGGCTGGAGTGCAGTCGTGCGATCTTGGCTCACTGCAATCTCTACCTCCTGGCTTCAAGCAATTCTCCTGCCTCAGCCTCCCGGGTAGCAGGGATTACAAGTGCCCGCCACCACACCTGGCTAGTTTTTGTATTTTCAGTAGAGATGGGGTTTCACCATGTTGACCAGGCTGGTCTCGAACTCTTGACCTCAGATGATCCACCCACCTCGGCCTCCCAAAGTGCTGGGATTACAGGCGTGAGCCTGGCCTATGAACTGTAGTTCTGCTGTGGGCTTTCACAGAGACTGAGCGATGGCTCCTGCGGGGGGCCAGGAGCCAGGTCCAAACCAGCAGCCGTCTAATCTGCAAAGGGGCCGCTGAAAGTGGGCTCGTCCTCAGCAGTTTTTGTGCCCAGTCCCAAGAGGGAAACAGCAGGGGCAAGCCCAGGCCTAACCCTCAGCCACCCCCACTCCCTGTCTCCCGGCCCAGCAGCCCCTGGTGCCCACAAATAAGCAGGCAGCCCAGCTCTCAGCTCCGGCCCTTTGATCTGGGCAGGCACCAACACCTGGCTGGCGCCCTCCACCTGGCTCCGACCTTATCGGGCCTGGGGAAGGCACAGGTGCCTGGGACACAGGCCAATTAGGTGACTTGCCTAGTTGTCCACTGAGTCACATCCTGGTCTACTCGCCTGGCTTCTTGGCTTAGGTGGCCGAAGCAGTGAGGGCACCCTGGGGGGTCCATCCCAGCTGTGCCAGGGGTACGTGACAGGTGAGGGCCACGGTGTACAGACTAGAGGGTCCCTGAGAATGCCGGGAATTCTCACCATGGCCCAGAGGCACCCACCCTGGGGACACAGAGATGCCAGGCATCCAGGCCCCCCCAGGCCCATGGGCAGCAGAGGCAGAGGCCCAGGTCCCTATTCCAGCCCAGCTACTCTCCACCGCCAGCCCTCAAGCAAGCCATTTCCCTCTCTTGGGCCTTCGTCCCTCTATCTGGTAAGTGAAGCTGACAAACGGAGCCCGTAGGGTTACTGGAAGAATGAAACAAGATGACGCCTGTGTGTGCTTTGTCCACCTCCACCCAGGCCACCAGGGTGACGAGGGACGGAGTGACTTCTCTTTCGAGAGCCTGAGAAGCCAGCCTGGGACAGAACCGCAGAAAGAACCAGGGAACCCTCACACCTGCCTTGAGCCAAGCCCACCACCCTCCCCACCCCAGCCTGGCCCGGGACCCTCCCACCATTCCCTGCACCTCCTGCCCCCGCTTCCTGGGCTATGCTGGCCCCAACCATGCTCAGTGGGCACTAAATGGAGGACGCGTGGGGTAGAGCCTTGCTCCAGATGAGGCAGTGAGGCCGGGACCAGGAGGGGGCTGAGGCTGAGGCCAGGTCCCCAGTGAGTCAGGGGCCACACAGGGTGGGGGATGGGAAGCTAGGCCTTCTCCCACCCTTTCCTTGCCAGCCTGGCAGCCCACTCCTTCCCATGCGCCCACGCGGCTGGAACTCCATTTCCCGGCTGAAGTGCTGGTCACTGCGTGCGCACAGCCCAGGGGGCTGGAGGAACCTGTCTCAGGTGGCAGGGCAGACAGACTTATTCTGGCCTAGCCAGGGAGACCCAGGAAGGGGTAGGGGAGGGGTGGGGCTCATGGCCTGGGAAAACATGATGTCTGCCAGGGCAGGCACCTGGCCACCTGTAGGGGATACTGGACCACACAGCCTTGCCCCATCCTAGCACAGTCAAGTCTCACCTGAGCCCGAGAACCATCGCAACCCCTCTCTCTGAGCCCCAAAGTCCCCATCTGGGCTATAAGGACAGCTAGGAAGGGGGGCAAGGGGAGTGGCTGTGGCATTCTGCAAGCTCGGGAGGCACTGTGCATACTGGAATGCCACTTAGACAGGTCAGGCAGGTTCCTGGACAGAACCAGCTCACTCCACCCCCTCCCTCCCAGGAGGGCCCAGGCAGGGGAAGGGATTCACTGACTGGAATGCGGACCATGGGGACCTCATCCTGCATCTGACTGGGGCTTACAGCCGGAGGGACTCCAGGGCTAAGGACCCAGAAAAGGCAGAACCCAGGCTGGGGCCACACAGCACGACTAGAACAGAGTCAGGACCAGGCCTCCTGCCCCCAGCCCTGGGTGGCAGCACTGGCCTTAGTCTCTGCCCGGGCCTGAGGGGCGCTGCTAAGGGCATTGCCAACATGGCCTCCGCCAGTGGGAAGGTCAGGGAGCCCAGGGCCCAGCTCCCACAAGGCCGTGTCGCGGGGAGGGCAGGCAGAAGGGAGGCATGTTCCCCGGAGGGAGGGGCTGGTGGGCTGCCCTAAGTGGTTAATAGCCTCCCACACTGTCCCAGTCCAGCTTCCAGCAGCCTGGGGGCTCAGGCCCTGCTCTGGCAGCCCATCAGAAGCCTGGGCCCCAGGGAACCTCAGGCCCACGTCCAGTCCAGGGCCCAGATTCTCAGGCGCCTGCCCCGGGCTTGGGAACTGCTCTGGGGCTGACTAGGTGGAGTTTCCTGCCTCGTCACCTAAGAGGTGATTCCCAGGGTTGATGGTATTGGAAGGAATGTGGGGGAGGGCAGGGGATAAAAACAGGGTCACCACGGCTCTGTTGGCATTGCCCAACTTACTGAATTAAGGAGCTCCCTGCACCAGCCTCAGGAAGGAACCTGGATCGATCACTGGGTCCCGACGAGGCCCCAGGACCCAGAGAAAGGTCACCTCTGCAACCTTTGCCTGCACTCTCCTTTACCTTGATAGCCTCTCGGGCCAGGTATTATTCATTTTGTCACACAAGAAAAGCAGCACAGGCTCAGAGAAGCAGCGCCATCGGCGGGCTGCAGTAGTGGGACAGGGATGCAAAGCCCACTGTCTTTCCAGGAGTCAGGACAGGGGCAGACAGATCCGGTGGCAGATGACGGCCAGCAGGACAGGACCCGCAACGCCAACACCTGGGTGCGGGGGAAGGTGGGAGGTGGGCCTCACCTGACTGCAGCAGGCCGGCGCCTCGGTCCTTGACCCCAAAGTGCTGCTGGATGTCCAGAAGGACGCCTGGAGGGAAGACAGAGGGTGCTCACTGGCCGAGTCTGATGCTGGTGTCCCCACAGACCAGACCAGCCTCTTTCCCGCCTTGCAGGGCGCAGCCTGGCCGCATCTGCAGAGCTCCTGCTCTGCTGCGACCTCTACCCTGCCCAGGTTTCCCAGGCCTCCCTCCTGCCTCCACGGGGACCTCCTGTCCTCAGCCTGTTCCCATCACTCACAAGGGCCTGAGGGGCAGGGAGAGGCAGGGCTCCTCTGTGGTCATTCTGCCCCATGGGCAACCACACTTCCTACCTGCCAGCTCGGGCCTCTTCCCTACCTGTGGCCCAGGCTGTGGAGCAACGCAATAGACATGGGCCTTTCCCTCAGGGGGACCAAAAGCCCACCACCCAGAGAGCAGTGGGGGGCCCTGAGAGCTGCGGGGAGCCCTCTGGCCTGGGAGGGACAGCCACACTCACTCTGGTTCACCTGCACGTGTGCACAACCACATTCGCACACGCACACCTGCACACACATCTGCACACCCACACACACGCACGCACACCCACACGTGCACACCCACACACGTGCGCACACACACCCACACACATGCGTGCACACACACGTGTGCAAAGCACCTGCACACACACACATGCTCTCACCCCAGCTGCCCTCAGGATTATAACTGGGCCCCCCATTTTCAGATTCAGGCCTGGGGTACAGAGGGAAGCAGGCGAGGCTCCAGGCCCGCCCGCTTTCTTGGGAGAAGTGGATTTCTTGAGGCCGCACCTGCTCCCAAGCCCAACTACTTTAGGGCTTTGCATGTCACGGGGTGGGGGCAGCAGCTGGACCACCCAGAAACCACCCACAGCTCCAGCAGACTGGCAGAGCCATGGCTTCTGGGGGACAGGCGGGATCTTGGACCCTCTACCCCTCGCAGCACTCAGCCAGGGTTCCTGGTTAAACACAACCCCCATCCCCGCGGGCCTCGGTCTCCGCTTGCATTATCTCTGAGGACAGAAGGACCCAGGCCACAGGCCAGAGCCCCCCGACCATAGCACATCTGCAGTGAGGAGGGACGGGGAAGAAGGAGGAGGAGGAGGAGATGGCCCTGCCCTTGGGGGCCCCACAGGCAAGGACAGAGGCCTTTAGGGGACTCCAGAGCTCTTCATGATGACGATGATGATGGCAGCATTCAACAGATGATGGTTTGCCTAATTGAGCACTAAATGCCTGTTTAATCCTCACACAGCCCTAGGAGGCTGGTACTAGGATCCAAGTTGACAGATGAGGAAACTGGAGCACAGGAAGTTAGGCCATGGGCTCAAAGTCACACCACAGGGAAGCAGGAAAAAGTGGAATCTCCAGGCCCTGTATGAGGATCCCGTTGGCAGCTGGGACTGGGGGTGCAGAAGGAGTGGGGAGTCTGGAATGTCACTGTCCCTTCTGAGACCCAGGTTGGGATGCTGAGCAATTTCCCGGAATGCAGGAGCAGACGGGCGGATGTCCTAGCAGCCTGACAGCCAGAGAAACTATCTTCCTCCTTGTTAATGACCTGAGTGGATTGACCATAATTACCCGTAATGAAGAGGCTGTGTGAGGCCCAGTTAATGACTTAATAACCAAGGCAGGCTGTGGCTTTGCCTTGAAGGTAGAAGCCGGGGCCAGTCCTAGGCCTGTGGATGGCAGAGCCAGCAAGAGAGACCTCTGAGGTGCCCCGACCCAGCCCCAGAGGCTCCTAGCCCCACAACCCATTCCTTTCTGGGTCAGGACTCTGTTCCCCCTCCTGACACGTGGGTTTGATCCCATCCCTCTGTGGCACAGTCAGTCATCTGGGGCTCCCCTGCGTCCAAGGCCCTTCACGAGACCGCAGGGTGCAGGTTTGGCCCTGCCAGCCCTGCCCTCGGGCCTCCCTTCTCAGGACACTAGCCTCAGGACACCCTCCACTAGCCACCCCAAGCTACTCATGACCCCCTGACTCCGCACACTTCCTCTTCTATCCTGGTACAACTTCGTCAACTAGGCTCACTCCTGCCACTTCTTCAAGGCCAGTTCAGCTGCCTTCTGTTCTGGAATATCTCCCCCGCTTGCTCCCCTCCCACCACCCTCAGTAAGTTAGTTGCCCCCACTCTCCCCCGTCCAAACTCGTTTCGCGCTGGGCCCACCAGGATGAGTGGGAATGCACAGGGAACGCACACAGAAGCACAGCTGGGAGCAGCTCCTGAGCTGAGTCACTAGTTACCGCTTCCCGCTAAGTTCCAAGGAATGCGTGAGGCTTTGAAGATGGTACAGATGCTGTCCTCACTATCTGTGCTGGTATTTATGATTCTCACCCCGTTTTAGATAGGAAGAAACCCAGGCTCTGAGACATGAAGTAATTGGTCACACAGTCCATTCTGTTTTGGAGGTGAGATCTGAAACCAGGTCTATTGCCAAAGACCAAAGCTTGTTCTCCTGCCACGCTGCCTTCTGCACGGTTTGCTGGTACCCTCCAGGGCAGCACACACATGGCCCACAGGGACTTCACATGTGGGTGAATGTGGCTTCATCCTCCACTAGACCACAAACATGGCAGGAGCCGTGGCGGGTCATCTCCGGGACCCAGAGCAGGGGCTGTCGCGATTTTGGTGTCGGGTGGACAAGAGGATGGGCAGAGGCAGGAGGAGGCAGGAGGTTCCCATCCATAGTCCAGAGGAGCGACATGGGTCTGCAGCAACTGCAGGTTCCATTTCTGGGAGGGACATGGGTCTGCAGTAACTGCAGGTTCTGTTTCTGGGACGGACATGGGTCTGCAGTAACTGCAGGTTCTGTTTCTGGGACGGACATGGGTCTGCAGTAACTGCAGGTTCTGTTTCTGGGAGGGACATGGGTCTGCAGTAACTGCAGGTTCTGTTTCTGGGACGGACATGGGTCTGCAGTAACTGCAGGTTCTGTTTCTGGGAGGGACATGGGTCTGCAGTAACTGCAGGTTCTGTTTCTGGGATGGACATGGGTCTGCAGTAACTGCAGGTTCCGTTTCTGGGAGGGACATGGGTCTGCAGCAACTGCAGGTTCCATTTCTGGGAGGGACATGGGTCTGCAGTAACTGGGAGGGACATGGGTCTGCAGTAACTGCAGGTTCTGTTTCTGGGAGGGACATGGGTCTGCAGTAACTGGGAGGGACATGGGTCTGCAGTAACTGCAGGTTCTGTTTCTGGGAGGGACATGGGTCTGCAGTAACTGCAGGTTCTGTTTCTGGGAGGGACATGGGTCTGCAGTAACTGCAGGTTCTGTTTCTGGGAGGGACATGGGTCTGCAGTAACTACAGGTTCTGTTTCTGGGAGGGAGGCCGTATCAAAATAGCCATCATGACGACATCCTGTGTCCACGGCAAATCAAAGCACTCTCGCTTCCTCCCGGCAGCACATTCCAGCCATCCAGCTGCACACTTCCCCATCCGATGACTTCAAGGTCCAGGATTTGCCTCTGCCTCCAGGAAACCTTCTCCTGACTTCCTACCACATAGAGCTCCTGGTAGAGGGAGAACATCCATCCACATCCAGATGGGCATCTAAGGTCTCTGGGAAGTCCTGGGCAGTTCCCAGGACACAGGAAGCTTTGGATAACACGGCCTGCCCCCATCCCACCACTGCCCGGCGCTCAGGCTTGGGTCCAAGGCCAAGTTCCAGGAAAAAGACCAGAGAGAACCTTCCCAAGGAGCAGGGCTTCCTGCAGGCTGCGAGGCCCAAGGTCGGACCCTGTCTGAGCCTTTCTGGCTTGCTTTCCCTCTTCCGGGCCTGGAAGCGGCCACAGCCACAGGAGGGCAAGATCCCACTGGCCGCTGGCACGGGAAGCGTGTGTCACAGCAGCTCGGCAGGTCGCCTCAGATTTTCCTTTGGGCTCCAGCATGGCTCGGGCCCACACACCCCTCCCTTCTTAACCACAGCCTTATTTTTAGCCTCTTTCCTGGAGGCTGAGGTTTGGTGGGTCACAGGACGGGACTCACGCCCAGGAGCAGCCTCCCACAGCTCGGGCCAAGCCCACCCCACCAGCCCTGGAACATGCGAAGTGGGGTTCCTACCCCAGATGCAGACCCCAGCCAACACAGCCACAACGCAGGCCTCTCCAGGCAGCGCCCCCAAATCCACAGCCAGAATCATCTCCTGGCCACAGGGTCCTCATCACCCAAGAAAACATTCTGGAACAACATCCACTGACAACAGTTACATACCTTCCAAGACAAGGGAGGTCTCACCTCTTGTCTGAGGCCACCATCCCCTCCTCTGGGCGAACTGTCTCTCGCCTGGCGGGGAGGCTGCGCTGGGTCAGTCCTTGGCTTGGGCCCGTGCATTCAGCCTCTCCCCAGCTTCCAGCTCCCGGACAGCAGCCCACAAACACGCCCACACCTCCCTCACCCTGGTGGTGAGGGCAGCTCTGACTTGTCCCCACTACCCGCTGCTCCTTTCCTCTCCTCCTTTCACAGGGGACAGCATTTGTTGTTTTGAGACAGGGTCTTGCTCTCTGACCCAGGCTAAAGTGGCACAAGCACAGCTCACCGCAGCCTCAGCCTTTTGGGCTCCAGCCATCCTCCTGCCTCAGCCTCCCGAGCAGCTGGGACCACAGGCGTGCACCACCACACTCAGCTAAGAAGTTCTGGAGAGGCCGGGCGCGGTGGCTCAAGCCTGTAATCCCAGCACTTTGGGAGGCCGAGGCGGGTGGATCACGAGGTCAGGAGATCGAGACTATCCTGGCTAACATGGTGAAACCCCGTCTCTACTAAAAATACAAAAAACTAGCCGGGCGAGGTGGCGGGCGCCTGTAGTCCCAGCTACTTGGGAGGCTGAGGCGGGAGAATGGCGTGAACCCGGGAGGCGGAGCTTGCAGTGAGCCGAGATCACGCCACTGCACTCCAGCCTGGGAGACACAGCGAGACTCCGTCTCAAAAAAAAAAAAAAAAAAAAGAAGTTCTGGAGAGTTCTTTCCCTTCCCAAGTCGCTATTCTCACCTCCTTTCCTCCTCTGAAACCAACCACCTGCTGGAGGCTCAACTCCCAGACACTCTCATCCCTGTTTTCCAGCCTCCTGACTCCGATTCCTCGGCTCACCACTGGGTCCCCATTCCCTGAGCGGACCCTGCAGGACACTGCAGGACCCTGGGAGTCAGCCAGGATACCCCTTCGGCTCCCTCTGCCCCATGAATGGGCCCCGGTGATTCTCCATCTGCTTCATCGCCCAGCCTCCTCCCTGGGCTCCCTGCGTCCAGCCCCTGCCAGCCGGCTGGCATCCCTCCTGCTACCTGGTCTCACAAGCCCTTACGAATCTTCTAGAGTTCTAGGTCCCGGCCTGGGCCTCTAGAGACCACAAGACAGTTCCTGGACTCAAGGAGCTAATGCTGTGACCCACTGGTTACCTCTGGCCTCAGAATCACCTATCAGTCCTTCAAGATCCACTGGCCCAGACCCCTGGCTCAGTAATGGTACCAGTAACAACAATGACAGTGCACATATTGACACGTATCGGCCAACTAGTTTGTGCCAGGCGCCGTTCTACGAGGGTTGGCCCGGTGGGTATGGCTGCCCACACACACTTAGCAGCACCTTTGCCGCCCAGAATTCTAGCATTTGAGGCCTCTATGACCTGGCCCTGAGCCAGCTCTTCTCCCACCCACAGTGCCCACCACACACACATACAGCCCCCAACTCCAGGCAAAGGCCAATGCTGCTAGCCCTGACTTTTCACCTCCCTGGACCCCGATTTCTTCCTGGGGAGATCAGTGGTCCCCAAACCTGCCTGAGAATCCCAATGACCTTTAAGGAGGGTGTGTTTATTAAAATACAGCTCCCTGGGGCCCTCCCCAAACCTGCAGAGTCACCCTTTCTAGATGTGGGGCCCAAGAATCTATCAACGCAGTGCCCAGGTGATCGGAAACCACCGGCCGGGCTGCTCCGAGCTCCCTGGAATCGCACATCACAGGCCGCAGGCCTCCCAGCCGTGGCTACCGCCGTGCTTCTTCCTGGGCTGTCACTCTCCAGCCATTAAGACCAGCCTCACCTCTAGGACCCAGATCCAAGGTCGCGTCTACCAGGACGCCTGCCTCTCTCCTCTGAGGCTCATGGTGAAGCGGTGCCTATAACCTCAAGGGCACCCCCAGAACTGCATGGACTCTGGCCCTGACTTACTCAACAGCTGGCCCCAGACACTCACAGTGATTCCCCATCACTGCTGGTCCTTCAGTAGACCCCAGAGGAGTCAAGCCCCGATTCCAGGATTCCAGGACTCCTGGCCTCCTCCTCCCTCCTCCAGCCAGGCCCAATCTGCTGACATCACAGAATCCTCGAAAGGCCAAGGTGTAAGAGGCAACCCACACTGACCACGAGAGCCCTCAGCTCAGGCCAGCCTCAAATACAACATGCCAACAGCGTGACCCTGAGGTCTCGTCCTTCCCAGGCAGCCTAGACAGGGCACCTCAAGCTTGTCCCCACATACCCCCTGCTTTCCCCAAGTACAGTCAGCGTCAGCCCACGTTCACCTTGCCTGAGCCTCTCTCAGAGCAGCAGGCGGCCTAAATTCTCAAGAGCATGGGCTCCAGAACTGGAGCATCTGGGTTTAAATCCTGGTTTTCCCACTTTCTCTGCTGTGTGACCTTGGGAAAATAGCATAACCTCTCTGTGCCAATTTCCTCCTCTGTAATGTGGCTGAATTTGAAGACCTGCTTCATTTCATATGGTTGTTGTGAGGTTTAAGTAGATTAATCCACATACGGTGTTTAGAACAGTGCCTGGCACATAGTAGGTACTCAATAAATGTCATGTTATCATTGGTCATTAACTAGTAGGACAGGACACAGCCCCAGCTATGACTTGAGAACAATGGGGCATTCCCACCTTGGTTTTCTTTTATCCAAAATGGGGGCAGATGCCTGGAAAGACAAGGCCTAGGGATCTGAACGGATGGGCCCTGATGCCCTTGACCAGTCCCTCTGAGAGGGATCCGGGTCCCCATGTGAGAGGCCTCAGGGCTGGCTTACACTGGGAGTCTTACCCCTGCTCCGGTAATTACAGGGGCCTGAGAACCTGGCTCTGCTGGCCTGGCGCTGGATGGCTAAGGCTGGGAACCCACAGCCCGGCCCCGCCGGCACCCCACCAGCCTAGGGACTGGGCCAAGGCAGTCCCTGAGCCAGTGCCCTGGACTCAGGCACACTCACTCCTACTTATCACTTATCCCACTTATCCCACAGGGCAAGATCCTGCCCCGTCTGCCTGGAGTAGGCTATGTGACCTTCAGGAGCAGCCGGCCCCCACTCTGAGCCTCAGGTTGCCCATTGCAGAAGTGGCCCAGAATCCCAAGACATCCCTGCTGGGTTCGTTTCTGAATCTCAACTGGGTTTGTTCTACATGTGCCGGTCCCCTACCCCCATGCCACCCTGCAAATCTGGGTCATTAATGGCAGAGCAGCTTAGTGATCGTCTCTGCAGGGACCATGAGGATGAGGCCCCCAGCCCAGAGCCTTGGGCCCTTAGAGAAACACCCCTCCCCACTCAAGAGCCTGCCGGCAGACCCTGCTAGCCCTAGAGACACCACCCCGGAGCCCAGCGCGTCCCCCTCCTCCCTGCTGTGTCTCTATGCCAAGAGTGGGCGGGGCCGGGCTGCCGGGCCTCTGGCCTGTGGTTCTAGTCTATCATTTGGGGCCAGCTTTACTGGAACCAGGCTCTCTGCCTTAGTAATTTGGGGGCTTTGTACAGCTACTCCTTCCTCAACTCAGCCTCTCCAGTCCTGTCCTGGCCCAGGGGCTCCCAAGACCACCAGGGGCCAGGGACAAGGTGGCCACAGCCTTATCATGACCCACAGGGGGTGTGGCCAGTGGATCATGATATGCCAGCCAGACACGGGATAAGGCAGGGGCCTGGGGAAGAGGGTGGGGAAGAGATAAGAGACCTCAGAATGGTTCCCCTCAAGCCCACAAACCCTCAGCCTTCTCCCCACGTGCTGCTTCCGTAGCCGAGGCGGCCAGGGACTGCTGCTCCCCGCCTCACATGGAAGCTGAGATGAAGAAGGTGAGCGGGACAGAGGCTGCAGGAGCCAGGCCGAGCTGGGCCCCAGGCTCCCACATCTGGCCTATGTTCTCCACCTGCACCCCAACAACTCCCCCCCAAAAAAGGCTGCAAGTAGTCACCCCTCAACATCCACACCAGCTGTCCTCACACGGGTGCCAGAAACAGCTGTGTGACCAAGCAGCCCCACCCCTCCCCAGGCACAGCCCTTTTCAGTTTACAAAGCCTCATCCTGCTCTTCGCCTCCTGGAAGCCCATTCAGGAACCCCATGCCCGACAGTGAAGGAATCATGAAGACCTCATGGCTCTAGGAGTGGGAGTGGGGACACCCTAGCAAGAGCTCCAAGAAGGCAGAGGAAAGCCAGAGGCAGGAGGACAGGACCCTGTCCCCAGCCTCCAAGCTCTGGCTAGTGCCTCCTTCCAGGTTTATTTCTTGCTCCAGTGCTGATGCTCTACCCTCATCTCCCCTATGGCCCTACTCACCCACCTCCCAGCCACCAGGCGAGGACCAGGCCCAGAGCAGACCGGTGCTCTTCCTCACACGGCCTCACTGTGTGACCCGGGCAGCCCTATCTGCAGAAGAGACAGGGCAAAGCTGCCACTGTGCCCTCCTGAATGTAGAAAAGCTGCTCTGCCCAGCTTGGGGGTTGGGCGGCCTCATTGTCAGGGCTGAGGACTGGGTAGACAGGGACTACGGCTGACTACATCCTCCCATTTCCTTCCTGGAGACTCAGGCCCTGAGGCTCATTGTGAGCCCTGGTCAGAACAAAGAGACAGCACCAGCCACTGTCGGAGAAACCCTGATGTCAGTACAGGGGCCTGGTCCCTCACCTGATCTGTCCAAACCTACCAGTGCCCTTTCAGCCCAGAAGGATGTGCTTTGGGTCAGGCAGGTATGAGTCAACCCAAGTCTCAGTCAACTGAGTCTGTGACTCAGTCAACAGGGCTCAAGCCTGGGGCAGTCTCCTATGCATGCAGGGGTCCCAGGTGTGACCCGGCTCTGCCCCTCATGGCTACAGGGGGATGGTGAGCCTCCTTGGGGATGGGTGCTGTGATGGAGACGAGCAGAGTACAGTTCGAAACCAGGAGTTAGGCACTCGGTTCAGCCCAGAGCACGGGAGAGGGCATCCTGGAAAGAGGACACCGCTGAGACCCACCAGGGGCAAGCTTGGTTGGCTACTGCAGCTCCTGGGAAGCAGATCTGGTTGTCCTGGGGAAGGGAGGTGCAGGCAGAGCCAGCGACCAGCAGACTAGAGTTCCTGAGACCAGGTGCCCCACACTATCCTTGGGAGCAAGACACTGACAACAGCAAGAGAGGGACAAAAATCATCTCTCGTGGATTCAGGAATCAGAGAGAGTCAGAATTTGCCTCCAGTCACACAGTAAAGCTGGCAAAGGCTGGCAGAGCCAGGAACACGAAGCTCAGCCCAGAAGACATTCGGAACCCACAAGGGAGCCCAGCCTCAGAAGCCTAGGGATCGGGCCAGTGTCCTACTGGCCTCCCTCACTCTCATCCCCCTTCTACCTTCAAGATTTCAGGCCCCTACAGGCAGAAACAAAAGCCACTTCCTACTGCGGAAGGATCCGGGGAAGGGCCAAGGAGTTCCTCCTCTGCACAGCTCTGAACAGGGCAGCCTCCCTCTCAGAACAGGCCTGCAGACCTGCAGCCTTCCTGCCTCATCCACCAAATAAGAAAGAGGCACAGGCCAGGGCCATCACTGGTCCAGGGCCCCAGACGAAGGTACTGTTTCAAGGCACTTCCTCTGACGGATCAACAACACAGCGGAGGGGCTGGCAGAGCCTGCTGGAAGGTGCGTTGAAGAGGAAGCAGGAGCAAGGAAGAGGGCAGCAGGCGGTTAGTCACAAGGGCGCTGGTATTCTAGGCCACCTGGCCCTTCACCTGGGTGCTGAGCCTGCCAGTCAGACACTCTGGGTGCCCTGCCCCTCAGACCTTAGCTGGGGTTTCCCCACAGTGCAGACGTGGCAGTGGCCAGGACAGGGCCACCTAAGAGGGAAGGCAGGTGCACCGTTTATCCTTAGGGCAGCCATTCTTATCTAAAGAGAGAGCCACAGAGCCACAAGATAGGGCCTGGCTTAGCCCCTACCCACCAGGTGACCCTGTAAAAGACCCTGGGCCTCAGTTTCCCCATCTTTCAATTCTGGATAGACTTAACAGGACAGACCAAAAGAAAAGGCCAATAGGAGAGTGAGCCCCAGCCTGGCGCCCCCTCCTCCTGCACCCAGCTCAGCTGCTCCAGGGAAGCCCCCAAGTCCCTCTCGGCTTGTGTTCCCAGCTGGGTCCCTATGCTCATCGCTCCTTCTGGGTTTGTGTTAGTGAGCAGTTGCCATGGATACCAGTCTCAGCTTCTTTGGCAGAAAAGGACTCCCCCAGGGCAAGGCTTTGCCTTTCCTCAACAGCCCCCACTCCACCCAACTCCAGGCGCCCAGGCTGCCCTCGGCTGGATCAAAGGGAAAGAAAATAGGTCTTGAGAAGAGAACAGGTACCCCACAGAAGTTGGGGAAGGATCTGAGTTCCCAAATAGTCACTCACCAACCGTAAACAAGGCCGGGGCCAGCTCCCTCTTGCGGGGCCTGGTTCCAGGAACAAAATGCTGCCACCTACACCCTCAGCTCTGCTTCCATTGCACAGAGGAAAGAACGGCAGCCTGGGGGGCAGAGGTGGCTCTGGCACCAGGAAGCAGAGCTGGTTAGAGGGGGCGTGAGACCCCCGTCTGAGGGACTACCTCCTTCTCCTGAGCTGGCAGTGAGGAGTGGGCTGAGAATGCAGAGTGGGTGGCTGCTAGGCTGGTAGGGACCATGGGAGCAGCAGCCAGGTGCCCTAGAGGAGCTCAAACTGCCTTGGCTCAATTAAACTGAATTTCATCTACCCAAAGGGCTCTTGCCTGAGCCAGCAGAGCCTCTGCGTTCTGGGCCACAAGCAAGGGTCACGCCCCGACCTCCACCCGGGGTTCCTGGGGCTGCAGAGGATGCTGCACTGGCTGCTATGGCCCTGCTCCGCCCCGCGTGTGACCTTGGGTAAGTGTCTTTGTTCTCTGGACGGCTGTGTTCCCATCTGCACAAGGAGGTGCAAGGAAGGAATTAGAAGAGGTTTCTGGGCTACCTCAATTTCATCCAATTGAAGCAACGCTCAGTAAGCAGAGCAAGCACAGGAGCCTGGCCCTCCTCACCCGCTCTGAGGCCTGCTGCCCTCAGGGAGTTCTCATGGGGCGGAGGAGAGGCCGTAATTAGCAGGTTCACCGGGTGGCGCTGGGAATGCTTGTGCAGAGGCAGAAGCTACTAGAGTTCCCAGGATGGAGACCAGCCCTGTGGAGAAGGGAGGGGTTCGCAAAGGTGTCCTGAAAAGGACTGTCATAAACAGAACAAAAAAACAGAACGACAAAAATAATAATAATAATAAAACAGGAAGGGCATCGTGGCCAGGGGCCCAGCTTGAGCAAAGGCATGAAGGAGAAGGCAGCTGGCACTCGTGAAGCCCTCCGAGGAATCTGGCCCCGTCCCAGGTGCTCGAGATACAGTCTCATTTATCCCACGCAACCCGGGAGGCGGGCGGGAGGGGAATGATCACACCGAAGGCTCAGGTGATGTCTTCAAGGTCACACGGCTGGGAAGCGGAAGAGCCTTGCCTCGAACTTGGTCAGGAAAGACTCTAGACCTGCACTGTCCACTCTAGTGGCCCCTGGCCACCATGACATTGACATGTGCTGTGAATGGAAAATACACACACTGGGTTTCAAAGATTTAGTATGAAAAAGGAGGCAAAATATCCCATTAACAACACATATATATGTGTGTGTGTATGTATTTTTTTTTTTTTTGAGACAGAGTCTCACTCTGTTGCCCAGGGTGGAGTGCAGTGGCGCGATCTTGGCTCACTGCAACCTCTACCTCCTGGGTTCAAGCGATTCTCCTGCCTCAGCTTCCCGAGTAGCTGAGACTACAGGTGTGCACCACCATGCCAGCTAATTTTTGTATTTAGTAGAGACGGGGTTTCACCAGGTTGACCAGGCTGGTCTCGAACTTCCGACCTCAGGTGATCCTCCCAAAGTGCTGGGTTTACAGGCATGAGCCACTGCACCTGGCCCTAACAACTTTTTTTTTTTTTTTTTTTTTTTTTTTGAGACGGAGTCTCGCTGTGTCTCCCAGGCTGGAGTGCAGTGGCGCGATCTCGGCTCACTGCAAGCTCCGCCCCCTGGGTTCACGCCATTCTCCCAACTCAGCCTCCCAAGTAGCTGGGACTACAGGCGCCCGCTACCACGCCCGGCTAATTTTTTTGTATTTTTAGTAGAGACGGGGTTTCACCGTGTTAGCCAGGATAGTCTCGATCTCCTGACCTCGTGATCCACCCGCCTCGGCCTCCCAAAGTGCTGGGATTACAGGCTTGAGCCACCGCGCCCGGCCCCTAACAACTTTTATATTGATTACATGTTGAAATATGTTGGATATAATGAGTTAAATAAAATATATTATGAATTAATCACACCTATTTATTGTACTATTTTCATTCAGCTACCAGAAAATTTGACATGAATATGTGGCTTACATTATATTCCTTTTGGACAAAGCTGGTCTATACTATGAAAAAACAGATTTTAAGGACAGATTTAAAGGAGGAGAGTGGGACCTCCCTTCATTCTCTAGTGGGGAACTGACGCCAGGTAGGTGCAAACATTGAAGACTGAGCAATGGAGTGTCTACATCGCCGCCTCTGTCCCAGCCGGGCCAGCCAGCAACAGGTGCACTCAGGCCTGGGATGAGCACTCCCCTGACCCTAGCACATCAAGCCATAGTAGTTACCATAGAGATAATAAATATTCCTAAAAACTGAACTTGGGGAAGTGGAGATGGGGAAATCTACCAGAGAGAGAGGGGCAACCAGGCTTATCCGGAGAGGAAACGTGTGTCTGTTGTGTGCTGGGGGTGGGGTGGTGCGTGAGCTCCCATCCCAGGCCAGGAGAGGGAGGGAGGCACAGCCCAGGCGGGTGTTTGCACAGGGCTTTCCAGGCCTTCCTCCCTAACTGCCCGCCCCACGGCCCTCTTAGCCACCACTCCCCACTTCCTTTTACCAATTCACCACAAATTTCCTATCTCATTCCCCCGTTCTGACAATCTAACTCTGAGACCCGCTTAGAGGTGGGAGCAGATAAGCGCCAGCCCTCCCTGATTCCACCCTCTGGCTCTGCCCCTGGCAGAGGCAGTTCCCCTAAGAACGTCAAAGGGGGTGGTCTGGGGCTGGAAAAAAACAAGTTGGAGAGCGCTACAGTGCCAGAAGTAGTACCATTCATTCTTCAGCTGCGAAAGGGTGGGAAGACCTCCTCCCAGGCAGAGCCTCACTGTTAGATCTAACACCATCTTTACCAGTCGCTTTCCTGGCCATCTTGGACGGGGGCTGTACAGGGACCTTGGTCCCCCCCATCTATGTACGGAATTTTGAACTGACTACAAGTCCCAGCTATTCTCTGATTTCTCCCCCAAAGGGTGGCACTTACGCTCCCAGGTCCCTGGCGGCATGGTGTATGCACCACAACCGTTGGCGTTCTTGGGAGGTGCTCAATATTCCTGCTCGCTAGACCAAAGTAAGTATCTCTTTGGGACTGCTCGACCCAGAAACGGATGCCACTGGTACCCACTTCCAACTTCCTCCAGTGGAATGACAGAGAGCCAAGGGGGTTTGAAAGCAGGAATGGGGGGAGGGGGAAGCCTCTGCCCTCCTATCAGAATTCTTCCCTTCCATTTGACACAAAACTCCATTCAACAGAGGGGGAGACTGAGGCCCGGAGAAAGGCACCAGGTGGTGTGTGGTTTATGCCCGGGCTCTCTTCTCTCAACTGCCGCAAAGTTCTCTTTAGAGTCTGTCCAAAATAAATCCTTCCCTCTCTCTTCTCTCTCTCCTCTCTCTCTCTCTGTTGTGTGTGATGTGTTTGGTAGCTCCAGATTTTACTAAGCTATAGTTAGGCAGTTTCTGGGCCAGCATGCCGGGCACACAGTACTGCTCTCCTCCTGCAGGGAGCCCCTACCTATGCCAGTCTGGCCAAAGTCCTTCCCTCTCAAGGCGCCACCATTCCCAACCAGTAGTAGCTCAGTCTAGGGCAAATTCTTACCCCTAGAGCCACCCCTAAGAGCTGGGGAGGGGAGCCAGCAGAAGGAAATTCCAGAACCACGTGCGTCCCCCAAAGGCCCAATGATCAATCAACTCACAAACGAGCAAACAGACCTAAACACACGCTGAGACTGGCCCAAGGTCACACACCAAGCACATTAGGAGCAAATCCGGGGCTAGAACCCAGTTGTTCTATCGATCCCAATCCCGTCCCCAAGGCTGATTCCCAGAGATGCTCCCTGAGGTTGAGGCTCCACGTCTCTAGCTTCAGAGGCCTGCGCCCTACCCTACACCCCAAGCACCACAGGGCGGGGGGAGGCGTCTTCAGGCCTCTGTACAGGGCCAGCTGCAAACCGCAGCCTGGGTCCCCAGGCGCCGCGGACCCGCCCCGCCCCTCCCTCCGCTCCCCGCAGCCCGGAGCCTTTGTCAGCCACGCGCTCACACACACAACCGCGCCGCCACGCGCACACACACCCGGTCTCCCTAGCCCACACCCGCAAGGGGCGCGCGCACTCGCCGCACGCACGCAGGGGGGTGGAGGCGGCGGAGAAAGGAAGGAACTGACGGGCCATGGACGGACAGACCGCCTGGGCTGGGGGAAGGGAAGGAGGCCCGGGAACCTGCAGCTGGGGTCGGAGGGGGCGCACAGACAAGGAGGCAGAGAGACGCAGAGGAGACTCTTGGAGAAGAGGACAACGGATGAGCCGTCAAGGGCTGGCGAGGACGCGCGGGCTGCTCCAGGGGTGGGGACCCACCTAACCCTTGGCCCTAGGTGTGTATGAGCGGGGAGCTGGATTGTACCCGTGGAGCACGGAGGCATCCCTTGCCCAGTTGTGCCTGAGCAGAGGGTCCGTAGGGACCTCACGTAGGTCCTGGAGATAGTAGGCCTGGGACCAAAAGCTCTCTGGGGTACCTCCCTCGAGGCGGGTGGTGGGATGGGGTGGGGTCCTGGTCCTCGGGCTGGGTGGGGCCCCCGCTCACCTGCCACGGTGTACCTGTCCAGGTAGTTGAGCACGTTGCCCAAGCTGAGGATAGCGGCAGCTGCCCCCCGCCCGCGGCCCAAGCTGGCCGGTTTGGGCTGCTGCGCGCCGGGGCCCTTTGCAGTAGCTGCGCAGCCGGGGGTGCCAGGGGTGCCGGGGGGTCCGGTCGGGGCCCGCCTTACGCTGCCCGACAGCGTCTGCACCTCATCGTCCGCGGCCGAGACTCCAGCGCCGCCCGCGCCCCGCGCCCCGCAGCAACCGCTACCGCCAGCCCCTCGCTGCGCCCCCCGGCGCCGGCGCCGCCGCTCCGCGTCCGCCTCCTCCTCCTCCGCGCCGCCCGCCGCCGCCGAGGCGCATTCCAGGCACATCATGCCGGCCGGGATCGGGGCGGCGGGAGGCGCGGGGGGCGCGGGGCCCAGCTTGGGCCCGCTCAGCGCGTGTGTGCGCCGCGGAGCCGCCGCTGCACCATCCCGGTCGGGCCCCGTCGGCTCCTGCGCTCCGACCCCGGCTGCGGCGCCGCCACCGCTCAGCTCGATGCGCCGCCGTCGCCGCCGCGGCTCTGACAGCTGCGGCCCGGCCCCGCCCACCGGGCCCGCGCCCAATCAGCTCCGGGCTCGGGCCACAGCCCCGCCCCGCACGTGCTGCCCCGGGGATGGGCGCCCGGGGGCGAGGGGCCCGAGCGGCAGAGCCCCTCCCGCTAACGGGGGCGCAGTCACGCCGGGGCCGCCCGGCCGTGAACGCCCGCGGGGAGCGGAAGAAGGTTTGCTCCGGCTACGGAGCTGGGAGCAGGGTGCTAGTGACGGGGCTCCCAGCACCTACTCAGTACCCTTCACCCAACCCCTGCCTCGGGCATGGACTGCCGGGGGAGGCTCTGGGAGCCGGGCCGAGGGCTTGAGCCTAGCGTATTTGGGCGAACTGGAGGGAGTCTCAAATAACTAAAGTCAGGGGCGCCGGTTGAAGAGCCGGTGGCTCCTCCGATGCTCACATGCCCCGATTTAAACAGTTCAGGGAGGGCCCAGAACCTAGACCTCCACCAGTCATGGTGGGCTGTGTCGCCCATCTCCCCAGGGCAAACCAGATCCAGCCCCCAATCTACTCCCGACCCATTCCTGTGTAGGCACCAGGACCCTACCCTTGCCCCACAGAGTGGCCGGCAGCCCCTGGCAGGGAGAACCAGGGCTCTGATTGGCGCCCAACAGAAACAGGATATTCAGAAGGGCCCTTCTCTCCTGAGTGACCACATCTCCAAGCTTCAGACTTCCAGGTACATGCTAGCAAGGGTACAAAGCCCGCAGTGGCAGACAGGAGGCGGGTACATGCTAGCAAGGGTACAAAGCCCGCAGTGGCAGACAGGAGGCGGGTCCCAGCTCAGCTGTGCCCTGGTGTGTGGCATGACCCTGAACATGACACCCATTCTCTGGGTCTCCGTTTCTGTATCTGGGGGCAGATGGCAGGATGGGATTCAGTCTGGAATCCATGGGTGGTCACTTCCCCTTGGTGGGACGGTGCAGGGGTCTGCCTCCTACAGAGAGTGGCTGGGGAGCTTCTGCGTTCCTGACATCTCATCACGGTTTCTCCCCTCCTCAGGTGCTGTGTCTCTGTGATGATCTCCCCTTTCCCTCCCCCATTCACCTGTCTGGGGCTTTAATTGAAATTAAAATCCTGTACAAAGTGCAGAGGACAGAATGTTAGAACTGGACAGACCCTCGGAAACCAGTTAATTATTCCCTGTGTTTCACAGACAAGTCCCAGGGCACGGATGTGACCCATTATGAACAGGCAGTGAGTCTGTGGCAGGGCTGGAGCTGCCCTGGGCTCTGGCATTATCCCCGAGGGCTGGAGCTCAGTCCTCACCACAGGCTTTTCTGGACCCCACGTCCGCAGGCAGGTGCATCTGATGAAGCTGTCGGCCACAGTGAGTCATGGCATAGCCAACGGGTGACGCAGCACGAGGCACCCCCCGCCCCCCTCCACTGTCTCTTGTGAGCAGAGTTAATCCCCAAGCTGGTGTTTCTTGGCGCCTTCGAGGTGTATTTTAAATTCTGCAAAGTGACTAAAAATATGCTTCAGCGTGCTGGGTATGAATGACTGTGACGGGAGGGTTAGGAAAACAGATTTCATTCTGAAAGTTGCCTGCTGCCTCTTTCCAGCTTGCTGAGCTCAGGCCTGCAAAGGCGGATGGGGGGAGTTCCCCATGGTGGCCTGGCATGACGGGTGATTAACAAGCAAGGACAGAGCTAGGAGCTCCATGGGGCTAGAACCCAGTCCCAGCAATGATCCTCATAAGTGTGTGATGGTGCTAGCAGGTGGACAGAGTCCAGCTGTGGGAGGCTGCCCAGCTGTGGAACTGTGTCTAGTGGTGAAGGAGGCACAACCACGGCTCTAGACCAAACCCCAGGGTCCCCTTCCCATGCCTCAAAACTCATCGTTTTGGTGTGCCCCTGGACAGGACTGTGGCAAGTCCTGTCCAGGGGCACACTTTCGGCCTTGACAGAAAGGGGAGCATTCTCTTTCGACTGCCTTCCCTTTTCACCACTGGGATGGTCCCAGAACAGGGGAAGAGGGTGGCACGAGCCTTTCAAACCTGGGGGACCTCTGGGCTGCCACCAAGCCAGCCAGCCATTCCCACTGTGTTTCGCTGGGGATCCAACTCAAAGGCAGTCTCTAGAATAGGTCCTTGTGTGGGATAAGGGGCCACCAAGGGCAGAGGGACAGGGAGGACAAGAAGCCCTTTCTGGTCGTGCAGCCCGGGACAAATCCCTGCAGCCTTCTGAGACGCTCTGGCACTATCCTGGGCCATCAGACAGGACTGGTAGGGTTCTTTCCTCCGTCTCGCCAGTGAAGAAACTGAGGCCCAGGGAAAAGAAGTCATTTGCCCAAGGTTGAACACCTAGTAAATGACAGCGCCTGGACTAAACCCAGCTGTGTCTGCCGTCTAATCCAGCACTTCCTCCACTGCCCCGCACGCTGCCTTCCGCCTGGGCGGGATTCTGCTTCCTCGTCAGTATAACAGGAGGCTGAACTCCGTGGCTAAAGGACCTTCTGATATTCATTCATTAGGTCTAGATCACAGCTTCAAAAACAAATGGGGGCCGGGTGCGGTGGCTCATGCCTATAATCCAGCACTTTGGGAGGCCGAGGTGGGTGGATCACCTGAGGTCAGGAGTCCGAAACCAGCCTGACCAACATGGTGAAACCCTGTCTCTACTAAAAATACAAAAATTAGCCGGGCATGGTGGTGCGTGCCTGTAATCCCAGCTACTTAGGAAGCTGAGGCAGGAGAATTGCTTGAACTTGGGAGGCGGAGGTTGCAGTGAGCCGAGATCATGCCGCTGCATTCCAGCCTGGGTGACAGAGTGAGACTCTGTCTCAAAAAAAAAAAAAAAAAAAAAAAAAAAAAAAAAAAAAAAAAGTGGGGTGGGGGGCGGGGGAAGGAAAGAAAAAGAAAACACACACACACACAAAAAGAAAAAAATGGGGCACAGGACATTAATGGCCATTATTCAAAGAGCATGTATATTTGGGAAGTAGTGGGATAAACACAGAAAAGTAGGTTTCCTTACTCAGAGACTTTTCAGAGCCTTTACTATGAGAATGGACACTCTGAATCTCCCAGAGGGAGATGTAGGATGCCACGTTCCCAGGTGTATGTGACCACAGAATGTCTGCAGGACACTCGGAGAAATACTGGCCTAGAATGCACTTGCTCCTCCCTGGCTGGTAATTGGGAGCTCAGCCCATCTGCCCTCTGCCCATCCTCCCACATGGGAGTGTCTCCAGGGCCCAGGCCTCTGTTGCTTCCCTTCCCCCTTGGCAGCTTCTGCCTTGGCAGCCTCTCACCTAGGCCTGAACTTTACTTTTTTTGAAAAAATTTTTAAGAGGCAGGGTCTGGGCCGGGCGCGGTGGCTCACGCCTGTAATCCCAGCACTTTGGGAGGCCAAGATGGGTGGATCACAAGGTCAGGAGATCGAGACCATCCTGGCTAACACGGTGAAACCCTGTCTCTACTGAAAAATACAAAAAAACTAGCCAGCTGACGTGGCGGGTGCCTGTAGTCCCAGCTACTCGGGAGGCTGAGGCGCGAGAATGGTGTAAACCTGGGAGGCGGAGCTTGCAGTGAGCCGAGATCCGGCCACTGCACTCCAGCCTGGGTGACAGAGCGAGACTCCGTCTCAAAAAAAAAAAAAAAGAGGCAGGGTCTGTGTCTCACCCAGGCTGGAATGCAGTGTGCAACCATAGCTCATGGTAACTTTGAACTCTTGGGCTCAAGAAGGGGCTTCCTGATGCTGGGCGCAGTGGCTCGTGCCTGTAATCCCAGCACTTTGGGAGGCCAAGGTGGGCAGATCACTTGAGGTCAGGAATTCAAGATCAGCCTGGCCAACATGGAGAAACCCCATCTTTAATAAAAATACAAAATTAGCTGGGTGTGGTGGTGTGCGCCTGTAATCCCAGCTACTTGGGAGGAGAATGGCTTGAACCCAGGAGGCAGAGGTTGTAGTGAGCCAAGATCACACCACTGCACTCCAGCCTGAGTGACAGAGTGAGACTCTGTCTCAAAACAACAACAACAAAAAGAAACACACAGAGAGCCAAGACAGAGAGGAGCAAAGACAGAGAAACAGAGACTTTCATATTCCAGCCTGGGCGACAGAGCAAGACTCTGTCTCAGGGAGAAAAAATAATAATTAAAAAAAAAAAAATATATATATATATATATAGAAGAGTCTTCCTTTCCTGAGGGTCCACACCTCAGCCTCCTGAAAGGCTGGGACTATAAGCGTGCACCACCACACCCAGCATTTTTTTTTTTTTAGGGAAAGGGTCTCACTATGTTGACCAGGCTGGTCTCAAACTCGGGCTCAAGTGATCCTCCCACCTCAGCCTACCAAAATGCTGGGATTAGAGGCATGAGCCACCGTGAGCAGCCATGGCCTCAACTTTCAGTGATCATCCATGTGACTATGACACCCCAACCTCCGTCTCTAGACAGGGCCTCATCTCCAAACACGAGATCCATATATGGTCTCCTACACACACCTCCCACCAGACATCCCACACGTACCTTAGACTCAGCACATTTGGAAATGAACTTGTCATCCTTCCCCCAACCTGCTCCCACTCTGGTATCACTTATCATTTGTCAAAAAGCACCATCATCCATGCTGTCGCCAAGCAGGAAGCCTGGGGGCCACGTGGGTCTCCTTCTCCTCAACACCCACATCTAAGGGCTTTCAATTTCCTCTCTTGAACATCTCCCCATGTCCACATTGCCTACTGGCTTAGCTCAGGCATCTCTGTGTCTCACCTGGACCCTTGTAAAGCTCAACATCACCTGTTCCCACATCCCCCTCCAGTTTTTTGTTTGTTTGTTTTGTTTTGTTTGTTTGTTTTTTGAGACAGTCTTGCTCTGTCCCCCAGGCTGGAGTGCAATGGCACAGTCTCGGCTTACTGCAACCTCCACCTCCTGGGCTCAAGCAATTTTCCTGTCTCAGCCTCCTGAGTAGCTGGGATTACAGGTGCGTACCACCATGCCTGGCTAATTTTTTTCTTTTTTTTTGGTAGAGACGGGGCTTCATCATGTTGGCCAGGTTGGTCTTGAACTCCTGGCCTCAAGTGATCCATGCACCTTGGCCTCCCAAAGTGCTGGGATTACAGGCTTGAGCCACTGCGCCCGGCCGGCCTTCCAGTCGTTTCTCCATATTGCTTGCCGGTCACTTTCTGAATCCCACAAAGGACCTCATCACTACCTTGAGTGAAACCTTTCTAAGGCTCTTCACTGGCTATAGGGTTAAAAATGTCTGCGTTCCTGGCCAGACGCGGTGGCTCACGCCTGTAATCCCAGCACTTTGGGAGGTCCAGGTGGGCGGATCACAAGGTCAGGAGTTTCACCTCGCTAACACGGTGAAACCCCGTCTCTACTAAAAATACAAAAACAAAATTAGCCAGGCGTGGTGGCGGGCCCCTGTAGTCCCACCTACTCAGGAGGCTGAGGCGGGAGAATGGCGTGAACCCAGGAGGCGGAGCTTGTAGTGAGCCGAGATCGCGCCACTGCACTCCAGCCTGGGTGACAGAGTGAGACTCTGTCCATCTCAAAAAAAGAAAAAGAAAAAAGTAATGTCTACGTTTCTTAATGATCTCTAAGAGCCTTCACAACGTTTCACAACCCATGACCATCTCCAGCCTCAGATCCTACGACCCATCTCTCAGAATTACACTGAACATGGAGCTTCCTGAACTCATACTTCCGGGAGCCTGGGGGAGGGGCAAGCATTGGGGCACTTTTCTATAGCCCCTGTCCTCCCGTCAACAAAAAAGCCCTTGTCCCACTAGCACAATGATGATTCAGGACCACGGAGAGCATCCACGTGCCACCCCTGACCCCCCGACCCTGACTGAGGCAGGCTCTGCCTGTGCCACCTATTCACTCTCTCTCCCCACTTGTCCTTCAGGAACCCAGCACAGAAACAGCTTCCTCCAGGAAGCCTTCCCTGGCCCACCTGAACAATCATTTTCTCCTCTGGGCTATTGAGCAACCTGTATATCCTTCCATCACACCAACGCTGTGCTGATTTTTGTCTGAGAAAGAATCTGTTCCCCGCCCTTCACCAACAGACCGTAAGCCTCGAGGGCCCATACCCTTTCTGATTCATCTCCACGAGCCAGTACAGAGGAGGTGCTCAAAGAATGTTTGTTGATTGAGTAAATGATGTTTAGCAGGTGCCCAGGAAATGTACATTGATTTGCATCATGTGTCTGTTGCTCTGAATGACGCAGAAACGAGATTCCTCTCCTGGTCCCTCTGGAAAAGGCATTTTCTTCCTGATTGACTCCACCCTCCATTAGCTTCCACCTGCTATTTGCCTCCACCCTTTGATTAGCCTTCCCGGCAGGTCACCACCCACGGTGGGGAGAAGGCACCTCCTCTCTGCTCTTGCTGTTGCCAAGCTGGGGACTGGTTGGGGCCCCCGTTCCCTCCCCCAGCCCGAGCCTGCCTTTGCTCAGAACACTTCGTCTCTCTCTCTCCTGCTCAGAACAGATGGTTCTGAGTCCCCACTAACACAGAAGTTCCTGTTCTGCCATTTGAACATTTTTAACACTTTCTACATTATAGAAGCTTCAGTCTCCTTTCATCATGGATTCAGACTATCAGAAATAAAGACTTCACTGAGGCCGGGCGCGGTGGCTCAAGCCTGTAATCCCAGCACTTTGGGAGGCCGAGACGGGCGAATCACGAGGTCAGGAGATCGAGACCATCCTGGTTAATACGGTGAAACCCCGTCTCTACTGAAAAGTACAAAAAACTAGCCAGGCGAGGTGGCGGGCGCCTGTAGTCCCAGCTACTTGGGAGGCTGAGGCAGGAGAATGGCGTGAACCCGGGAGGCGGAGCTTGCAGTGAGCTGAGATCTGGCCACTGCACTCCGGCCTGGGCGACAGAGCGAGACTCCGTTTCAAAAAAAAATAAAAAAAACAAAAAACAAAAACCAAAAAACAAACAAAAAAAAAAAAGACTTCACTGAAGGGCATTGAGTCCAGCCTCTTCCCCATCCCATGGAGACGCTGTGTCTCAGAGATGCCACTGGCCTGCCCAAGATATTGTAGTGGATGCTATCTTTGTTTTCGTTTTCGGTCGTCTTGTTTTCTTTCTTTTTTTTTTTCTTTTTAAGACAGAGTTTCACTCTTGTTGCCCAGGCGGGAGCGCAATGGCACGATCTTGGCTCACTACAACGTCTGCCTCCCGGGTTCAAGCGATTCTCCTGCTTCAGCCTCCCAAGTAGCTGGGATTATAGGCACACACCACCAAGCCCGGCTAATTTTTGTATTTTTAGTAGAGACGGGGTTTCTCCATGTTGGCTAGGCTGGTCTTGAACTCCTGACCTCAGGTGATCCGCCCGCCTCGGCCTCCCAAAGTGCTGGGATTACAGGCGTGAGCCACCGTGCCCAGCCAGTCATCTTGTTTTAATTCCTGTTTCATTTTGTTTTGGTGCTGAGACTTCCTTCCTCTTCCTAACAGCACCCTGGTCTGCTGATCTTAATGGGGTTATACATCAAGGCATGGGCATAGAATCCAAGCTAACCCAACTGGAATCTCTTGCCCAAGGCTTTAAATCTTGAGGAGGGTGGCAAAAGAATAGGGATAAAATATCTGGAGTTCTGGCACAGACCCCAAAATAATATGGCCCAGGAACCCTGGCTCCTGAATCTCCAACCTTCTCATCAAGTCTTTGAGTTCCTGATGTGCTTTCAATGCATCCTTTGCCTGGTAAAGGTCGTCGGTCTGTTTCTGTTGCATACAACCCCACAACCCAAACTGATATGGTCCACAGGAGTACACGCAGTCACACACCTCTCTGTGTTGAGATAAATCATGACTCCCGGAAACTCCGGCTGCCTGCTGCCAGCTTTGTCTGTAGAGGCTGCATTAGATTAAACAACTTCCCAAGCCCACCAAGGCACAAAGGAAAGTCAAACACTTCAGGGAATGAAACAGACAGACCGATATTTGGGGTGGCAGAGGAACAAGCCAGGGTTAGGGTATGGGAATCCAGATACACAGGTTCAACCCCCTCAACCTTCAGAACGACGTGGAAAAAGAGCTTTTAGGCCAGGCATGGTGGCTCACACCTGTAATTCTAGTACTTTGGGAGGCTGAGGCAGGTGGATTGCCTGAGCTCAAGAGTTCGAGACCATCCTGGTCAACGTGGCAAAACCCTGTCTCTACTAAAAATATGAAAAATTAAGGCTGGGCACAGTGGCTCATGCTTGTAATCCCAGCAGTTTGGGAGGCCAAGGCAGGTGGATTACCTGAGGTTGGGAGTTCGAGACCAGCCTGACCAATGGAGAAACCACATCTCAATTAAAAATACAAAATTAGCTGGGCCTGGTGGATGCCTGTAATCCCAGCTACTTGGAAGGCCGAGGAAGGATAATCGCTTGAACCTGGGAGGCGGAGGTGGCAGTGAGCTGAGATTGCACCATCGCACTCCAGCCTGGGCAACAAGAGTGAAATTCTGTCTCAAAAAAAAAAAAAGCTGGGTGTGGTGGAGTGGTCCTGTAATCCCAGCTACTCGGGAGGCTGAGGCAGGAGAATCTCTTGAACCTGTGAGGCCAAGGTTTCAGTGAGCTGAGATCACACCATTGTACTCCAGCCTGGGCAACAAGAGCAAAACTCCATCTCAAAAAAAAAAAAAAAAAGCTTTACTAATACCTATTGGTATTGGTTCCGGTAGCTAGCATACCCCCACGTGGCCACACACAAACATGGTGATGCTCACACAGGCATAGGCACACGCACACAGACACACCTCCATGCGTGGATACTACCTGGCAGCTGGAATGCAGGGTATGTCTGGAAAGAGCAATTAACACATAAAGAGAGCCAGGTCAGGCTTAAGGACTCATCCTGCTGAGCAGCATTTTTCCTCCTGTTGACATTCCCAACAAACAAGTCCAGAGTATTAGTGGCTGAGATTACCCAACAAGGGCCCTTTTAGGCAAGGAAGATGTGTTCGTTTACCAGACTCCACTCTAGCCTGAGTGACTGGGTTCCCCCAGGCTGTTATCGTAACCTCGACCCACCAGGACTGGCCCCAAAGAGGCAGGAGGTGGGAGTCTGGGTTGGCTGCAGAGGAGATACTGGTCTCCGTCACTCGCTGCGTCCACCAGCCGCAGAGCTCCCACTCTGCCCCAAGCCACTTTAGACAATAGCTTCCTATGAACTCCCAGCTGGGCATCTCGTGTGGCTCAGCCTTGGAGAGCACCGCCTTGCCCTGCCCAGCAACCCAAATATCAGAATGCACTTGAGTCATAAGAAACTACCCTGGATTATAGGATTAAAGCCCCAGCTCCTCGACCTGCATCTGAAACCCCTCTGATCCCAGACAGCCTCTCGCTTCCTCTCCCCGCTCAATGACACACGCACCCTCCTCTCTGGCCACACCGCACCCCTCCATAACTCATTGCATATCTTCTGCCCCCGCCCTCCCCCTCTTTGTGGGTCCATCCCCTGCCCCTAGAATTCCCTTCCCCCCCACCTCATTACCACCTGCAAAGCCACATCCTTGAAGGCTTCTGGGGCACGGAAGCCCTTACTCTGCCCATAGGTGTGCTGCACTTGCCTGTCCCGCTGTGGGCTGTGAGGTCCAAGGGCAGGGTTGGAGTCTGATTCATTGCTGGACACCCCTATGGGCACTCACTGATACCAATGCATGTTTGTAGAGTGGGCACGAACGAGGTTCCTGCTCTTCCTGTACTGGACTCTGGGTGGGGAGGTGGCGGCTGGTGTTTTTTGTTTGCTTGTTTTTGTTTTTTTTTTAAGACAAAGTCTCACTGTGTCACCCAGGCTGGAGTGCAGTGGTACCATCTCCCTTCACGACAAACTCCATGCCCCACCCCCGGGATCAAGCGATCCTCCCACCTCAGCCTCCCAGAGCTGGGACCACAGATGCGGGCCACCACGCCCAGCTAAGTTTTTGTATTTTTTGGCAGAGATGGGGTTTCACCATGTTGCCCAGGCTGGTCTTGAACTCCTGACCTCAAGCAATACACCAGCCTCTGCCTCCCAAAGTGTTGGGATTACAGGCGTGAGTTGCCGTGCCCAGCCGAGTGTTCTGACCCTTGGGCAGCCGTCACTCATTTTCTGGGAGCCTCGCCTCACAGGGGCCCTCCCTGGGGCTGTTGGGAGGAAGGTTCAGACCCTGGAGCTGGGCCTCTGTGGGTCTAGACCCAGCCTGTGCGAATCACATGCCCAGGTTAGAAAGCCACGTCAGCACACCTCCCAGACACAGCCAGGGAGTCAGCGGCCCTCAGGGAGTCCGGGAGCCACCTAGGTCACACAGCCAGTGAGTGTCGACAGGGACCGTGGCATCCTGGCTCCCGCCCAGTTGCTGCCTCCTTCTCAGGAAAACAAAATATTCTCACAGATCTTTTACCTTGTAACTTCAACGGCCGCCTGTTGCATGAGCTCCAAGCATTGAGTCATGGTCAAGGGCCTGGCTAGCCTGCAGGGAGGGCTGGCTGTGGTGTAGGTGGGGGCTGAGCTGGAGAGCCCTGCTCCTGGGGCCTGTTGCAGCCAACAGGGAGGGCTGGGGGGCACCCCACAGAAGGCAGGGACAGAGCAAGCAAGCATCAGGGGCTGTGCAGGAGTCTCAGTCGCTGCTCTGCCCGCAGTTGCTGGGAGACAGGCACAGCCTGGCACAGCGAAGGTGGCCATCAGTGAGTGAGCAAGTGATGCCTGGCTGGGCACCAGGGGAGGCGGAAAGAACATGAGAACAAGCCTTCCCACTGCTGCCCGCCTGGAAGCTGTCGATCTCCCACAGGGCCCGCTGAGCCCAGCTGCTCTGAACCCAGTGGCAAGCGTGGGCCCCGCAGAGCCAGCCCTCCCCACAGGCTGTGCTGGGGTCAGAGCGTGGGCCCCGGGAAGGCTGGGGGTACAGAACCGGGCAGGCCAGGAGGATCCCTGCACGGCCACTCAAGTCCTCAGCAGGGTTCTGGAGCAGCTGCGCCCACGTCTGTGTAGGCGTGGGTGCTCCTCTGTGTGGTTCCCTGGAACTTGGAGCCACATCCCCACACCAGCGCCCAAGTGGAAACTCATCTCCAAGAGCAAGATTCAGCCCCCACATTTTGTTCAAAGGGTGGAGTGGGCCGGGCACGGTGGCTCATGCCTATAATCCCAGCACTTTGGGAGGCCGAGGTGGGCAGATCACCTGAGGTCAGGAGGTCAAGACCAGCCTGGCCAACATGGTGAAACCCCATCTCTACTAAAAATACAAAAATTAGCTGGGCATGGTGGCGCACGCCTGTAATCCCAGCTACTTGGTAGGCTGAGGCAGAAGAATCGCTTAAACCCAGGAGGCGGAGGTTGCAATGATCCGAGATTGTGCCATTGCTCTCCAGCCTGGACAAGAGTGAAACTCCATCTCAAAAACAAAACAAAACAAAACAAAACAAAAAACAAAACAGAGTGGAATCACGCAGAGGGTGCCCAGTGCCCATGACTTTGCAGAATGGAGAAGCTGGGTCAGAGTGGGAAGTCCAGGCTGAGGACCCCTAGAGACCCATGCTGAGCCACCCCCTCAGCTTCCCTACTTTAGGGCAGCCCTGCATCCTTGGCCTGGACTGCCCATCCGTCCTCTCCCCCTTCCCCTCCAGCAGAGGCACAAGAGGCTATAAATAACAGGGCTGTCTACAGGCCCGAAAGCCATAGGCTTTGTACTGGCCTCGCTTTATTCAGCGCCCAGCAGCAGCCAGGCTGAGGAACCCAGGCTGGGGCAGCCTTGAGTGGGGCACAGGAACAGGCCCAGGCTTCCCACGCAGAGTGCTGACAGCTCCATTCGTAGCCCAGCCACAGGGTCCTGCCAGCTCTCCAGCCGGGAATGCAAAAGTGGCAGACGCGCCTCAGCCAGAGTCCCCGAGGACAGCCAAAGAGGAATCGAGGCACAGCTACTGTGGGGCCCAACGGGAGGCTGGCAGGCAGGGCGAGTGCAGGCAGGGACCTCAGGGCTCCTCTGTGGAGGCAGCAGCGCCCGAAAGCAGGCCTTGTCTCTCCAGGTCGTTGCTGTCCACATCCTTGCTGTCTGGGGTCCCTGCAGGAGGAAAGATGCTCAGCCTGCCCAAAGGATGCAGAAGGTGCTTTGGGACCAGGCCTGGGAACGGGCTGTCAGGAAATCCTCTCTGTCCCCAGTGCAAAATACCTTCCAGATCCAACCCCTCGTCATCACCTTCAATGCCACTGGCGTGGTCTTAGCACCACTGTCCCCTGGAAGGGGAGTCGGCTGTCGGCTATGCCTCTCAGCTTCATCGCTGACCAGTCTGTTCTCAACACGGCAGCCAAGGCGACGCTTTGACATCAATCAGACCACCTCAGTGCTCCTCTCCTGGAAGCCCCACGGCAGCTCCCACCTCACTCCGAGCGAAAGCCACAGTCTTTACAAGGACCCCCTGCTCTGGCCCTGTATCCCTCACCCCTACCACTGTCCCTCTTGCTCCTGCCGCAGCCGCACTGGCCTCCTGGCTGATCCTCAAACACATCAGGTGCATAAATTCCCATGGCAGGGCCTTTGCACTGGCTGTCCCCACTGCCAGGAGTGTCTTCCCCCCCGGTCGCTGGACGGCTCACTCCCTCGCTTCCTCCAGATCTTTGCTCTAATGTCACCTGCGCAATGGGGATCCTTGTAACCTGCACCCACCTGTCCCCCTTTTTTTTTTTTTTTTTGAGACAGTCTCACTTTGTTGTCCAGGCTGGAGTGCAGTGGCGAGATGGCGAGATCTCAGCTCACTATAACCTCCACCTCCCGGGTTCAAGCGATTCTCCTGCCTCAGCCTCCTGAGTAGCTGGGTCTACAGCTGTGTGCCACCACACCTGGCTAATTTTTGTACTTTTAGTAGAGACAGGGCTTCACCATGTTGCCCAGGCTGGTCTTGAACTCCTGACCTTGTGATCCGCCCACCTCGGCCTCCCAAAGTACTGGGATTATAGGTGTGAGCCACTGTGCCCGGCCCCTGTCTCCTTCCTTTCCTGCTTTATATCTCTCCATAGCACTCGTCGCCGTGAACATGCTATATCTTTACTTTTTCTGTTTCTGGTCTGTCTTCACCAACTACAGTGTCAGTTTCTACAGGGGCCTCATTCTTTCCCTCCCCAGCCTCTGCAACCTTCCCTGGTACATAGCAGGGGTGTACTAAGCATTTCTGAATGAGTAAACAAACAAACTGGCCAGGGGTTCGGGGGGTGGCCAGTGCTGTCTGCCCCTAGCGTGTCCAGCCCTGAGCCGGGCCTGGTGCAAGGGGTAGGGTACCTGTGCCAGGCTGCCAGGCCCGGGCCTCGTCTCTCTCCAGGTACAACGCAGTCAGCAGGAAGCAGCCGCCCCCCAGGGCAATGACGAAGGTGCAGCACAGGAAGCTCTGCTGCAGGCTGAGGAAGCGCTGCAGGTAGGAGTCAGGGCGCCTGGTCCGCAGGACACTAGAGATCTGTGGAGGAGAAGGCGTGGGTCTGCCAGGCCCACCAGGCTGGCCCCCAGACCCTCCCCACCCCACACACGCAGACACGTCTTACAAGTCCTGTGAGATAGGGGCTGCCAGCGTCTCCCAGGATGTGGCCCACTGTGATCTGAAGTGCCTCTGCTGTCCCCCGGCACCTGGGCACCACCACAGACTGAAAAACATAGGCACAGCAGGGGGGCACCCCAAGTGAGGGCACCCTTGCCTCCTGTTCCCCACCTGCCAAGGACCTGCCTGGAGGAGTGACAGGCCATTCAGGTGAGTGGGATGGGAGGGAGTCGGCAACCCCCAAGGTCTAAAGTCCCACCCCAGAACATCAGGCCCATCTGAAGCTTCTCCAGTGCCCGAGGATGGGGGTGCCAAGTCCCCCGATCAGGGCCACCCCTCTTGAGAGTTTGCTCTTGAAATGGGAAGGAACCAGGCATGACTGTGACCACAGTGAAAGGGGGTGGGGTATCCCAGCTCAGGGGCCCAGGACACAGCAGTGCAGGCGGGCGGGGAGAAGAGCAGGTGCATGCCAGGTGTCTGCATGTGCGGGCAATTGGGCAGGGGTGGTACGGAGGGCTCAGTCCTCTCAGGAGCCACAGGGCCCCTGGGGCAGAGACCAAAGCAGCCTTGCTGGAGAAGCCCGCACAACTCGACGGACGAGGCTGAGAACGTTAAGAAGATGAACACTGGGCCGGGCACGGTGGCTCACTTCTGTAATCCCAGCACTTTGGGAGGCCAAGGTGGGTGGATCACCTGAGATCAGGAGGTCAAGACCAGCCTGGGCAATATGGCGATACCCCGTCTCTACTAAAAATACAAAAACTAGCCGGGCGTGGTGGCACATGCCTGTAATCCCAGCTACTCAGGAGGCTGAGGCAGGAGAATTGCTGGAAGCCAGGAGGCAGAGGTTGCAGTGAGCCAAGATCGCACCATTGCAATCCAATCTGGGCAACAAGAGCAAAACCCCGTCTCAAAAAAAAAAAGATGAACTCTGGAGTCAGAGTCTCAGGTTCCGATCCGATCCCCACTGGCTAGCTGTGTGACTTTGAGCAAGCTGCTTCCCTCTGTCTCTCCATCCCCAAATGGGGATAATAATAGTACCGATCTTGAGAGTGTCACTCATTATCATTATTCGTCTGCTACCTGGAGGCTTCGTGTGGACATCAAACCAAAATAATGCTCTGAGATGGAATGCTCCAGCCACTTGAACTCGGCTGCGTCTTCTGCCTGGCATGCCTTCCACCCTCTGGTCCAGCTGGAGCATCTCTATTTGTCATTTAGGACTTGCATTTGGGTCACCTCCTCTGTGAAGCCCTCTCAGAGTTCAGGTACCTGCCCTGAGCTCCCGCAACTCCTATGCACACCCCTAACTGAACTCATGTCACCCAGAACTGGGAGGGGCCCTTTCTCTGTCCACCTCCCCGTATTCCCTATGGTGTGTGGGCAACAAAGGCCTTTGATTTCTCTTGGGGTCCCTGGGTGCAGCGAGGTACCAGGCACAGAGGCGACTAGCTGAAAGTCTGCCAACAAAATAAGTCAAGTAGATCCATCTGGGAGACTATGCCCAGGAGAAACTCTGCCAGAACCCAGGCCTACAGCAGGGAGTGGAAGGAGGGAGGGGGAGGGGATTCAAGCTGAGACCATGGTCACATGAACCCAGCTGGACAGCCACAGGGGAGCTTACCACCCTGTAGCCTTATCCCCAAGACCTAGGTGTCCATGATCTGAGGCCATGAGTTAGTAATCATCAATATTAGCTGGGCACAGGGGCTCAAGCCTATCATCCCAGCACTTTGGGAGGCCAAGGCAGGTGGATCAATTGAGGTCAGGAGTTCGAGACCATCCTGGCCAACATGGTGAAACCCCGTCTCTACTAAAAATACAAAAATTAGCCGGGCGTGGTGGTGTGCACCTGTAATCCCAGCTACTCGGGAGGCTGAGGCAGGAGAATCACTCGAACCTGGGAGGTGGAGGTTGTAGTGAGCCGAGGTGGCACCACTGCATTCCAGACTGAGTGACAGAGCAAGATCCTGTCTCAAAAAAATAATAATAAAATAATAACTGCCAACATTTATTGAATGCTTGCTGTATGCATTTTATACATCAACTTGAACAACCCATGAGGGAGATACGATGACCACCTGCATTGTACAGATGAGAAAAACCTCCACAGGGAGGGCAAGTGACTTGCCCAAGGTCACCCAGCCTGAAATAACAGGACTGAGATAGGATCCCAGGCCTTCTCCCTCCAGGACCTGGCCTTTTGACCACTCTGCTGTGATGGGCAAGGAGGAGCCGGTGTTTCCAGCAATATTTGTGCATTTGTAATAGAGTATTCAGAAATCCAAGAGAAAGATGAGGAGGACAAGTTCATTGCTAGCCCTGTAAACGGATGGCAGAGTAATTGGCAAAGAGACGGGGAAAGGCATTCCAGGCAGGGGACAGTGTAAGCAAAGGTGTGGACGGAGGATCCCAGGGACAGGATCTCTGCATTCCAGAACCCCAGGGGGCAGATGCAGGGGGTTTTGTGGTGGGCAGGGCAGAGGGCGGGAGTCACTGTGGTGACTGTCTGGTCCCAGGGTCACTGGCACTGAGCCACCCTGCGCAGGTGGCGAGAGAAACCGGGCCTCTTGCCATCACCGGGATCTGCCAACAGGCCTGAGAAGGAACTGACCAACAGCTTTGCACCTTCCCCAAGGACTTCCTTCTCACCCTATAATTATGTAATTACTCACTGGTGGCTCCAGGAAGGCAGTTGAGGCTTCCCGGAGGGAGGAACCTGAATGTCCAAAAAGGTCCACATGGAGGCTGGGGCTGCTGGGACCCCCACAGTAAGGTCCAGGTAGGGTGGCCGTTTCCTCCTCTCCCAGGAACCCCAACCTACTGGGCCCAGCTCTGTCGCTGCTGCCAGTGACGAGGGAGGTGGGTCTCCCCCAGCCTGTTCCAAGTCCGCGTTGTCTCCATGCAGCCAGCAGCCGAGACTGGGCCCCACAGAAGCTGGAGAGCCCAGGGGGTAATTTCAGAAATAAGAGGCTTTGGGTTCCCAAAAATCCAGGCTCACTCTATTCTGAGACAAAAACACCTCTGTTTGTGGCTCTCCCTTCTTAGAAGGGCTGTTCCCTTTATAGCCCAGGGCTAAACCGGGGCCAACCAAGGGCTTGCAGAAAGTCAGAGCAGCAGCCACCAGGTGCAGACTCCCCCGGCAGCCTGCCTCCTGCACCCCCACCCAGGCCTCGCCCCCAAACACCCCTGGGAGGGTGAGACAGGCCAGTGAGCTGACAGCTACCTGGGGGGCAGAGGCTGAGCAGGGAAGCGTTGAAACCTGGGGCAGGGGGAGAACCCAGAGGTGACAACTCTCCGGGGAAATGTGGGGACGTCTGCTGAGGGGTGGGAGATGAGCCTGTGGCTGGATTGCAGGACCCCAGAGTACAGGCCTGAGAAAGAGGAACTGAGCCCCCTCCTTCTCTAGCCCCCACACTGTTTGGGATCCAGAGATCGTGTTCCCAGGATCCTCCCTCCACACCTTGGCTTACACCGTCCCCTGCCTGGAGAGGGCTTGGGGCGAGCTGGCTCTGGGCCATCCTGAGTGGGGCCGCGACAGACAGCAGGGCTGGGAGGAGCCCCCATGACTAGGTGTGGGGAGGCAGGGAGCTCTGCCTGAGGAGATGCAGGTTCAGGGGACATAATCTCAGTCTCCAGGGAGCAGGGCCCTCTGCGGCCCAGCGGGGCCAAGGCGAGGCTGGCAGAGGTGGGTCTTGGCTGTGACTGAGCCGAATCATTTTCATCAACAGAAAGCCCCCCGAGGCTGGGCACGGTGGCTCAAGCCTGTAATCCCAGCACTTTGGGAGGCCGAGACGGGCGGATCACAAGGTCAGGAGATCGAGACCATCCTGGCTAACACGGTGAAACCCCGTCTCTACTAAAAATACAAAAAATTAGCCGGGCGTGGTGGCGGGCGCCTGTAGTCCCAGCTACTCGGGAGGCTGAGGCAGGAGAATGGCGTGAACCCGGGAGGCGGAGCTTGCAGTGAGCTGAGATCTGGCCATTGCACTCCAGCCTGGGCGACAGAGCGAGACTCCGTCTCAAAAAAAAAAAAAAAAAAAAAAAAAAAGAAAGAAAGCCCCCCGAGAGGCAGGCGCTGCCTGAGGCGTGCGGAATGAACTCCCGGGAGGTGTATGTGAACAAGGGGATGGCTGGAATTTGGCAAAGCATTTATGGACTGGCAAGCTTGCGATGCGAGACCAGCGTCCTCAAAATGTGCTCTACGGAATGCGATGGCAGGATCACTTGGGAAGTTCATCAGAAACACTGGTCCCTGGACCCCAGCATGGACTTGGAGGACACAGGGCCTGGAATCGGGGTTTGTAACAAGCTCCCTCAAACCTGACTCTCATGTACAGTGATGTCTTCAAGCCACTGGACCAGAGAGCCCCTGAGGTCCCTTCTCCAGAGAGAACCTGGATTCTCCCCATTGTGGAGATTGCATCGAAGAGAGCAGTATCCCTGCCAGGCGCAGCGGCTCACACCTGTAATCCCAGCACATTGGGAGCCTGAGGGGGGCGGATCACGAGGTCAAGAGATCAAGACCATCCTGGCCAACATGGTGAACCCTGTCTCTACTAAAATACAAAAATTAGCTGGGCATGGTGGTGCACACCTGCAGTCCCAACTACTTGGGAGGCTGAGGCAGGAGAATAGCTTGAACCCAGCAAGCAGAGGTTGCAGTGAGCCGAGATCACGCCACTGCACTCCAGCCTGGCGACAGTGAGAGACTCTGTCTCAAATGCAAAAAAAAGAGAGAGGAGTGTCCCGAGGAATGGATGATCTGGAAGTCAGTGGGGCCCACACACCCACTCAGGAATCTATAGGACGCAGGAGTGAATTCATTCTATCCTTATAGCCTGGGGTGTCATTGGTGGTTGCCACCGCTCTACCTATTGGACAGGTGAGCAAACCAAGACCCAGAGAGGTTCAGTCACTTGGCCAGGGCCACACAGCTAGTGAGGAGCTGGGCTAGAAGCGGAAGCAGATGGGCTGCTGCAGAGTCCTTGAGCCTGGGCTCTGCTGCCCTCTGCTCTCTGACCCCCCCACAGGCTCCAACCTCCCAGACACCTGCAGTTTCCACTCATTTTCCTATCAGCCCTCTGTGGCTTTCTTGGCTACTGAAAGCCGTTCACATGACTGTGCCCTGCCCTTCGCTCCCTGCTCCCTTGTTCTGTGGCCCCTGTTCACATACACCCTAAGGCTTCCTCCTTCCCTGGGCCCCTGCCGAAAGAGAAGCCGATCTCCTGTCTCAGGAGCAAGTGCCGGCCGGCAAAGGGGACCTTCCTCTACTTCCTGCCACAGGCCCTGTCCCCACACACTTCCTGCCCCTGCTCTGCTGGGAGGCTACCTCCTCCCCCAGCGCTGGATCCCACCCTCAGCTCACCCTCGAACAGGGCCCCCTCTTTCCTCCTGCTTGCCCCTCCCGGCTCCCTGGAGGCTGTTCTGGCCTCCTGTCTTGAAAAGCAGAAAAGCAATGCCAGCTTCCCGGGATCTTCTGCCAACTTCAGCTACCATGCCCTTTGCTCCTGCCAACTCAGCTCCCCAAGGGAATTGTCTACCCTCGGTGTCCTGCTTCCCCTTCCTCACCCTCCTCACCCTGCTCCAAGCTGGCATCTGCCCCTCCACTGCACAGAAGGGCTCCCCCTCCACCGGCCTTCACAGGGAGGAAGCAGCAACATGGAGGAGCTGAACTACAGGGGCTACAAGGATTGCTCAGCTCTGACCCCCAAAGGCCGAAAGGCATCTTTGGCCGCAGGGCTCCAGGAGGGTGGGAAGGAAGGGAAGGGGGCGGGAGGCTCTGGGGCGGTGGACCTTGCAAAGCGTTGGGGCTGGAGGCCTCTAAGCCAAGGAAGGAACATGGGGAGCCCTGAGGTGGGCTGGCTCCTGTCCAGCCAGCTCCCTGGGCAGCTCCCCAGATGGGTAAAACTGTGCGGCTGGCCAGTCCCTAACTCTCCTTCACCCCTTCCCCCACCCGCCCTCCCCAGCACACACTCTCCTCTTTAACCCCACAAAGAGCCTGGCTCTGCCAGGTTAATCATTCTTACAAAGGCAGACGCTGGGGGACACGGTGCAGCCTTCACATATCTGCGGGGCTGTCATGTGGAAGAGGGAGCTGCGCCGTGGGGGGCAGGTCAGGGAAGCTGCGGGGGCAGGTGCGGCTCCGTCTGGACCACCTCAGAGAGAACCAGCTATGCTGGGGGGATGTTTCCCTGAGCCTAAAAGCTGACAATCCCATGAATAAAACATCTGCCAATGCCTTCCCCTTTCCAGAGCATTCCTGGAGGCCGCCTCGCTCACCCTACCGGGCAGGTGCTGATTACCCCTTTTATAGACAAAGAAACTGAGGCCCAGGGCCATGCGGCAGGTCTGTGGCTGACTCTGGGCTGGAGCCCAAGTCTCCCGTCTGGAGGGAGGGGCAGGGAGGACCTGCCAGCCCTGCAGCTGATGCACTCACCCAGGAGCCAAAGGCAGGGCAGGCGTCGCCACGCTCGCTGGGCCTGGGCCGTGGGGAGGGGTCAGGGGATCTGCTGGGGAGGCCAGACATCTTGGCAGGGAGTGAGCATCCCGTCCACAGTAGTATTCAAGCAGGGTTTGTTGACAGAGTAAACGACTATACATGCCCATAACCCTTTCAAACTCAGATTCTAGGGCACCATATGATTTCTTTGGGGGATAGAAAATGAGAAAATGGAAAATTCTGGATTGCTGTAAGAATCCTAGCCAGCATTCTCTGTGCCAGGCACATGGATCTTCTCATTTCACCCTCACATCAATCCATAAGGCAGGTGCCATTATCATCCCCACTTTCCACATGGGGATACCGAGGCTCAGAGACACACAGTGACTGGCCTAAGGCCACACAGCTCATAAGTGGCAGGACCAGGGCTGACAGCCAGGTCTGTTTTCTGAATCCAGGCTGGTACCGCGACATTGGACTGCCTTCGGGACAGCTCTCAGCCGACGGCCAGGCTGGTCCAGTTCCCTTGTGGCCAGCACCAGACTGTGCCAGGCTGCCAGGAGGTGGAAGGAAGGCTCTCGGGGTGCTCACAGGCCCAGGGCCCTGCGTTATCTACAAAGGCACAACCCTTCATGGCGTCCAAAGTCCTTCCCTGTGTGCCTCCCAGAAAGAGGCAAGGAGGCTGGACGAAGGGTGTGTGGCTCAGGGAGGGGCATGTGGGACTCTGGACGCAGCAGTCATGTGGTCAAGACAGTATCAGGCCTCTTACAGGCAGGGCTGATCCTTGCATGGCAGCCTGTGACACACAAGTTGGTGTGGGCTGGCGCAGCGGGCCTCAGTGGCTACTGCCCCGAAGGATAGCATCCTGTCTGCACGCCCCAGAGTGGAGGGCAAGGAGCCTGCTTGCTGAGAAGCTACAGAAAGAAGGAGGGAGGGGCCGGGCACTGTGGCTCACGCCTGTAATCCCAGCACTTTGGGAGGCTGAAGCGGGCGGATCACCTGAGGTCAGGAGTTCAAGACCAGCCTGGCCAATATGGTGAAGCCCCATCTCTACTAAAAATACAAAATTAGGCGGGTATGGTGGCGGGTGCCTGTAGTCTCTGCTACTTGGGAGGCTGAGGCAGGAGAATCAGTTGAACTCAGGAGGCGGAGGTTGCAGTGAGCCGAGATCGGGCTATTGCACTCCAGCCTGGGCAACAAGAGTGAAACTCAGTCTCCAAAAAAAGAAAAAAAAAAAAGGAGGGAGGGAGCCCAGGGAGTCAAAATGCATAGGTTCCAGCCCTGGCTCCCTGCGGTGGGGCTGTGTGACTTTGGAACAGGCACCTGCCTTCTCTGAACCTCCATTTGTTCATCTGCAAAATGGGGATGATGGTCAGAGACGTCTGAGAGTGTCAGAGGTCTCTGGTCCAAGGTAACCGTGAATGACTTTGGTGCCCTAATGCATGGTCTCTGACGCCATTGCCAGGCAGCTGCTCACCAGCAGAGGTCCAGTCCTGAGCTGGACTCTGTCTAGCTCCCCCTGCTCAGCCCCCTACCCCGACTCCCGCACCTACCAGCAGGATGTCGGCAACCACTGCCCAGTTGCAGGACAGAAGCAGCTCCCCAAGGCCCAGGAACACCTGTGGACAGAGGGTGGCCTCGGTGAGGATTCCCAGACCCCAGTCACTAATCCAACCTGTTGCTCCCCACCTGTGGAGGGGAGAGACTGGGATGCCACAGAGAAAGGCATTGTTGAAACTTATTGGATTTAGCAAGGAAGGCCTGGAACTATTTTTCCAGTTCCAGCAGCCTTGACGGTGGGTAGACAGAGCCAGGACCCATAGGCGAGTGTCCAGCCCCTGGAGCCCCTCGCTGGGGCCCAGGAGGAAGCAGCTAGGCCTCCTCCCAGGCCACTTTTAAAGGTAAGAAAACAGACTTTAAACCAGGCACAGTGATTCAAGCCTGTAATTCCAGCACTTTGGGAGGCTGAGGTAGGCGGATCACTTGAGGTCAGGAGTTCAAGACCAGCCTGGCCAACATGGTAAAACCCCATCTCTACTAAAAATACAAAAATTAGCAGGGTGTGGTGGCTCACATCTGTAGTCCCAGCTACTCGGGAGACTGAGGCATGAGAATCGCTTGAACTCAAGAGGCAGAGGTTGCAGGGAGCCGAGATCACGCCACTGCACTCCAGCCTGGGTGATAGAGTGAGACTCCGCTTCAAAAAAAAAAAAAAAAAAAAAAGAGGAAAAGAAAAACAGAGTTTAGAGGACAAAGACTAAAAGACTGCTCGGAGATTGCCCACCCCTCCTCTGTTTTCCCCAAAAGTTCGTATACACTGAGAAGGCACCTATTGTGTGCCAGCCAGCGTGCCCAGCCCCAGGCACCCCACCAAAGGCCCCTCCAGGCCATTCCCCTCCCTGTGGAGCAGCACAGGGAGGTGGGCAAGGCCCGGGACACCCATCGTGCAGACAGTCAAACTGAGCCTGGTCAAGGACGGGGCTTGTCTGGGGTCACCAGCTGACCCTGAGTAAAGCCTGCCTGGGGCATGAGGCTTACGGCCCCTGCCCAGTGGCCACCCCCAGCTCTGCTCCCAGTGTCCTCTGGTTACCACAAGCCCGGAACCTGCCCCCCCTTCACCTCGTGCCAAGGGATTAGGACAATCCTCATTCCCCTCACTCAAGAAGAGTTTAATGAAGCAGCAAGAAGAAAGAAAAAAAAAAAAGTCTCATTTCTCAAAGCTTCCAAGAGCTTATTGCAAGGGTGGAATTAGTCATTCCTGGATCACGGGGCTGTCCCCAGGGTAGCCCAGGCTCAGGCACCCAAAGACCTGATGATCAGTGGCGGGGGAGCACCCGGGACAAAGGACCTGAAGGACCACCGCCCGAGCACCCACCACGCACCAGCCCTGTCCTCTCTTGTGATCCTGTCTAACCCCTCAGGTTAGGTGCCCTGTAAGGCAGATGTCATTACACCCATTTCACAGATAAACTCAGGCCAGAGGGCATGCATCAAGCCATGTCCTGATGGGCGCCCCCCACCCCCCGCCCTGTGATAGCCTGTGCATGGTGAGGGTGAAGAGGCCACTGCGGGGAGGGGGGTTCCCAGCATCCACAGTGCCTGGTGAGGCTAGCACCGGGGAATCAGAGGACAGCCCGAGATGGGCAGGGAGTCCCTGGGCGGAGGTGGCACGGGGGAGAACCCTGAAGGACAGTCAGGATCAGGACGGGCCCGGGACAGCCACAAGACCACGCCAGCCGGGGACCCACGGGAGCGGAGGCAAGGGGCTGGGATGTGCCCACCATGCTGGGTGGGGCAGGAACGTGGCCCAGCTCTGGTGGAGGGAGAGCAGAACCAGCCAATGAGCCCAAGCAGCCATGCGTTCTCCTGGTCTAACTCAGCCCCTGGGACTGCAGTGCCTGGTCCCTGGCACCCAAACTGAGAGGCCCCTGAGGGCAGGTGGGTCTCCCTCAGGCCTGGGACATGGGGCCGGGCACCCACAGGGGCAGAAATCAAGAAGTTGTTGGCAGACAGGTCTCAGGTGGGGCCTGGGCAGCTGCAGATCCACATTCCAGCCTAGCAGGGTCTGCCAGCTGCCTCCTGGGGCCACATGAAAGCCTGGCCTGACTCACACCCTCCCCCCTTCGATGTTTTCCGGGCACCTGCACCTGGCCCTCCAGGCCTCTCCCCGCTTTACGTCGCCAGCGTCTGCCTCTACCACCTCCCTCTCCGTGCAGCCCAGGCACCCCGGCCCCCAACCAGCCCCCCGTTTTGCTCTCCCCGGCCGCTCCACACCCATAGGACACGCTGAAATACACCTTTTCCTTCCTCCAGCTGGGGCAGGGTGGATCCCGGCCCCAAAACAGAGCCCATCAGAGGGAGGCTGCAGCTACAATGGGGCCTTTCAGACTAAAGAAGCCGCCCGAGGATGCCAGGTCTCCTCAGACACACCTGGAGGCCGGCACCGCGCCACCAAATCCTCGTCTCCGCTTGGCAGCTTTGAGGGGCAAAGGGCTGGGCTGCGGAGAGACCACCTTCTAATCCTGTGATTACAGAGTCTCCGGGGGCGGCGGCCACCAGGGCTGACTCAGCTCCGGGAGGGGTTCCACAGCCAAGGGGTGTGACCTCCTGGGGTGGACGGGCCCAGCCCCACCCTGCCTTGCTGAGCGGGCCTGCGGAGGCCACCACCTCTGGACCTTGGCTTCCCCAACGGTACAACACCAGGGTGCCCCAGATGCTCCACCAGGACCCTCCAGCACCAGCAGCCCCTGCTTGTTAAGCTGGTAACCCCGCTTTGCACTGGGGTTCCTCACAGGCCAGTGCACACTGGGTCCTAGAGCTCAGTGGCTTCCACAAGCAGTTCAAACCTGGGCTCCACAACTCAAAAGCAAAGCAAACACACAAAAAGTGCTCTGGGGCCGGCCGCGGGGGCTCACGCCTGTAATCCCAGCACTTTGGGAGGCCGAGGAGGGCAGATCATGAGGTCAGGAGATCGAGACCATCCTGGCTAACACAGTGAAACCCCATTTCTACTAAAAATACAAAAAAAAAATTAGCCAGGCGTGGTGGCGGGCGCCTGTAGTCCCAGCTACTCAGGAGGCTGAGGCAGGAGAATGGTGTGAACCCGGGAGGTGGAGCTTGCAGTGAGCCGAGATCGCACCCCTGCACTCCAGTCTGGGCGACAGAGAGAGACTCTGCCTCAAAAAAAAAAAATAAAAAATAAAAAATAAAGGGGCTCTGGTTTGTAGAATTCAGTTGACTGTTCGAAGCTGCTCCTACATGGGCATCTCAGCCCTGCAGTCCCAGGTCCCTCCTGGACACTCCCTCCTGGACGGCCACAGGCACCTCACACTGAACAGCTGCCTAAACTCATTTTCTCCCCTGTCCCCAAACATCTCTGTTGCTGCCCAGTGTGGCTGAGCCAGCCAGGACGCAGGCCCCAGGCGCAGACTGGTCAGCAAGCTGCTGGAGCTGATCTCCTCTGGCTCAGGAATAGCGCCCGGTCCCCATCACCCAGGCCAGATGCTGGGGTTGGGGGTTCCCTACATGCCTTGCTCACCCTCACACCCCTCATCACTGATTTCTGTCCATTTGCCTCCTGCACATTCCTTGAATCTGCCTCTTTCTCCTGTCCATGGCCTCTGGCCAGTGCACTCCAGGCCTCCCCGGCCGTCTCCTCCCCAGTTTCCCAGGCCCCACCATCCCTCCAGACACCAGCCCCGGAGGGGACTTCCGAAAGAGAAATCTGACTCTGCCCCTGTCTCCTCCGAGTCTGTGTGGCCTCCCTGCACCCTGACTTAGATCCCTTTGGGAGATAGGGCCTGGGAACACTGCCTGGAGCCTGAGAAACATGGAGCCCCTCAGTCCCTGGCCTCTGCCATTCCAGACCAAGATAATTTCCCCCTCGAGCTAGGAAAGTAATGATAAATGTCCCTGGCTTTAGTCATCCCCGGCCACAGAGACCCACACACATAGGTATCCATGCTCACACTGTCACGCACGCGGCCGCGTGAACATGCCCAGACGCACGCACAGCCAAGGCCTCCCACACGTGCACACGAGATCAACACACAAGCACACTCACACACAAGCACACTCACACACAAGCACCCACACACGGACACCCACAACCTGAGACACACACGAAGAACTCACATGCCACAACTACGTACAGATGTAGGTAATGGGGAGCCATTCAAACTATCAAAACATGTGTGGCAAGGGCACCAGAAAGATGATGGCTATAAACCCTGGCACAGGCTTGTTGGGGTGGACTTGCCGAATAACAACCTGGCATGTACCCATGCATACCTGTGGTCTCATAATAAGTATAGTAATTATGCTCACACACACCCACGTACACAAACATGCTTGTGTCTTCACTCGTGTGCACATCCATGCACAAGAGTGGATGTGCTCACGCTTAGATCTTCACACACACATTCCTCTCCTCTTGTCCACCTGCACACGCAGGTTGGCATGAGGAGGAAGCAGGCAGAAACGGTCAGCCCCTGTGAGGTGGCAGGGGCAGTGCCTTCAATCTTGGTTCAGCTCAGTCTTCCACCTGGGCGGTAACTGACTCTGAACTGCAAAGAATGGATTCTGGGCCCACCACCAGAAGGGAAAAGGCCAATATCCCCTGGGGGCTCGCTGTGCCCAGGGCAGAGCTGAGACCCAAGCCTCCTCTCTCACGGACCAGCTCTTTGCCTGAGCCAGTCAGGACACAGGCCCCAGGACACAGACCAGCCGCCAGCAAGCTGCTGCACCGTCTGGCACGCTTTGTCCCTGGGCTTGCCAACCTGTAATTGCAAGGACTGGCATTGGGGCACAAGGGCACCACCTGGTTTCCAGGGGCCGGCAGCAGCCCAACAAGCCAGTGGGCAGGCAGGTGGGGAGTGAGGCAGTGAAGGGAGCAAAAGCTTTGCATCCTCCCAGAGAATTCGGCTGAGATTGTGTGCTCTCCTGGTGTGCCATGCTGCCAGCCAACAGACACCTGTTACATCTTGGCAGGGCTGTGGGGCCCTCAGAGGAAGGATGAGTGGGCCTGTCTCAGCCCCTCTCAGACAGCGTCTGGTGGGGCCTGGTTACTCCAGCCCAGAAAGCCAGGTAGAAAGGGCTTATCCAAGAGGCTCCCCAAGGGGCAAGTCTGGGAAGCGGTAGGAACGTTCCCCAGAGTTGGGAAGCTCACATAGCCCAGCTTTCCACACCACTCCAGGGACCAGAGAGCAGATCCCACAGCCACCCCCTGCATCCTGGGCTGCCCCTTGAGGACAGCTATGGTGGACTACATCCTGGCTGATCTCTGCCAGCCACCCTGCAAGCTTCCCTGTGGACGCCAGATGGGCAGTTATCAGGCCTCCATCCCAGGTCCTCACGCAGGATTCTTCAGGACTGGGAAGGGGCCAGGCACGGTGGCTCCCACCTGTAATCCCAGCAATTTGGGAGGCCGAGGCAGGCGAATCACTTGAGGCCAGGAGTTCGAGACCAGCCTGGCCAACATGGTAAAACCCCTTCTCTACTAAAAATACAAAAATTAGCCAGGTGTGGTGACGGGCACCTGTAATCCCAGCTACTCAGGAGGCTGAGGCAGGAGAATCGGTTGTGCTTGGGAGGGGGAGGCTGACGCTGCACTCCGGCCTGGGCAAAAGAGTGAGACTCTCTCTTAAAAAAAAAAAAAAAAAAAAAAGGCTGGGAAGGGCAGCGTCCTCTCCTGGATCTAAAGGCCTCAGTGACAGCCACGCTGGCTCTGCTGTGTGCAGTGGTGGCCACATCTCTCCTTGGGCAAGGAGGGATCTCAGAGCTATGATCAGGTTTGGGCAGGAAGCAGCCTTCAAGATCACCAGGGTCAACTCCTGTGCAAAGATGGAGGATTGAAAGTTGCGTCATAGACTTAAGTTTCCACGCAGAAGCAAAAAATAGTAAGTCAGAAAAGAAGTGATTTTTTTTTACCAAAGAAAAGAACAAAACCTAGCGAAATAAACATTCCCTACTGGGAGCCAGGCACAGTGGCTCACACCTGTAATCTCAACACTTTGAGAGGCTCAGGCAGGAGGACTGGTTGATCCCAGGAGTTCAAAACCAGCCTGGACAACATAGCCTCTATCTCTACAAATAATTTAAAAATTAGCCGGGCATGGTGGCATGCACCTGTGGTCCCACCTATTCCAGAGGCTGAGGCAGGGAGGATCCCTTAAGCCTGGGAGGTTGGGGCTGCAGTGAGTGAGACATGATCACACCACTGCACTCCAGCCTGGGTGAACGGCAAGATCCTCTCAAAAAAAAAAAAAAAAAAAAAAAAAAAAAAAAAAAAAAAAAAAAAAAAAATTGGCAGCCAAGCAAAAGAGCAGACGATTCTGTAGAAGAGGGTATTACCCTTCTAGGTTTTCCCTCCCCACAGTCATTCACTAAAACCCCCATATCTGGAGGGAAATAAACTGAGTGGTGTCCCTGAGAGCCAGCAGGGAAAGCTGCTGGGGAGAGACGAGTAAAACCAGAGAAAGCCAACAATGACTCCAATCACTGACTCCACTCAAGGCCCGAGGGCAATCCCCGTCTCAGAAGGGAATGCACCCAGTAATTAAGTAGAATGAACCGTGTTATAGAGCGTTTACCTGAATCCCAGAAGACAGAGCAGAGAACCCAGGTGTTTTTACAGATGCCTCATTTGCCTCAGCCCTGCATTTCCCTCCGGCAACAGAAAAGTCTGCAGAGCCTAAGCTCAACTCAAACTGCATTGCCTTTGGACAACGGAATGGTCACAGAGAAGGCAGGGAGAGTCAAAGACACGAAGTCACTCATGCTACCACACAACGACACTACTACCAAAGCAAATCCAGTTTCTGCGCAGAGCTGCCCACACCCAGCTCAGACGAAAATCATTCAGTGTGTAAACTCTGGATACATATTGTAGAAAAGCAAAGAAGGAAGGAAAGGAGGGAGACAAGGAGAAAAAAATCCAACCTGGCCGGGCACAGTGGCTCATGTCTGTAATCCCAACACTTTGGGAGGCCGAGGCTGGTGGATCACTTGAGGTCAGGAGCTCGAGACCAGCCTGGCCAACATGGTGAAACCCCATCTCTACTAAAAAGTACAAAAATTGGCTGGTGTCGTGGAGCACGCCTGTAGTTCCAGCTACTCGGGAGGCTGAGGCAGGAGAATCGCTTGAACCCAGGAGGCAGAGGTTGCAGTGAGCTGAGATTGTGCCACTGCACTCCAGCCTGGGCAACAGAGTGAGACTCTGTCTCAAAAAACAAAACAAACAAACAAACAAAAAAATCCGACCTAAAAGATAGGTGATAAGAGAAGGAGCAGAAGGAAATTCTTTATATTGGCTTCAAGTTATAAAACAATGCAATGAGAATATTAATTCAGACCGGGCACAGTGGCACATGCCTGTAATCCCAGCACTGTGGGAGGCCGAGGAGGGTGGATCACTTGATCTGAGGAGTTTGACACCAGCCTAGGCAACATGGCAAAACCCTGTCTCTACGAAAAATAGAAAAATTAGCTGGGCGTGCTAGTGCGTGCCTGTGGTCCCAGCTACTCGGGAGGCTGAGGTGGGAGGATCGTTTGAGCCCAGGAGGTCGAGGCTGCAGACAGCCATGACTGCATCACTGAACTCCAGCCTGGGTGACAGAGTAAGACCCTGTCTCAAAATAAATAAATAAATAAATAAATATCAAAGAAAAGACAATCTCATGCATAAATGAACCAAAAGAAAATAAACTCTCTAGCCTTTTGGGGGACGGGGGTGGATAAAAACTCCTTAATCACAAAATCTACCCAGTTAGGAGTTGAAGCAAAATAAAGAACTCAGGAATAAAGAATCTGTGTAAACAGACTGATAACAAACCTTGAATCTCCTTAAATAGGAAACTATTCTCAAGCCACTACCAGGATGATGCTTAAAGAACAGACTGTGGCCAGGTGCGGTGGCTCACGCCTGTAATCCCAGCACTTTGGGAGGCCGAGGCAGGCAGATCACCTGAGGTTGGGGGTTCGCGACCAGCCTGACCAACATAGAGAAACCCTGTCTCTGCTAAAAATACAAAATTAGCTGGGTGTGGTGTTGCATGTCTGTAATCCCAGCTACTCAGGAGGCTGAGGCAGGAAAATCACTTGAACCCGGGAGGTGGAGGTTGTGGTGAGATGAGATCGTGCCATTCCACTCCAGCCTGGGCAACAAAAGCGAAACTCCATCTCAAAATAAAAGCAAAAAAAAACAACAAAAAAAGAAAGCAAAAAATAAACGAACAGAAAAAAAACCCCAAACAAAACAACAACAGACTGTGAATGCTCTACATCTAGAAAAAGTAAAACTAATAATGTAACTAACAAAAATCAGAGGTTGGGGAGAGAAGGGAGAGAGGAGGTAGAAGAAGGCTGGTGTCCTCTTTCATAGCTCGTATTTATCAATAAGTCCACGGTTTTACAACTAATTCAAACTTAATTCCTTTGATTTCACTTCAGTTTCTGCAAGTGGATTCATATAAATGAAACATGTTATATGATTCTATTTATATGAATTATCCAGAACAGACAAATCTATAAAGACAGAAAATAGATTTAGCAGCTGCCTAGGGCCAGGGTTGGGGAGCAGAGAGAGAGATTGGAGGGATGGGGGTGAGTGCTAATAGGCATGAAATTTCTTTTTGGGGTGAGCAAAATGTTCTAAAATTGATGTGGTGATGGTTGTTCAACTCTGTGGATGTACTAAAAACCAGTGAATTATACACTTTATTGGGTGAACTGTCTGATATATGAATTATTACTAATATTATTTTGAGACAGGGTCTTGCTCTGTCGCCCAGGCTGGAGTGCAGTGGTGTGATCTCGGCTCACTGCAGCTTCTGCCTCCTGGGTTCAAGCGATTCTTATCCTCAGCCTCCCAAGTAGCTGAAATTACAAGCACCTAACACCACACCTGGCTAATTTTTGTACTTTTTAAAAAATTATTTATTTATTTTGAGATGGAGTCTTGCTCTGTTGCCCTGACTGGAGTGCAGTGGCCGGATCTCAGCTCACTGCAAGCTCCGCCTCCCGGGTTCATGCCATTCTTCTGCCTCAGCCTCCCGAGTAGCTGGGATTACAGGCGCCCGCCACCTCGCCTGGCTAATTTTTTGTATTTTTAGTAGAGACAGGGTTTCACTGTGTCAGCCAGGATGGTCTCGATCTCCTGACCTCGTGATCCGCCTGCCTCTGCCTCCCAATGTGCTGGGTTTACAGGCGTGAGCCACCATGCCCAGCCCATAATTTTAGTATTTTTAGTAGAGACAGGGTTTCACCATGTTGGCCAGGCTGGTCACAAACTCCTGACCTCAAGTGATCCACCTGCCTCAGCCTCCCAAAGTGCTGGGTTTACAGGCATGAGCCACTGCGCCCAGCCTGATATATGAATTGTATCTCTATAAATCTGTTTTTAAAAATTGCGCTACCATATGACCCCAGTTTAATAAAACTATTTCTACCTACCCATAAGCCTGTGAATGGATAGACAGACACATATATGGAATGACGGTTACCTAATTAAATATGGAAGCAAAAAGGCCAAAATGTGAAGAATTATTCACTCTTGTAGATGAAAAAATGAATAACTGTTATTGTCTTCTCTGCACTTTTCTGCTTTTGTTTTGTTTTTTTTTTTAGTGTCCCCCAAATAAAAATACCAAAGTCATTTGATACAGCATGATAGAGTGAACTGTTGGTCCCACCCTTGACCTCACCACGGCAGCACTGTGCATTCACAGCTGTGACTGACGTGTGGAATGTCTCCAAGCTCGAGCTTCAGGTCCCCGCTCATGCCCTTGGTGACCCCATTTGGTCTCATGGCTTGAAATAACCAGCCTAGACCTGTCTCCCAAACTCCAGACTCATACACACCCAATTGCTTTTTTTTTTTTTTTTTGAGATGGAGTCTCGCTCTGTCGCCCAGGCTGGTGTGCAGTGGTGTGATCCTGGCTCACTGCAACCTCCACCTCCCAGGTTCAAGTGATTCTCATGCCTCAGCCTCCTAAGTAGCTGGGACCGCAGGCGCCCACCACCACGCCCGGCTAATTTCTATATTTTTAGTAGAGACAGTGTTTCACCATGTTTGCCTTGGGCGCCCAGCTGAATTTCCTCTTAATATGTCCAGTTGAGGCCGGGCACAGTGGCCCACGCCTGTAATCCCAGCACTCTGGGAGGTCGAGGCGAGCAGACCACTTGAGGTCAGGAGTTCGAGACCACCCTGTCCAACATGGTGAAACCCCCCTGTCTACTAAAAATACAAAAATTAGCCAGGTGTGGTGGCAGGTGCCTGTAATCCCAGCTACTCTAGAGGCTGAGGCAGGAGAATCGCTTGAATTCAGGAGGCAGAGGTTGCTGTGAGCCGAGATCATACCACTGCACTTCAGCCTGGGCGACAGAGCAAGATTCTGTCATAAACAAACAAATAAATAAAACAAATAAATCAGGTGGAAGTGATGCTTTTCAAGTTCCTGGCCTGAGGCTTAACAGACTTTGCAACTTCCACTTCTGCTGTCTTAGACGCCCTGAGATGGTCATGTAAGGAAGCTGGTCTCGCCTAGGGGAGGATGAGTGGCCACACGGAGAAGAACGAAGGGGACCCATGGGGCAGCCAGAGGTGAGTAAGGTCAGCGTGGACATTCCAGTGCAGTAATCGTCCAGAGGAAAGCAGCTACGTGAGTGGCCACAGGCAAACCAGCAGAGGAACCATCCAGTCAGGCCACAGAATCAGAAATAACTGGGCATTGTTTTAAGCCACGAAATTTTGGGTTGATTTTTTATGCAGTAGTAGATACCAGATACAACCCCGAAGTCAGATCCTCTCACCTCTGCGCTGGACACTCTGGTGGCTTCCAGTGTCAGTGATATGGGAAGCCAGAGTGAATCTACGTACAAGGCCCTCCATGATCCACACCCTCACTCCCCCATCACCGTGACCTCTGACTTCATCGCCTCTACTGCTCCCTGGCTGACCCCATTCCAGCCACATTTCCCCAACACGCCAGTCATGCATTCTCCCTCAGGGCCTCTGCACAGGCTGTCCTCCGCATGGACTGTGCTTCCCTGCTCCACCCCATACCCACATGGCTTCTTCCCACACTTATTCCTGGAATGTCACTGTCTCAACAAGGCCTCCCCTGGCCCCTTGCATTGCTCCTGTCGTTCTCTTTATCTCCTTTCCCTGCTGTTGCTCTCCACAGAACTCATCCCCATCTAACATACTATGGTATCTGTTTGTTTGTTTGTTTGTTGAGAGGCAGTTTTGCTCTGTCACCCAGGCTGGAGTGCAGTGGTGCAATCTTGGCTCACTGCAACCTCTGCCTCCCAGGTTCCAGCAATTCTCCTGCATCAGCCTCCCTAGTAGCTGGGATTACAGGTGCCCACCACTATGCCCTGCTTATTTTTGTATTTTTAGTAGAGGCAGGGTTTCACTATGTTGGCCAGGCTGGTTTCGAACTCCTGATCTCATGACATCTGCCTGCCTCGGTCTCCCAAAGTGCTGGGATTACAGGTGTGAGCCACTGTGCCTGGCCTTTTTTTTTTTTTTTTTTTTTTTTTTTTTTTTTTTTGAGACAGAGTCTCGTTCTGTCACCCAGGATAGAGTGTAAAGGTGCAATCTCAGCTCACTGCAACCTCTGGTTCCTGGGCTCAAGCGATTCTCCTGCCTCAGCCTCCTGAATAGCTGGGATTACAGGCACACACCACCACGCCCGGCTAATTTTTGTATTTTTAGTAGAGGCGGGGTTTCACCATATTGGCCAGGCTGGTCTCAAACCCCTGACCTCGTGATCTGCCCACCTCGGCCTCCCGAAGTGCTGGGATTTATGGACATGAGCTACCATGCCCGGCCTATGGTGTTGATTTTCCATGTTAATTGTATTACACACACATACTTTTGCCTGCTTTGTTCATGCTGTACCCCAGTGCCTGGAACAGCATATGGCCAAGAGGAGGTGCTGGGGAAATATTTCATACGTGAGTGGACATTGCTGCTCTTCCTGGTGGAGACCTGCCTCTCAGCCACCTGGCCATGGCCATAGGCTTGGCCGTTGGAGGCCTCAAGCACATCTGCTCCTTCAGCCCATGGGGCCAAGCAGGGGTGTGAGGGAGTCCGGGTTTCTCACCTGTGAGACCAAAAGAGCAGCATGGAACCAGAGACCCACCTGGTGAGCTTCGCCACTGTGCACACACACACTTTCCTATGCAATGTCAGGTGTCAGCAGGGTCCAGAGGACAGCAGGGAAGGAATCCTGGGGCATGATGGGAGATTGCATTTTCCAAAGATGGCCACTGCAATATTTCCCATTCCGCAAGTTCTTGCAGATCACTGATACTCTCATCAAAAGATAGAGTCCATTTCTCCTTTTTTTTTTTTTTGAAATGGAGTCTCACTCCCTCACCCAGACTGGAGTGCATTGGTGGCGATCCTGCCTCACTGCAACCTCCACCTCCTGGGTTCAAGTGATTCTCCTGCCTCAGCCTTCCAAGTAGCTGGGATTACAGGCACCTGCCATCATGCCAGGCTAATTTTTGTATTTTTGTAGAGATGGGGTTTCGCCATGTTGGCTAAGCTGGCCTTGAACTCCTCGTCTCAGGTAATCTTCCCGCCTTGGCCTCCCAAAGTGCTGGAATCACAGGCGTGAGCCACTACGCATGACCTAGAGTCCATTTCTTTGCCCCACTAATTTGAGCAGAAAGTTGTGCTCAGGTTTAAAAAAAAAAAAAAAAAAATAGCACGCAGAGAATGCAAGTTACATTTATGGTAACTTTCAAGGGTAGGTCAAAAAGGCAACACAGTTCTTTCTACCTGGCCCACTATCTCAGAACATTAGTCCTTGTTTAACCCGGCCACCATGCTGTGAGGAAGCACAGACCACACGGAGAGGCCACAGACAGGTGTACCAGCCAATGGCTTCTGCTAAGGTCTCAGTCAATAGCTACATCGACTGCCAGGCAGGCCCCACCACTTTGATGATCCAGCCCCTCACCCTTGTCCAGCCTAGCTAACACCAAATGGAAAAGAGATGTCATCCCCTCTTGCTCTCAAACCTGGCCTAAACGGCACTTACGTGAGCAAAATAAATGTTTTTGTTGTTTTAAGTCATTAAGTTTTGTTACACATGCATAGTAATTAGAACAGGCTCAGCCGGGCGTGGTGGCTCACGCCTGTAAACCCAGCACTTTGGGAGGCCAAGGCAGATCACCTGAGGTCAGGAGTTGGAGACCAGCCTGGCCAACATGGTGAAACCCCATCTCTACTAAAAATACCAAAAATCAGCCAGGTGTAGTGGTGCGCACCTGTAATCCCAGCTACTCAGGAGGCTGAGACAGGAGAATTGCTTGAACCTGGGAGGAGGAGGTTGCAGTGAGCCAAGATTGCACCACTGCACTCCAGCCTGGTCAACGAGAGCAAAACTCTGTCTCCAGAAAAAAAAAAAAACAGGCTCAAAAGTTTGCTTATCTCTTTAAGGAAGCCGAGAGGTAAGGAGCAGCACTCCCATTTTCTTGCTAAGAAAACTGAGGCTCCGAGGTCAAGATCTTGCCCTAGGTCACACAAGTCACACAACTGGTAAGGAAAGAAGAAGGAATGATGTCCAGATCTTTCAGACACATCATGGCATGCTGCCTCCCACGCCCCACTCCTATCCCTCCACCTTGACCACAAAGCCCACCTAAGGGGGAATAGCCGACGTTCAGCCACATCCTCCAGCCACCAGGTCAGTGACAGTGGAGGCCCTGCTTTGGGTGCAGTCCCTCCTCTGAGCACAAACCCCTTCTCCTCTGAAGGGCAGCAGCTCTGGGAAGAAGGCCAAGGAAGGTGGCATAAGCCAAGACCTGCTGTGTGCGTGTCTGGACCCTAATTAACAGCCGAGAAGTCCACTTCCCTTGCCAAGAGGACTGGAAAGATGGAAGAGATGGAACCCTCTGTTTCTGTAGGTGACCACGGGGCATGGGCTCCCCCAGGGAAGGCCCCAGACCAGACTTTATATTCTCAGAAAAGCTCATTTCCAAGAAACAAGCAGCATGATTTGGCCCCTACTTCAGGAAATCTGGGAACAGACACACGGTGCGACCAAAAATCATCCTGCCCACACAATGCAGTTACAGGCACAAAAGTAGCAGGAGAAAAGCTATACTTAGCCACAAACGCACATGTGCACATAGGCACATCCCACGCGGTTCTCTGCATGTCCTGAGGTGGGTGTGCACGCTCATGCACAGACAAGTGTACAAAACAGCACACGTCAACACACTCATACACGCCATGCACACACACACACAAATTAAAATAGATCTATTTGTACATACAATGTACATTTAGCATGTATATTCATTCGTGCTAAATGTACATTGTATGTACAAGTATATTCTTTTTTTTTTTTGAGATGGAGTCTCACTCTGTCACGCCGGCTAGAGTGCAGTGGCATGATTTTGGCTCACTGCAACCTCCACCGCCCAGGTTCAAACGATTCTCCTACCTCGGCCTCCAAAGTAGCTGGGATTAAAGGCGCACACTGCTATGCCCAGCTAAATTTTTAAATAAATTTTTAGCGGGGACAGGGGCATGGGAGAGGGCATGTTGGCCAGGCTGGTCTCGAACTCATAGCCTCAAGTGATTCACCCACCTTGACCTCCCAAAGTGCTGGGATTAAAGGCCTGAGCCATTGTGCCTGGCTAGTCTAGTCAGGGTTTTTGTTTATTTGTTTGTTTTAAGACAGAGTCTTGCTTTGTTGCCCAGGCTAAAGTGCAGTGGCGCAATCTCTGCCTCCTGAGCTCAAGCAATTCTCCTGCCTCGGCCTCCTGAATAGCTGGGATTACAGGTGCCACCACAATGCCTGGCTAATTTCTGTATTTCAAGTAGAGATGGGGTTTCACCATGTTGGCCAGGCTGGTCTTGAACTTCTGACCTCAAGTGATCCACCCTCCTTGGCCTCCCAAAGTGTTGGGATTACAGGCATAAGCCACTACGCTCAGCCAGTATATTTGTTTTAATGTATACTCACAAGAATGAACATA